>NC_041399.2:144494392-144827392 GCF_900747795.2 Erpetoichthys calabaricus | reverse complement strand
GTATACTCTGACTAATGTGAGTGAGGTCTCGGTGAGGGAGACATTTTGTTTGCAACTTCGCTTGGTGATTGATGGGTGACACTCCTCTGGTCATGGGTGACTTCAATGCGACCACTGGCACTGACAGGGCTGGCTATAAAGATTGTGTATTAATCCAATGCAAAGTAAATTTTACAAGAAGACAAGTCACTAAAACCTTTACCTCAAAAGATGAGGAAATAATTATTCTATTTTTGCAAAATTACAATTTTTATAAGTAAGTAATAGAAAATTGCCAGATACACAAGATAGTAATCAACATTTTTGCTGGCTCTATAAAGTTGGGATGATGTGTTTTACTAAAAAACACTGATAATCAGGTGTGTTGAATATCCATTATAAAACATAAGGAAATGTCTCTGCAGATAACAGTGCTAAAGTTTAGATGATCAATGTGATGAAATATTAAAAAAATATATAAGTGTCAGATTCCCCAGATATACTGAAAGCATGTTATTTAAATCTATTGCAGGTAGCCACATTTTATGTATAGTGTAAATATGCAAAATGATGCTGTTAGGAGTTCACAGCACCAAAAGGTGAGAAGCATTTATTAACTATATGCAGACCTTGTCCTAAAGAAATTTAAATTATTCTATGCACTATATGCTACATCTTAACAATATTGTACAGTGGAACAAATGAGCAAAAGAGAAATTGTGTAGTTTTAATAGTAGCCAAAGAACTAAAAGATAGTCTTGCCAATGTTAATAGGAGGAGTGATTGGGTGATAAGTGTCAAGCTGAGCCTTGAAGATACTGTAGTTAAAGTTGTTTGTATATATGCTCCTCAAGTGGACTGTGAGGAAGAGGAGAAGGGTGTATTCTGGGCACAAATGGATAAAGAGCTTAGAGCTTTACAAGAGGGAGAAAAGGTGAATTGTTAGTGGTGATCTAAATGGGCATGTGGGAAAGAGTAAAGAGATGATAGCAAGGGTACAGGAAGGGTGGAGAGTAGGGGAGATAAATGGGTAAGGCGAAAGGATAGTAGATTTTGCCATGACATCTGATTTGATAATAGTTAACACATTTTTTGAAATGAAAGTAAATCAGCTTGTGACATACATTAGGGAGGAAAGGGAAATCCAAATAGACTTTCTAATCTGTGGAAGATCTCTTGAAGATCAAGAATTGTAAGGTCGTAAATAGGGAAAGTGGGAACAGTGCTGCATAAAGTTGTGATGGTGGTGGTGGACTGGGAGATCAGAATCAGCAGAGGAAAAAAAAACTGGAGCAGGCAGCACCAAGGATAAAAAGGTAGAAATCAAAAGAGGAAGGGCTTAAGAACAGGTTAAGGGAGAAGGTTTTAAATGAAGGGCACTGTGGTGGAATAGAGAGATGAAGGATGAGATAAAGGCTAAGAAAAAGGCACGTGGGGAAGAGTAAGAGTGAGAAAGACATGGTGGCACCAACCAGGAAGGGAGGAAGATAGAGAACTGTATAGACAGACAAACAAGGAGACAAAAAAGACAGTGGCAAGAGCCAAAGAACAAGTTTGGGAGGAGATGTATGAGAAATTCGATATAAAAGAGGGAGAGAAAATTATTTTTAGAATAGCAAAGGCTAGTACAAGGCTGGGAAGAATTTTAGTCAGATAAAGAAGATGAAAGGTGTGGTCTTGTTGTTGTTGTCTTGGATGAGCATGATACAATGAAGAATAGATGGAAGAGATAGAAAATCCAAGGGTAGTATTTGGGGATAGAGTCCCAAATGAAGGGCTAATAAAAATAAAGAGGGAGAAAGTGAAGAAGGCACTGCAAAGAATGAAAAAAGGAAAGGCAACGGGACCAGATGAAATACCAGCAGAAGAGTGAAAGAGGTTAGGAGAAGAAGGAGTAAATGTGTTGTAAGGATCTAATGCAGAAAATGTAAGAAAAGAGAGAATATCAGAGGAGGGGGGAACATTGTGATTGTACCAGTTTATAAGGAGGACAATATTCAGTATTGTGGAAACTATAAAGGGATAAAGCTGATGTCACACATAATGAAAATTTGGGAAAAGATTATATAGAGAAGGCTTAGGGAAGAGACCAATATAGGGGAGGAGCAGTTTGGTTTTATGCCAGGAAAAGGAACAACTGATGCAGTCTTCGCAGTGAGAAACCTCATAGAGAAGCATTGAGAAAAACAGAAAGGTTTGTATATGGGGTTTTATTAATATGGAGAAGGCCTGTGATAGAGTGTCCTGGCAAGATGTCTGGAGATGCATGAGAGAGAAATAGAGTACCTGAGAAGTATGTGAGAATTGTCCAGGATATGTATGGAGGAGTGAGGATTTGGGTTACAGACAAGATCCCAGTTAGAGTAGGTTTGCACCTAGGATCTTCTTTAAGTCCTTACCTATTTGATGTGATTATGGATGTGTTGAGTCATGTAATAAAAAACAATAGAATCTGTGGTAGTCGAAGATGGTAAATAAGAGGCAGAGAAAAGGGAGCTCAGAAGAAGAAGTTAGATTTGGCAGAAATGAGACTGTTGAGATGGATGTGTGGAATTGCAAAAATGGACATTAAAAAATGAGACAATCAGAAGCATAAACAAAAGTGGGAGTGATATCTAAGAAGTTACAGGAAAGTGGGTTGAAGTGGTATGGACATGTGATGAGGAGATACAATGAATATGTGGGTAAAAGAGTGATGGGAATGGATGTACAGAGACAGAAAAAGTGAGGGAGGCAAAGGCGGTCAGAAGGAGGTGGAGGACTGAGCTGTTTGGAGAAGGCTGATCAAGCAAATTGATCCCACATAGAGGTGGGGGAAAATGAAGAGGAAGAACAACTTCATGAGGACATGAAAGGCATGATTTAGCAAAGAAGAGGATCATATACTTTCTTTAGAATTTATATTCAAATTTAAACAGCAGCTCTTAATATTTGGTTCATATACTGTATAGAGTGGACACATCCAAGTCCTCCAGGACAGTAAATGGAGCAAATGCAAACTGTACTGGTTCCTGGACTTTTGAACATCCATCAAAAATGTTTCCTATAAGCAGTTGGGTTAGGATGTGAACCCAGTGCAAATGCCAAAAATAAATAAATAAATAAGGCCTAATTTCCATGACTTTCTCTGTAGAACAATGGTTAACAAAATTATCTGTACTTATGATTTATTTTTGAATGGCTAGTTCAATAACTTGAGTGTTTTGTCCATTTTACTTCTTGATTTATATACTGTAATTGTTGTTATTTAGTCATTTTAATTATGTTTATTACATTACATATGTTTACTATATATTTTATATATATAAATAATTACATAGGTTTCTGTAAACCAGATTTATATACAGTAGCATTAATAATTGTGTGGCTGTAATAGGTATGACTTGACTTCAATAGGGCAAATAAAATACAGCGAAACTAGGAACAAGTCTATAATTGTGACCTGAGTAAAATACAGCCATTTGTCATCTAAAACAGGTACAGATTTTTGCAATTTACTGGTACTTTTGTTTTACTTACTGAAATTATTTTAACATCCTTAAATGCTGGGAGAAGAGGATCTTCTGCATGACAGGCACAGATAAAATTACAGTGAGTTTATAGGACAGTCAGTGTACTTCCACACAATGGTATTTATGCACATGGGGTAATATTTTATAATTTAGCAGTCATAAAAATGGATGAAATAACTTGTTGCTTAGCCTACTTTAGCAGTGCCATGGAAACATAACAAAAGAACAGCATGCAGTGTTAAGAATCTCTCAAAGGTGTGAAGCAAGCCTGAGGAGAAAGATACTTCAATTCCTGAATGCCTTATTGTTGAACCCATAAGTGCTTGTTTTGTTCAACTGATCCTGCAAGGTTAGCATGATATCCTGCCTATGATAACTAGCTCCTTAAGCACAAGTGTATTCAGATCTCAAAAAATGACCATGAAAGTTTGTAAAGCTTACCTGTCTCCATGCGTACAGAGGTAGCTACTTACCAGAAACAGCAAACCAAAACCAGCTTAAAAAAAAAAAGAAAAATAAAATAAAATAAGGTATAAGTTGTACAGGCTAAGATGAAAACCAACCTTCAAAATTTAAGTGAATTGAATTTAAAAGTGACAGTCTATGTATCCTAAGAAAAAAGATCATAAGGACTTTTTATACATGGGGATGGGAGAGAGATCTGGGGACTGAGACCTCCATGATGTTAAATAGTGACCCAGTGAGCCAGAAGACTATTTCATTTGTGGTAACCATGATACTAATTACTGTAGAGAAGAAAAAAAAAACATTTTACAGATAAAAGGGAACATTTTTTTCCTTTTTATTTTTTATAAGAGTTCTATTTTTGGCCAAGAATAAAAAATTATATGAGGCTTTTTTTGATTTGGTTTCAAACGTAATGTGTTGCATGTTGAATAGTACATGCAAATAAGAATGTCACTGTTCTTTTTATATATGATAATAATGATCCTATAATCATATAAACATCTTTCTGATTTCAAATTTGACTCTGCTTCTGTTTTGAGGTTTAGATATGGATTCTTGATTTTTGACCTTGTTTGTGCTTTTTGATTCAGAGATTTTTAGCAGACAGAAAAATAAGTCAATTTTACAGATAATTTCATGAATTAGAAATCGAGTAACCAAACAGAATCTTTTTCAGCTCTTCCTTAGAAATACCTACATATTTTAAACAAAGGATGCTTGTGGTAAATTTAAAAAGGTTTAAAATTTAAAGTTTGGATTTTTAGTGTTTATATTGTATAAACAGCCACAATTGCTTAATAGATGTCTTTTTAGGCATGTAAATTACTTTATGTCTTTATATTGCCACATTCTAAAATGAAGACTATTTTGGAAAAGTGTAAGAGTATTTTATCTACTTTGGCCCTAAATGATTTCCGAACACTGTAAATGTAATCTCATTGCCTAGAATTGCTTTACCATATATGTGGGCTGTGGAACAATAAGGACAATTACATTTGTTTGAGTTTTTGCTAGAAGACAGCAGTAATGGGCATTTTCAACAACAAAAGAAATCTCTAGGTATCGCTTATGTTTTAAAGATATAAAATCAAGTTAATTGGAAACTGTAAAATCTAAGTATGACAAAGTGAAAATCTAACTATAAGTGAACTTTATAAATGGCTGGTATCTTATATGAGTTGTTCCCTAACTTTGATAGGCCCCAGGGGCCTCATATACTGTAAAACCTTAAATAATAATAATAATAACAATAATAGGGTCCTCACTGTGTATTTTTTGCATGTTCTCCCCGTGTCTGTGTGGGTTTCCTCCGGGTGCTCCGGTTTCCTCCCACAGTTCAAAGACATGCAGGTTAGGTGCATTGGCGATCCTAAATTGTCTCTAGTGTGTGCTTGGTGTGTGGGTGTGTGTATGTGTGTGTGTGCCCTACGGTGGGCTGGCGCCCTGCCCGGGGTTTGTTCCTGCCTTGTGCCCTGTGCTGACTGGGATTGGCTCCAGCAGACTCCCGTGACCCTGTGTTAGGATATAGCAGGTTGGAAAATGACTGATTTGACTGACTGACTCATTACTACTTAAAGCACTTTAGTGAGTGGGGAGGCACTTCAACCACCGCTAATGTGTAGCATTGAACTGGTTGATACGACTGCAGCCATTTTTGTGCCAGTACACTCACCACATATTAGCTATTAGGTGTTGAAGGGGTGAGAGAGTGAGAGATAGCTAACCGATTAGAGACAAGGGATGATTAAGTGGCTAGAATGCCTAGGTCTTGGAGGGCAATAGAGTCTGGACATTGAGATACACCCTGCTCTTTATGAAAGGATGCCCAGGGCTCTTTTATGAATACAGAGAGTCAGGACCCCAGTTTTACATCTTTTGCTTCTACTCAAAAGGTAAAAATGGCAGATGCATAAAAAAATGGATTTATAACTCATACAGTATGTTCATCCCATTCCAAGCTAAGTTCTTTTATAAATCTCTAATCAACTTAAAACTATGTGCTTGTGCATGCACTTTTAGCCAATTCCCATCATTTCCTGTTAGTAATCAAATGTCTTTTTTGAATATTCATGAATTAATTACCATGTAAATTTGTCTGTGCCCCTGAGTGAAGTCTTTAGGCAGGACCACAAAGTCTAACAACTACAAATCAAAGGAAGAAAAAATGATGTCTTTACTACAAATCATGGGAAAACCTAGAAAACGAAACTTCAATGAATGTAAATCTGAAGTATTACAGACTGAAGTGGAAATATGCTAAAATATTCTTTTTGATGTTTTCTCTATGGGAGTCACAAGTAAAAGACAAAAATGAGTATGAGCAAATGACAGCAGCCGAGTGGAGAGTACAATAACAATGTGCCATCATGAAGTGCCCAGACTGCTACCAACGCACAGTGTGGATTGACAAAAGGCTGTATGTGCAGAACTGCAAGATGTTAAAAATGTTCTTATTGAACTTGTGAAAAAAATAAAATCATTTTGCCAAGTCAATGTCAGTCTTGCAAATCAGATAAGTTTCTTTACATCCTACATACAACATCCAAGCTTGCCATTACAATTGGGTAAACCAACATGGGGCTGTACAGCAGTGTGCCTCCTCACTAGTCCAAAAACTGCAGTCTACCTATTAATGAACCAATGGTCCATTCTAGCATCGATCATGTGCTGTAGTCTTTCATTATATCTTCTCTCTTATAGTGTAGACACTGTTTCCTGAAAGTAAGATTATACAAGTTGTCTGTAATGTACTAGATTTATTGAATTCCTATAAATTAGGCTTGCTTACCAAGAGGCCAACCATTACTTACAGAATGACCCCAAAGTCTGCTTCCCTCACTACTATCTGACACAATAAAGGAATCATACTTTGAGCCGGGTCACCTTGCAGCAACATTATTCTGACACATTTGAGCATTACATATTAGTTGTATATTAACTGAATGAAAGTGCTTTCTATTTAGAAACGCAAACTGTGATGGTACCTTTATCATAACATGTGAGGTCAATTGCACCATTTACATTAGATTAATCAGCTATCACTGCAAACTGCCTTTGCATCTCAGCTTGCTCACCCTGACCATAAGGAAACTGGATGGATCTGTGTAGCATCTTAATTTCATCTTCCAATACAGATGGCATGACACAGCTCAAAGATGACTGTTAGATTTCTTGACCAGTCAGCCAGTTCACTCTGAATTGCCTGCCACCAAATTCACTATGGTTGTTAACACCTGTAATGGAACAGGTTTTCTGTGAGGCGGCCTGTGTAATGTGGGCTTCAATTCAGCACACAACTCCAAAGATGACAGTATAAGGAAATCTAAATTGGTTTATTAGCCAGTCTTCATCATTAGCCAAAAAATCAGTTACAATACCTGAAAATTCATTCCTTGCGTAGTCTGGAGTGGTGATATTATCCAAAAAAGCTAATGCTGCCATTGCCAGTTATGTTGTACAATACAAAGCATACTGTTTTTATAGACAAAATAGATACACACTAAAGCAATTAATGTGTATATGTATTAGCCATTATTACCAACACAGAACACCACTGTTTTGAGAGAACTTGTTGGTTACCTGTAATATAAGTTCAGGGACATTAATTAGAGTGTTACAGATGCCTTGATGAAGTTTTCAATGAAATGAGAATTTCTGTGTACTTCATTGTCCTGCCGCATAGAGTGACTAAGAATTTCAACATGAAAAAAGTCTGCGTAGGGTTTACGTACAGTCGAAACTTGCTGTAACGTTAAGTCAATTTTCATGTCAAGTATCTGTTTTAGAAATCCTGAGTTTTGAGTAAGAAATGGGTTACAGAAGTTTCCAAACCTAAGCACATTTTATACATGAAGCCCCAGTTCCCTATAATCAACCGCTGGATTAAGCAGATACAGTTTTGATCAGTATAGAAAAATTAATTTAACAAATTACATTTTGGTTTACTTTGTGAAATGTGTGGATCTTATGTGGGTTAGAGTTTATTGTACATTAAATGAATCCACTGTAGTATACAAAATAAGTGTTAAATGGCATCTCCACAAATCACCAAGATACAGAATGGGTCGGTAAATTGGTGAATTTGATTGTTCATTAAGAGCATGTGGTTTCATAAAGATAGCTCTATGTTTTAGCGGCCCATATACAACTATAAAATGTGTGGATCTTGTCACATATGGTTTAGCTTTACCCAACTGAACCCAGGTTTTTTTTTTTATAGTGTTGCCATGAGAGCTGAACCAGGAGGATAGCAGGATCTATGGCTCTTCTAAGATCTTTTTGGAAAAGCTTCCAATTCAATTTTAAAATTATTTTTCTTGCTATTTTTTTTATCTCTCAATTTTATCCTGCTCTGAATAAGTGGGTTGGAAAATGAATGTATTGATGGATGGATTGTTACAGGCAGACTCTTATTCTGAATTTGCAAATTTAGTCATGAAGCAGCATTATAGTGAGTGAGGATGATAAAAAAAATTAAAAGTAACTGTAAAGGCTTTAATAGTAATCAACAGTAGAAAATGTGATTAGGAAATCAAACAATGATTCTGTGTTTGTAACCTTCTCCATATTTTAGTATATTTTGGGAAGCTGAATAAAGTTTTCACTCTGCTAGTCTAATATGTAATTTAAATTTAAATGTTCACTCATATTTCCTTTTACACAGCTTGAAATCATATAGTAATTATTGATAGGAATTTAAATTATATGTTCATTATTTTATTTATTGGGGGGAGAATCAACGGGCCAAGAAAACAGGCTTATTTTTTGAAGACTTTTGGGTTTATAATTACTTCAAATCCTCCAATAGTTTTATTAGTATAGAATTATTATTCAGAATAATGCCACATGGGAAGATGCTCTGTCAAGAAAAATCTATCAAAATGTCTTAGACTACACAACTCACTTGTCCTATTTACACTCCACACCAAGATGTTGAAATGCAAAACCAAATTATAAAAGACATTATAACTGATTGTAGGTTGCACACAAACACAATGGAAAGCATTGTTGCCTTAAATGTCTATGGATGAATACCAGTCTGACCAGCTTGAATTCTATCATGGTCACCTTCTTGGCTTCTACTTTGCAGCTGATATTGCAACAATTGACTTTGCTTCTCTACAGCTATTTAATGGAGAAAATTGATTCAGAATATTGATGCATATTAGTGTGAGACTCCTTAACTTTCATAACTACCTCTACCTTTTCCTAAATGTGGGAATTTGATAATAATAAGCAAAATAAAGCAATTTGTCTATAGAAATAGATTATTAGTTAACTATTAAAAAGCTGAAAACTAGCAAGATGAGTTGAGAAAAAATTAAGCTTCCCTAAACACGTCTCTCTATTATAAAAGGAAATCCGGGGAAGAGACTTTATCGGAGATAATTTCAACTCCCGTGAGAGAGAGATAAGACTTTTTGCCAAGAGATTTTGACAAGTCTCGCCCTCCTCCCAAACATTTACAACCACGCCCATGGTCCAGTCACTTCTCATTCGTGTGAATGCTATTGCACTCTCAGCTCCAAGCCTGGTTGGAAATAAAAGACAAAGAGTAGAAGACAAAGTAGAATGTTGTAAATAGGTTCAAAAACGTTGGCGCGATACACATGCCTGAGCAGGTTAGAGATTATGAAAGTACTAAAATTTGAAAGTCTCAAAAAACCGATAGTTAAAATCGCATTAGTGCTAACAAATGGAAATGATTACGCGGTGAAAGAACGGAAGAGCAAAAAGAGATCGAATATATGGACATAGGTGATATGACAGAAGTATGTAGTTATTGTTTGGCTTTAAACTTTAATTTGTGTTGCCATCAGGGAAAAGTATTTCTTCCCAATGAAGAGGCGTATCCATGAGAATTAAAAGATTTGTCGTTCAGTGAAAGTGAAATCCACATACACGAGTAGAAGAGATGCAAAGTGGCTATTGCGTAGCACTGGCCAGGGGGTTGGCGAGCGAAGTAAGTAGGGGGCGACACCCCCTAGTTTTATGTACTGACAATAGCAACAAGTTTCTGTTAACTTTTTCTGTTATTTTATTACTTATGTATTGGCTGAAAAGCTATTTACTGTAACTACACAAGACTATAAGTTATTTATCTGTGAATACATTTTAAGTTGGGGAAAAAGAAAAAAAAAGGATATCAAAATAAAAAATAGCATGTTAACTGTAAAACATATACCCTAAATCTGGAGTTAGAGATTTATTCTGTTGATAGTTTGATTATTTTCTCTTTATATTAAAATTTTACTATTCAGAAGCAACATTGTATAACATAGTTTTAAAATGTTATTTTTCAGACTGAACAAGTTATAAGAATGGAGAGCCACAGAATCTGCCAGCCAATTTAAGGAAAGATCTATCAGTCTTACTCCAAAGAATAAACAGTTGTTAAGTCTAATACATCACTGAACTAGTGCAACTAGTACCATCAAGCAAATTGTCTTTGGACATATTTAGTATTTCCTTTTCCCTTTAACTGAGTTGATGAAACAGTATTTTTTTCTTTCTGTCTCACTCTCTGCATCTCACATCCACCTTTCCAGTTCATGAGCAATTACCACAGAATCTAGAAGAAGCTAATAAAGAATGAAGGCAGGCATCAGCATCTCTGTTCTGCCTTATTTAGTTTGCCTGAAGGAAAGATGACTGCATTGAACATTTTAGACCCTGTATTTATTTTTCTTCTCTGTCTCTGTCTTTTTCATTTTCTTCATAAGTCTTGTAATTTTGTGTTGTATGTTACATTGCAAAGAGCTCTGAGACAACTCTGCAGTAAAAGTATTCAAAATATATGGTATTAAATTGAAAACAGTTTTACTTTTGGTATGTTCTAAGAGAGTCACATAATATAAAGTAATCTTGTTTTAAGTGTAACCCCATTAAATCATTTAACACACTTTTTTATAACAACAATTAATATAAATAAATAAGCACAATAGTTTACAAGTTAACAAGGCTAGGACTATTTCCATTCTGGTTTTTTTTTACCCTTTTTGACTGAGAACGGCCTTGCCCGTCGTTTCTTTCTTTCTATTAATATCTTCTTCATTCACTTTCTTAGTCTGCCAAGCAGCTAATGTGCTATTTCTTTAATGAGGCTGTGAAACAGCCATCAAGTGCATAGTACTGTTAACAAAATCTTTAATGCCAAAAGGTGACTACATAGTAGAGTCTGCCCATTTCCTAGTCACATAATTCTGACAAGGTTTCGTGACCTTGATTAGTAGTTAAACACGAGAACTATGGAAGGCTGAGCAGCTGAAAATAAAGAAGGTATGCTAATATACAGTGGATTCAGAAAGTATTCATACCCCTTCAGTTTCTGCATAGTTTATCGTGTTGTAGTTTTAATTTTAAATTGATAAACTTGACAATTTGGACAATCATTCTACACTTAATAACCCACAATGACAAATATTTTCAGAAAGGTAATCAAATTTATTAAAAATCAAAAACTGAAATCTCACACTTATATATGTATTCAAACCTTTACTTTTAAGAAGCTCCTTTGGCAGCAATTACAGCTTTGAGTCTTTGCCAGAAATCACTCCAGCATTGTCTTGGCTGTATGCTTTGGTGAACTGTCACCCAGTCTGAGGTTGCATGCACCCTTGATCAGGGTTTCTTCAAGAACTTCTCTGTTTTAGGCTGCATTCATCCATCCGTCAATTCTGACCAGCTACCTGTCCCTGCCACTGAGAAGCACCTCTATATCTTGATTCTGCTACCACCATTCTTCATCTTAGCAATAGTATTAGGGAGGTGATGGGCAGTGCCAAGTCTTTGTTAGATGTAATGCATGGAGTTCTGCCCAAAGGACTTAATTTTGGTCTCATCAGACCGGGGAATCTATTCCTTTCTGATTTCAAGCAGGCTGTCTGTCATGTGCCTGCCTTTTAGTCAAGGCTGGCTTCTGCTGGCCATTCTACCATAAATGCCCAATTGATGGTGTGCTGCTGAAATAGTTGACTTTTTCAACATGTTCTCCCATTTCAGCAGAGGGCTCCTGAAGATCTGTTATGATCACTGGGTCCTTGGTCACCTTGCTGACCGAGGCCCTTCTTGCCTAGTTAGTCATTGTGGCCAAACTTCTTGGTGGTTCCAAACTTCTTTCATTCCATAATAATTGATGCCACTATGTTAAAAGCTTTAGAAATGGTCTTAAACCCTTGTCATGATCTATGCCTTATCAGATTTGACATATAGGTCTACAGTGAGTTCCTTAGTTTTTGTCTTAACATGCAATGTAAATTGTTGGACCTTATATGCACAGGTGTATGCCTTTTTAAACTATGCCCATCTGTTTGCCACAGGGGTACTCCAATCAAGTTCTAGACACATTTCAATAATAATAAAAGCAAACAGAATACACCAGAACACAATTTCATGTGCCATAGCAAAGGGTATTAATATTTACTAAAATGAGAAATGTCAATTTTTGATTTTCAAATAATTTTTAAAACATTTTGAAAACATGTCCATTTAAAATGAAATCTACAACACAATAAAGTGAAGAGGTCTTTGTGAATCCACTATATAACAGTTTTCCATGGTTTGCTTATATCGATAAGTATCATCACTAGTATTTCTCCAAATGGATGTTGGAGGGTTAATAAATCGGATTATTTTTCATGTGAATAGCACAGTTACCAGCATGCAAAATGACAAGACACATTAGAAGCAAAATGGGAAAAAATATAGTATCAAAAAAAAAGAGAGAAGCATAATAAAATTGTGGCACTGATGGATATTTGATTCTGTTTGTAAGTGTAGCTGACAGAGATTTTGCTAGCTTTTTTCTTAAGGGGTTAATCATTGATATTGGTTTCCCATTGATTTCATTGTCCCTTGCTTTGAGCAGAAGCATAATCGGTGATGTTGTCATATTTGTGAGCCATTTAGCACAGAGTGTTCCTGAAATGAATATGACGAATGGTCAACAATAATATAGCAACACAATGAAGATGCATCATACAAAATCCTTTATTATGCTTGCATGCTCATTTAAAAAAGACAATGAACTTCACTGGGAACCAATACCAAAACAACAGGGGTGTTTATCCTGATTGGAGATACTTTCATAGTGCATGTTTCCCTTTGCATAATACTAAATATGGGTTATTCTGTTTTTTGTGTATCATTATGCACAAGCAATTGATTTTTATGACTTTATGAATTTCTTTAACAATAATCCACATAAAATGAGATTACATTAGTCAGCTTCCAGAACTAATGATACTGAATTTCATTATTCTTTTCTCTTTCCACATACAATATCATCTTAGTGATTTTACATTTTATTTCCAATATTAAACTTAAACTTATCACCTGTTCTTTAGATTCGCCTTCAATCAGTTTGCTGAAAGAAACACTTGTAGTACTTGGAAAGTCAATATGAGATATAATTTACACATTCATATTAATTGTAATTCAGAAACATAATATTGACATTCAGTCATTCATCCATCCATCCGTCCTCTTCTACTTACCCGAGGTCGGGTCGCGGGGGCAGAAGCTTGAGCAGAGATACCCAGACTTCCCTCTCCCCGGCCACTTCTTCTAGCTCTTCCGGGAGAATCCTGAGGCGTTCCCAGGCCAGCCGGGAGACATAGTCCCTCCAGCGTGTCCTGGGTCTTCCCCGGGGCCTCCTCCCGGTTGGACGTGCCCGGAACACCTCACCAGGGAGGCGTCCAGGAGGCATCCTGATCAGATGCCCGAGCCACCTCATCTGACTCCTCTCGTTGTGGAGGATCAGCGGCTCTACTCTGAGCCCCTCCCGGATGACTGAGCTTCTCACCCTATCTTTAAGGGAGAGCCCAGACACCCTGCGGAGGAAACTCATTTCAGCCGCTTGTATTCGCGATCTCGTTCTTTCGGTCACTACCCATAGCTCATGACCATAGGTGAGGGTAGGAACATAGATCGACTGTTAAATTGAGAGCTTTGCCTTACCGCTCAGCTCCTTTTTCACCACAACAGACCGATGCAGAGCCCGCATCACTAGTCACATTCAGTTAGATTATTAAAATTGTTAATAACTTGCTGTATTTATAATTTAAACAATATCATTGATTAACTATTTCATTGATGAAAATAGTGGATATATGATGAGTATTCATCTGTTAATCAAGAAAAACAAAATACATTTTTGTGGGGTTGGTAACTTCATGAATAGTAAGGCAATAGTGAAAACACTTAACTCAGAAGGCTAGTGTTTTTGTACAGCTGCAACTATACAAAATTTAAGCATTATTTTTAACACAGATTTAATCTTTGGGTTTCACATACCTTGTACAGTTTAGAAGTACTGGATAATTAATGCAAATCTCTTTGGATGAAGGATCTCAATGGTATTTCGTGTGTTTTTTCACCATCCTTTTTAGTTTCACATTTCATGTGTGAGAATAGATGAAAAATAATTTCTTGCTTGAAGGAATGTTTTTTTGGCTTTTGAGTTCAGTGCTATAAAAGTCCTTAGAGCTATACAGTATATAAGTGAGATCAAAAACAAAATCCGTGTCAACAGTTTAACTGTAGACCTGTTATATATAAAGGCTGAGGACAGACCCAATGTAGTGACTTCATGGATGCCCTACCTCTTGGTGTTCCACCCATAAAACTTTGTGTGATTTAGAGCATTAAAATACCTGTATCCCAAAAACAGGAAAATGCGTATGCTAAAATAAATCAGATTTATAAAAACTGCTGTACACACATTTCTATGCAATTTACCCTAATAAATTACAATCATTTTATAAATGTTTGTGAAAGTGCCTCAGACACCACCCGGTTCCACCCTGAAGCAACCATATATGAACCATGCCTATCAACCTCATATATATGCAATCACACTGCTGCAGATCTTCATTGGGTGGTAGTACATACACATGACACATCCAGTAATGTGAGGTAGTTCTTCTCTCTAAATTAGAGACATGCAAAGTGCCTTTATTTGGTTGGCTAAGTGCAGGCTTCAGCATTAAGTGCAAATATGTTGAATGGCATCATGTTACTGCAGCTGTAAATGTCATACAATAAAAAAAGGTCAATCTCTGTGATGAAGCGGATTGCTAGTGACCAGTAGATTATGCGTGTAATGGGAGGAGGAAAAAACACACCTACATTCTCTTATTTTGATCTGTGAATGGTATCTGCAATTGGAGATTATGTTTTTAAGCAGCATTATGACAAAGGAGTCCTGATGATTGTCAGTCTTATCTTAGCAGTTTCCTTACTTACTAGGTGCCCTTATTCCAATATGAATACATTAAAGTGCTAGTTTTACGTTAGGAAAATGTACACTGGTGCTAATAGACTTCTTACGTAGGTAACAACATTTTATGTTATATGTATTGTGGTAAACCAGCCCCGGACACAGACAGACAGACACCACATGTTTCAATCACACACGTTTTAATTAATACAGTCCGGCTCACAACACAGTGCTCTTGCATCAACCACCTTTAGTTCAGTCCTTTCTCTCCTTTCTGGACTTCTCCTTTCGCCTTTCCACCTCTCCTCTCGAGCTTTGCCTTCTTCCTCCTGACTCGACTCGCCTGCTCGCCTTTTATAATCACCCGGATGTGCTCCAGGTGTTCTGTGATGGCCTTCTGACGGCACTTCCTGGTGTGGCAGAAGTGCTGCATGAGCACACGGAAGCACTCCGGGTGTCCCTGTTATTCCTTCTGGCAGCACGTGTGGTGGAAGTGCTGACATCCAGGGCTCCTCAATCATCCAGGTGCCCCCTTATGGCTGGCCGTCCACCACAGTATATGCACCCGCACCATATAGAAACTGTATGTAGCACTCTGTCGGTCAGTTAAAGGCTTGCAGGTAGTCTAAACTGATGAAAAAAAAAACAAAAAAAAGTTCTTCAGTGAAAACATGCAGTATTGATCCCCTTCAAAGGGAACTTCAATACAGTCTGTGCGTCAGAACTTTAATATATTTGTTACATCACCACATATTAACAGCTTGGAACTTTGAATTATTATGCATGTGAGTCATCATTTATCTGATTTGGCTGCATTTCCCTACCTGATCAAGGGTGTCATCATTTCCCAGTTTCTTTGAAATGTTATGTATGGATGGGTTAGAGTTACTGTAAGTATACTCACATTCCCATGGTCAAGTTTTCTTTTATAAATTCCTACATTTGCGTGGGAAGTACAAAAAGAGGCTCATGATGTTCGTATGCAAGCTTTATCAATGAAGCCCTAGAAATGTAGCTTTGATGCAGCAATACACACTACATACGAATTAAACTTAAATAAATTTTATTTAAAAATGTTAAAAACAAAAAACACATTAAAGCAATTCAAAACCATCAAAAATAACAATAAAATACACATAAGCCAATAAAGAAACCCTGGCTGTAACATAGCACCAATGATGTTGTGTATTGCTAGGCACCTAAAACATGCATTGCATGATGCACATTGTTTTGACGACCTCAGGACTGCTCAGATTTTGGGAAATAAAGGGAGAATTCACAAGAGACTTAGTGCTTGAGAAAAACAAACTAGTTAAAAATCTGATTTGTTTAAACACTTCAAAGTTGTGTTGCTCCCGTGAACTTTGGTTTTTGTTCATAGTGAACTGTATTCATGCTTTGTCTGATGATACTTCTGATGCACACTTAAAAAAAAAAAGAAAAGACCTCTATCACACTCTGTAAACCTTGTCCATGAAGACTTCTAAGGAGAGTCCTTGGCTGCCACAACAGCCTCTGGGAAAGAGGATATTTGCAGCTGTGTTCCAATCAATTCAATAATTTTTAGTTGCCGGTTATGTGTCTTGACTATATAAAATCAAAATATATTGATTTTTTTCAGTTCAGAACATTGATCTGTTGAAATATAATATAGTGCAATTAAATGTGATTACAGATGGCCTAAGATGAAGATTTGGTGAGGCGCATAAGGTTGTAAAGGGCTGTAATTCAAAACACCCAAGCCTCTAGTCCAGAGTCAGGTAGAGAGTACGTAAACTAAAAAAAGTGTGCAATTTGTAATAGCAAAGATAGAATCCTGACCTCAGTTTTATTGAAAGGCTGTGGCATGATCTGATGAATTGAAACAGTTCCAAAAATTAAAGGGAAAAAATACCTCATAAAAACTTTGCTGGTCTGATCAACAGCAACATTTTTTGAGGTTATTTTTGTTAAAGGAGGTTTCACCACACACTATATCTAAAGGTTTGAGAAGTATTTTTTCATCATTGATGTATGTATTTAATCAATATGCTCAGTGTACAATTTTGTTTATGTTATCAGTTTAATCACTGCAATGGACTGTCACCCAGTCCAGGTCTGTTTAATGCCTGGCACGCTATACTGCCCCAGTGCATCTTAAGTTGTATTAATTATGTGTGAGAATGTTATATTTATTTAAAGAAACCATTTTTCAATACAGTACTATTATAATTTAAATCTGTACCAAAATCACATTTTAGGAGCACTTAAGGAGGAATACAGAAATTTCCAAGAGGGTTACAAATCGTCTCATTGTCCATATCAACCTTTATCCCTCCATTGAAGAAGGCACTATACTCAAAGAGAGAAGACAGAAAGAGAATGTTAAACCAAGGGGAACAAAACAGTTACTTCACAAAAAATGCAATCCATTTAAGGTGTTCTTTGCTGGTTAGTAGGAATACTGTAAGTAGATAGATAGATAGATAGATAGATAGATAGATAGATAGATAGATAGATAGATAGATAGATAGATAGATAGATAGATAGATAGATACTTTATTAATCCCAAGGGGAAATTCACATACTCCAGCAGCAGCATACTGATAACAAAACAATATTAAATTAAAGAGTGATAAAAAATGCGGTAAAACAGACAATAACTTTGTATAATGTTAATGTTTACCCCCCCGTCCCCCCCCGCCCGGGTGGAATTGAAGAGTCGCATAATGTGGGAGAGGAACAATCTCCTCAGTCTGTCAGTGGAGCATGACATTGACAGCAGTCTGTCACTGAAGCTGCTCCTCTGTCTGGAGATGATACTGTTTAGTGGATGCAGTGGATTCTCCATGATTGACAGGAGCCTGCTCAGTGCCCGTCGCTCTGCCACAGATGTCAAACTGTCCAGCTCCATGCCTACAATAGAGCCTGCCTTCCTCACCAGTTTGTCCAGGCATGAGGCGTCCTTCTTTATGCTACCTCCCCAGCACACCACAGCATAAAAGAGGGCACTCGCCACAACCGTCTGATAGAACATCTGCAGCATCTTATTGCAGATGTTGAAGTACGCCAGCCTTCTAAGGAAGTATAGTCGGCTCTGTCCTCTCTTACACAGAGCGTTAGTATTGGCGGTCCAGTCCAATTTATCATCCAGCTGCACTCCCAGGTATTTATAGGTCTGCACCCTCTGCACACAGTCACCTCTGATGATCACGGGGTTCAGGAGGGACCTGGGTCTCCGAAAATCTACCACCAGCTCCTTGGTTTTGCTGGTGTTCAGGTGTAGGTGGTTTGAGTCGCACCATCTAACAAAGTCCTTGATTAGGTCCCTATACTCCTCGTCCTGCCCACTCCTGATGCAGCCCACGATAGCAGTGAACTTTTGCACATGGCAGGACTCCGAGTTATATTGGAAGTCCTATGTATATAGGCTGAACAGGACCGGAGAAAGTGCAGTCCCCTGCGGCGCTCCTGTGTTGCTGACCACAATGTCAGACCTGCAGTTCCCGAGACGCACATACTGAGGTGTGTCTGTAAGATCCATGCCACCAGGTATTAATCTACTCTATCTCTGTCAGCTTGTCCCTAAGGAGCAGAGGTTGGATGATGTTGAAGGCGCTAGAGAATTCTTACTGCACCACTGCCTCTGTCCAAGTGGGAGAGGGATCGGTGTAGCAAGTAGATAAAGGGGATCCTCCACTCCCACCTTCTCCTGGTATGCGAACTGCAGAGGGTCGAGGGCATGGCGGAACACCATCCAACCTCTGCTCCTTAGTATGTGCATCTTGGGGACTGCAGGTATGACATTGTGATCAGCAGGGGACTGTACTTTCTCCGGTCCTGTTCAGCCTATATACATTGGACTTCCAATACAATTCGGAGTCCTGCCACGTGCAAAAGTTCGCTGACGACACTGCTATTGTGAGCTGCATCAGGAGTGGGCAGGAGGAGGAGTATAGGAACCTAATTAAGGACTTTGTTAAATGGTGCGACTCAAACCACCTACAACTGAACACCAGCAAAACCAAGGAGCTGGTGGCGGATTTTAGGAGGACCAGGCCCCTCATGGACCCTGTGATCATCAGAGGT
This sequence comes from Erpetoichthys calabaricus, assembly GCF_900747795.2. Lineage (NCBI taxonomy): Eukaryota > Metazoa > Chordata > Cladistia > Polypteriformes > Polypteridae > Erpetoichthys > Erpetoichthys calabaricus. The sequence goes on along the minus strand of NC_041399.2, from coordinate 144,808,147 downwards.
GACTGTGTGCAGAGGGTGCAGACCTATAAATACCTGGGAGTGCAGCTGGACGATAAACTGGACTGGACTGCCAATACTGATGCTGTGTGCAAGAGAGGACAGAGCTGACTATACTTTGTTAGAAGGCTGGCGTCTTTCAACATCTGCAATAAGATGCTGCAGATGTTCTATCAGACGGTTGTGGCAAGCGCTCTCTTCTACGCGGTGGTGTACTGGGGAGGCAGCATAAAGAAGAGGGATGCCTCACACCTGGACAAACTGGTGAGGAAGGCAGGCTCTATTGTAGGCACGGAGCTGGACAGTTTGACAACCGTGGCAGAGCAACGGGCACTGAGCAGGCTCCTGTCAATCCACTGCATCCACTGAACAGTATCATCTCCAGACAGAGGAGATATAAACTTAAAATGGAAGTTTCCAACATTGAAAATTTAGAATTAAGATTTTCTTGGGTAATTTTGTTTTAGTTAATTGGTTTTATAATGACCCATTTGATAAGCCTGCTTAATTTAAAATGTGATATTTTTAATAATTAGCCTCAGATTACTACTAGTTTACTACTTCTACTTTAGTTCTGAAAATTTTATATCTCTCTTTCAGGGTAAAACGTTGCCTCTACTGTCAGCTGAATGATCCTATCAAAACTGTTGCCCCAGTTTTGCATTCTATTATGGTACTATTTACAACATTTGTGCAGTGAAAGGGCTTTGCAACTCTGTATTTGTGTAGGTTTGAGAAGCCTGGGAGGTGCTTGGCTTAGATTTGATCGGTCCACTACCCAGAACTGCTCGTCACAACATTTGTTTCTTGACCATTACCAGTTGGAACACAAAATGGGTTATTGCTGAGCCTCTCCAATCAAAGAATGCGATTGAGGTTGCTTTGACTGTTACTAATAAATTTTATATGTTTGGCTTGGTCAGGAAAATGATCACAGGCCAAGGCTAGGAGTTTGTCAATGAGGTAATAATTCGGAATTTTTAACAAGGTTTTGTTTGTACTTTATCCTCTTATTTACAGTATACACATTATATATTGAATTATTGATTGACTTTCAATATTGATATTATTGTTAATCATTTGTCCACTGCTCAATAACCAGATTTTTAAAATGCTGAATATTAAGCATGCTGAGTCCACTGCGTACCATCCCCAAACCAATGGCAAGGTAACTCAAATGATGTTTGTGTTCTCTTAGATCTATTATTGCTACAGTGCTTATGTACTTACAAATTGATATGTACAGGATGAAAGGACCAATCGATACATAAAGCATGCTCTGAGGAAGTATGTCAATGGCAGTTATAATGACTGAGATATCCACCAAAATGCTGTGGTCTATGCCATCAACACTGCCAAGAAGGTGTGTCTTTATAAAACAGTATCTTGATATCAACCATTTTTACAATGAAAAAACTGCAGAGTGAATGTGTGGTCAGCTATGACTGTGTTCCATTTATTTTATTTTATTTCATAAGGAACTGTACATTCCTTATGATCAGAACTCCACCAAGTAGAGTATCAACATCCTACTCCTGCACCGACACCCCCACCCACCAGAAATCATCAATGCCTCTCCCATTGGAAATAAGTTTGATGTTGCTGACCCAGAAGATAATATTGGTGCAAAAATCAATGACGCAGAAATTCTGAATGAAAAGGTGTACACCTAAGCAAAGCACACCAGAAATCTTCACGTTTTCCACATGTATTGATTTATTGGTTATCACTTATACATTCCCAGCAATATTGAGAGAGCACAAAGCAGGCAGCAAAAGACCTTCGGAGACTGGAAGCACAAGTTTACCAGAGTGTGCTTAGTTGACACTGGGGACAAGGTTCTTATTTCACATGACCGCAAGAAGCGTTGCATTGGAAGATACCCTTGGAAGTCTACAAAAAGGAACTTATGAACATAACTTCTAAAGGTGTAACCACTGTGAAGAAGGGTAGTTCAACAGTCCAGAAGATCAACTTGTCAAGACTATGGCCATATAACAAATTAACAAGTAAGAGACTGTGACAGATAGGGGGCAACCTTGAGCCCCAATCCCCAGGAACAACTAGCACACAGAAAGTCACGGGTTCACAACAGGCTTCTTGGTCACACAATCACCAATAAAATCAATAGTTTCTTTCTTCCTTTCTTTCTCCTTCCATCTTCTCTCTGACTATCCACCTCCCTCCAGCGGGTATCACCTCCTGTCCTCCCTCAGACGGCTTCCTTTTATGTTGGACCTGCAAGTACTTTTGGTGCCAGGGCATAGCCTGAAGGAAGCACTTCCAGTCCAGCAGAAGTCTTGAAAAGTAGGGATCTCATATCCCTGCAGTGCCCCCTAGCGACTCACATGGGACCTAGCAGGGCTGACTCTCAACAGTACAAGTCCCATCATGCTCCGCTGGGTTCCACATGTCTACAGTGATACTTGTATGTTGTCCTATCATGGATGGGGGATGGAAATATCCAATTTTAGGAGCTTTTCCCCACTTTTCCCATATCTTGGCATCCCGACTGGGTAAAGGTCTCACATACTTCCCAGACAAGATGCCTGCTAAACCCGATTAGCACTTACAAGATATAAATACAGAATGTCAGTGCTATGGATAATTTAATAAATCTGGTAACTATATATAATACATATAAGGACCGGCCACTGTAAATGTCACAAAAAGGATATGAACCATTTAAATGACGGCACAAAAGATAATTAAAATTGAATGATTATCCTGCATAATGCACACATGATCACACTTTTTTTTTTGTTTGTTTGTTTTTGTGCTATCAGATGTACCAACTGAAAGGACGTTCCTGCAGGACCAATTGCTATTTACACCTGGAATGGCAGGTGGAGCATCCATATGTTCTCTCAGGTCCACATTGGCAGAAATACCTGGGCCCTCCTCAAGATGAGCTAGTTACCATTGTGCCCATCTACCCATGTTATGGTGTGGTTGCAATGATTTATTTTATTGTGATTTGTCTTCACTTACAATAGTTAATCTTGATATGTAGTTAAAATACAGTATGTCCAGGATAAAAAAACAACAACCAGGAGAACTTATTGAGATGGATGATTAAACTTGCCTAACACATCAGCACCTTTTGGTGCCTGGGTATGAGCCAGTACATGGATTCAGAAATGAGCATTCTTAAATTTTACTGTGTCAGAACATTTTAAAATTCAATTCAATTGATGTTAAACATTGTGTATGTTAAGTTGTCAGAACATGAAATGAAAAGACTTAGTGCCCAAAAGTTAAAGATTTAATCCAACAACTGGAAGCAACAACAAGAAACAATTAGTCCTCCAAACATTTTATGTTTTTCCTTATCACTCTCTTCTTTTTCATGTTCTCTATCTTCACCTAGTGGCCCAAGTACAGAACATAACACATTCCGCATTTACTTAAGAATAGTACTGAAATTGCAGTAGGTAGTCAAGTCAAGTCAAGTCAACTTTATTTATAAAGCACTTTACATACAACAGCTGCTGACCAAAGTGCTGAACATAGGCTAAAATAACTTTTAAACAAAAACAAAATAATAAATAAGTAAATAAAATACAATAAATAAAACTAATTAAAACATAGTAAAAACAACTAAACAGAGTTAAACAGAGTAAAATCAACTGCTCACACAGGATCAAACGCCAAACCAAAAAGGGAAGTCTTCAGAGCAGACTTAAAAATGGACAGTGAGGAGGCCTGTCTAATGTGGATCGGCAGTGAATTCCAGAGCCTTGGAGCCACAACGGAAAAAGCCCTATCCCCCCTGAGCTTTCGCTGAGTCCTAGGCACATCCAGAAGCAGCTGACCAGCTGATCTGAGTGAGCGGGAAGGAGAGTGCATATGCAGCAGCTCAGCGAGGTAGGGCAGAGCAAGCCCATTTAAGGACTTAAAAACAAATAAAAGAATCTTAAAATGAACTCTAAGCTGAACAGGCAGCCAGTGTAGTGAGGATAATACAGGTGTAATGTGCTCATTCTTTCGCGTGCCAGTTAAAAGGCGTGCAGCAGCATTTTGCACCAGCTGCAGCCGAGACAGGGTGGACTGGCTAACACCAACATACAACGAATTACAATAGTCCAACCGGGTTGTAATAAAGGCGTGGATTACTGTTGTAAATTGATCTTTGGAAAGAATGTTTTTTATCTTCGCCAAATGTCTTAGCTGAAAAAAACAAGATTTCACCACCGCACTGATCTGACCATCCAGTCTAAAATCCTCATCTATCCTAAAACCCAAATTTGTAATAACAGGCGTATCATATTGTGCAAGGGGACCCAAATGCACAGGAGCAGAAGTAGAAATAGACCCACTGGTGCCCCCAGGACAAAAAACTATAACCTCTGTCTTATTTTCATTAAAATTTAAGAAGTTCACTTCCATCCAAGTTTTCACCTTCTAGGCACATAACCAAAGTTTGTAAGGAGTAAGCATCCTTGCGTTTGAGTCGGTACATAAACCTGAGTATCATCTGCATAACAATGGAAAGCAATTTTATGCTTTCTAAGAATAGAGCCAAGAGGCAGGAGGTACAAAGAAAATAGCAGAGGACCAAGTATGGAGCCTTGCGGAACCCCACATGATAGTGAAGCAGAGGAGGATCTAAATTCATCTAGCCTCACTGAAAAAGTTCTTTGAGTCAAATACAGTACCAGTCAAATGCAGTACCACGAATGCCCACACAGTGCTCCAGACGAGATAATAAAATACTATGATCTATAGTATCAAAAGCAGCTGTTAAATCGAGCAGAACTAAAATCACATAATCCCCTGAGTCTGTTGCCAAAAGGATGTCATTAAAAACCTTCAGTAATGCGGTTTCAGTACTGTGAAGCGGCTTAAAACCAGATTGAAACACTTCGAGCACATCACTTTCATCTAAAAAGGCTTTCAATTGAATATACACACTTCTCTCCAAAATTTTGGACAGAAATGGAAGCTTGGAAATCGGTCTAAAATTGAATAACACAGTGGGATCTAGGCTTGGTTTTTTGATCAATGGTTGCACTATGGCATGTTTAAACAAATTAGGAACTACGCCTGAGGAAAGGCTGCTACTGATAATAGCAAGAACATATGGCCCTAAAACAGAAATAATCTGTTTTAAATAATAGGTAAGTTAAACATCACTAGCATTCTGAATTATATGAAACATTAAAATTTATGTAAGTCCTCAAGCCAACGAGGAGTTCTTCTCATACGAGCTGGAGGAATGTGAGAAACCTCAGGTATTGACGTCAATGTAGACTGGGGCAGTAATTCCACTGGCGCATCCCCTGAAGTATGACTTGTCACTGATGCATTTGACTTGGATAAATGGGAAGAATGCCATTTTTCTCCATCTGCCAACAGGTAAGTACATGGACCGATTTCTTTTGGAATTTCCACAGGTTTTGAAAATCTTCGATGGGCTTTTGGAATGTATTAGATTCTGAATACGCACCTTTCCCCTTTTTGAAAAACAGGAATCCATTCTCCACGTCTGATATCTGTATACTTTTTTATTTTATGTTGAAGGGAAGAGACTCTCTTATCAACAGTATCATCATCAGCCTTGCAGGCAATAGGAGGAGGAACGACATTGCATTTTTCGGCCATGAAGCATTTCAAAAAGTGAAACTCCTGTAGTAGCATGTGGTGTTGAACGATATACCTGAAGGAATTCATGAGACAGCAGGTTTCCAGGGTTTCGCTTGTAAGATAGCAGATTGGATGCAGACTTTGAGAACATAATGAAATCTAGACCCGCTGCTTTGTTTGCCGGTACTCCTACACATAAAAATCTCTTACATTAAGAAGAGATGTGTATGCAGTGTTGTACTTGACTAACCAATGTTATGACTCCAGGAAAATGTGGGGTCAAAAGATTCCATTCTTTTACTGGCTTGGAATAGATGAAGGCGATCATTATCTGGTCTGTGTTGAGTGGAGTTTTGAAACATTCAGATTTTAGTTTTTATTAAAATTTGGTGTATGGATTTATATTTATTTTGAAAATATAAATTTCAGGTGATATTAGTACTGTAAAGAGAAATTATTTTTCTTGATTCCCTTTGTCCACATGGCTTTGGAGATTATGTCTACAGATAAATATTTAGATTGTAATTAAGGATAACTTGTTTGACTTGGACTGTGTTTCTCACTATTTTTATTTCCAAGTCCTTGGCTGGGAAAAACCAAGGCAAGACATAAACACCAATCACAACCCATATACCTGTACAGATAACTGCCAGAGCAGCTAGGGTACATGCCGCAAAAGCTGCCAGTTAAACTTAGCTAGGCACCAACAGCTCAAGAGCTTCTTAATAAGAAACACTGTTCTATGGCCAGCTTCATTCTCAGGCTTCAAGTTTCAGGCATAGCCTCATTCTCAGGCTCCAGGATAAATTACTCAATTACATATAAAAATTATTGTACTTTTATCTCTGTTGCCAGACAAATTAACTCGCTGTATATTATGTTTTTCTTTTTTGTATATTGCAGTGTGCACTCTGCCTTTTCACCGAAGTGCCATGAACTTTCACATAGGTATATTTTAATACATTTTGAAGATATTTAGCTTGTTTGTTGATATTTGTATATTGCTTGATTTTTATGTGTGTGTGTGTGTATATATATATATATTTATATATTGTGGTACCCGGATGGGGGTGGTACCCAGCCGGGACGACCAGGAAGACCAGAGGAGGGCTTGTGCCTCCTCCAGACCACGAGGGGGCGACTGCCCTGGTTGCTTTGGGGGCCACCGGTACAGAGCTGGGAAGCTCAACCCTGTAGAGGCCCGTGGTCACCGTCAAGGGGCGCCCCAGTGCCTAGAGAGCCCTGGACCTCAGCACTTCCGCCGCACCAGGAAGTGCTGGGGAGAAGAGGAGCAGGGACACCCGGAGTGCTTCCAGGGATACAGCCGGCACTTCCGCCACACAGGGGAGTGTCGGCGGAGGAGTGTCGGGAAGCACCTAGAGCACATCCGGGTGCAAATTTAAAGGGGCCGCCTCCCTTCAGAGGCAGACTGGAGTCGAGTGGAAGTGGACGGGAGTTGTCTTGGAGAGGAGTGGAGGCGGCCTGAAGAGTGAGATACTGGAAGAGATGCCTGGACCTTGGATAGATTGGTGCTGGAGGCACTGGGTTTGTGCTATGACTCTTGTACATATTGTAAATAATAAACGTGTGTTGGGTGAATAAACGATGTCCGTCTGTCTGTGTCCGGGCTGCTTCTCACAATATATATATTGTGATATTTGCCCGGACACCACCAGTCGGAGACCACATCTTTATCCAAATCTTGTCTTTATTTTAATTTTCCCACAACACAACACAGTCCCGCACAACTCACAGTGCCTCTAGCCCCAGTCACCCTTTTCCTGGGCCTTCTCTCTCCTCGTCCCTGGGCCACCTGTCCTCTCTCTCCAGGAGCTTCATCCTGACTCCAGCTCATTGATAGGAGGGAGGCGGCCCCATTTATCCTCACCCAGATGAGCTCCAGGTGCTCTACCTGACGTCACGTCCTGGTGTGACGGAAGCGTCAGGAGAGCACCCGGAAGCACTCTGGGTGACCCTGGAAGGATCATCCTCCATGGGAGTGGCGGAAGTAAATAAGTCCTGGGCTCCATGAGGTTCGGGGCACCCCCTGTCGGTGGATATGGGCCTCCACGGACTTGAGCCTCCCTGTTCCCCGTCCGTGGCCCTCTTCTGCTCCGGGGCGGTTGCCCCCTCGTGGCCCGGAGGACAAATATGCCACCTCTCTGTCCCTCCAGGTGTCCCGGCCGGGTCTGACCCCCAGCCATGTACGACAATATATATATACAACCCCAATTCCAATGAAGTTGGGACGTTGTGTAAAACGTAAATAAAAACAGAATACAATGATTTCCAAAATCTTTTAAACCTATATTCAATTGAATACACTACGAAGACAAGATATCGAATGTTCAAACTGATAAACTTTATTGCTGTTTTGCAAATCTTCACTCATTTTGAATTTGATGCCTGCAGCACGTTCCAAAAAAGCTGGGACAGGGGCAGCAAAAGACTGGGAAAGTTGAGGAATGTTCAAAAAGCACCTGTTTTGAACATTCCACAGGTGAACAGGTTAATTGGAAACAGGTGTTTGTCATGATTGGGTATAAAAGGAGCATCCCCAAAAGGCTCACTCGTTCACAAGCAAGGATGGGGCGAGGTTCACCACTTTGTGAACAACTGCGTGGGCAAATAGTCCAGCAGTTTAAGAACAACATTTCTCAATGTACAATTGCAAGGCATCTAGGGATTTCACACTTAAAAATATTTTTCAGAATTTATTATGAAGCATTACACTATTTTTGTTATAATGTATGAGTATGGTTCACATGTGACTATTTCGAAATGTGGTACAATAGTGGATTCTGATGCTCAAATAAAAATAATTGCTTCATTGAAACAATTCTCCAATGAAATGTTTCATTAAGCGTGAAAAGCTTTTGGGACTAACCAGATTTGAATGAAATTAACAACCTATTTAAAACCAATAACTTCGAATGAAAATCATATGCATTTGCTTATTATCAACAGCAAATATTTAAAATGATACTTCAAAGTCTAAAACATTTAAAAGGTGACAGTTAACAGTTTTTTCAAAGGCATTTGCTTATCTTCACCAACAGCATGCATTTACAATAATACAATAAACTCTGAAACATTTAAAAGGTGACAGTTAACAGTATTTTCAAAGGATAATTTAGTGAGAAAAATGTATGTGACACCATTTATGGGCCACCCCATAAATTTTCTTTGGTATTGTTATCTGTAAATTATGCAAATTATAATGTAACATTTAATAGAATAAAATATATTTTTTAATAATTTTGATATAGTTTTTTTTAAATAAAGCATATATCACAGCTTTGGAAAAATGTAAATTGAAAATTACCACTAGCCAGGTATGTTACTGATGTCAACCTTGCAAGTGTGGTAAACTTCTTACGTGGACTGATTTAAGAGGTCCAGGTAAAATGTAAGGGTGTGACACAGTCTTTAATCTGAAATCCCTTTCTCTCCCTAGAGCAGAGAGGATCCTGTCCAAAGAGTAATGATGTTCCTTCTCCCCAGCAGTGGCTTCTTCACTTTCCAGTGGCATCATATAAAAGAAGTCCACAACAGACAAGTACAAAAGATGGCATGAATTAGATTAGATCACATAAACTTTAAAAAATACATGGGGAAATGGGATATACACCACAGGGTGTAAAAACTGCCAATGAAAAAAGAAGAAGAATTTAGCATCAGTTGCTGGACCAATGCTCTAAGTGACATGTAGCCCTCCAATAATGTGTGCTACCTAGGGGAACTAGACAAAATGTCATTGTTGTTGTTTTTTTCTCATTATGTTTCTTCTGTTTTGCCTTTGCAAACAAAACAGTGGTTTCCCATCTGGGACACCCTACTCTTTTTATATTTCTACATTTTTTACTTACATTATAATGTGGAAAATTGCAATTATGACCAAAGGAATTAGCTATCATACATAACTGCATTATTTTCAGTTGTCTCACGTTACATTTTAGTCACCCAGTTAAAAAAAGAATTTAATTTAGAGGCACTTCAGTGTATTTATTTAATTTGTAATTTTGTAATATGATCATATCAAAATAGGTATGGATTTAAATTCTCTTTTTAACTCTTGAATTGATGCATAGTGAACTGAAGTTTCCAAAGTGTTGATGCAAGTATACACAATGGGCTGTTAAAAGGCATAACATCACACAATTTATTGAATGTGATATTGATATTAGTGGACTTTAAAGATTATGATTTGCAAAAGGTAAAAATGTGGACACTTCTTCTTGATCCATTGACTTGATAAAATATTATAAAACCTCTTAGTCTTCTTCAGGTCGATTTTTGTTTTAAAGAATGTCAAAGCACATTCAGCAGTGGGCATTTTCTGCCAGTACTTGTACAGTAAACAGTAGAATCAGTATAAAACTGTGACTACAAAACAGTGAAAAGGGAACCTGGGATTGACCTCTTTCTTTGGAGGAATTCCCAATTAAATATCAGTTCATTCTATGCAGTAAGAATTATCATATGTTAAAGATTTCAGGTACAGGGATAGTGTGTCCCTCCAAGAATGTGGGGGGATTAAATAGAATAGAAGCAATGCTGACCTACAGAATCTTGGATACACACATCTACTTAACTGACCAATATAGATGGAAAAGTCTGCTCAAAGGAGTTGATATCAGTGGTACTGAGGGTACACAGTCCTCAGTCACAACGCTCCACTTTCTGTCGGAAATCCACGTGGCAAGGCATATGAAGAACAACAAGGCAGAGCACTGACCAATATATGGCAGTACACTGTAAAGTTGTTTGTGCTTTATGATAATCATGAAGTGGTATACAAGGTAGAAGAGCATCTTCATTTCCCCCTTAAATCATTATGAAGGCGCAATTCCAAAAACAACAAAAAAAAAAACCCTTGGTCACTCACCCTTCCTCTCTAATAACATATACTTATAGCTTCTTGTTAAAGGAGAGTACATCCACTGCTTTTCAGTCAAGACTTATTCCGATAATGACTTCTTCAAGTAAATATTCAAGCTCTGAAAAAACTCAAAAGATACCTTGTGTGAGCTAAATAATATGAGCAAAACATTCATTTAGCCATGTATTTTCCTAATGCACGCTGGGGCCTATCCCAGTAAGCACTGGGTGCAAGACAGGAACAGTCCCTGGACAGGTTGCCAGCTCATTGTATAATCTTAAATATAAAGGGGTTAATTAAATGATGAGAGCAATAGAAAGCTCTGAGTGTCTAAACTGTAGACAACAGAGACCAACGAGAGACTTTTTGGCTGGAAAATACACCTATCAGGTCTTGACGTTTCTAAAGGCTGATAGTCTTGTACAAGCACTGCACCTGCAGCCAGTGAACCAGAAACAGCAAACTTATGTGAAGGGGCTTAACCAGATCTACAAAACTTAAGGTTTGATTGTTGATTGTACAGTAATCCCTCGCTATATCGCACTTCGCCTTTCGCGGCTTCACTCTATCGCGGATTTTATATGTAAGCATATTTAAATATATATCGCGGATTTTTTGCTGGTTCGCGGATTTCTGCGGACAATGGGTCTTTTAATTTCTGGTACATGCTTCCTCAGTTGGTTTGCCCAGTTGATTTCATACAAGGGACGCTATTGGCAGATGGCTGAGAAGCTACCCAACCTACTTTTCTCTCTCTCTCTCTTGCGCTGACATTCTCTGAGCCTGACGTAGGGGGATTGAGCAGGGGAGCTGTTCGCACACCTAGATGATACGGACGCTCGTCTAAAAATGCTGAAAGATTATCTTCACGTTGCTCCCTTCTGTGGAGCTGCTTCGTGAAGCGACATGCTGCATGGTGCTTCGCATACTTAAAAGCACGAAGGGCACATATTGATTTTTGATTGTTTTTATCTGTCTCTCTCTCTCTCTCTTTCTCTGCTCTCTGACGGAGGGGGTGTGAGCTGCCGCCTTCAACAGCTTTGTGCCGCGGTGCTTCGCATACTTAAAAGCCAAACAGCCCTATTGATTTGTTTGCTTTTCTCTCTCTCTCTGACATTCTCTGCTCCTGACGCGCACTCCTTTGAAGAGGAAGATATGTTTGCATTCTTTTAATTGTGAGACGGAACTGTCATCTCTGTCTTGTCATGGAGCACAGTTTAAACTTCTGAAAAAGAGACAAATGTTTGTTTGCAGTGTTTGAATAAAGTTCCTGTCTCTCTACAACTTCCTGTGTTTCTGTGCAAATCTGTGACCCAAGCATGACAATATAAAAATAACCATATAAACATATGGTTTCTACTTCGCGGATTTTCACCTTTCGCGGGGGGTTCTGGAACGCAACCCCCGCGATGGAGGAGGGATTACTGTATTTTTTTTAAAAGAAAAGACAGACATTTGCAACTTTCTAATAATGTAGTCTAATAACAGAAATATTTGTATTTAATGTGCTTAATTTTAAATTTCTAACTTAGTTTTGACTATATTTATGCATTAAGATTAAAGAAGGCAAAAGAAGACTGAAATACCCCATGTCAAAATTTCTCTGCCAAAATGTAATTAATTCTCCATCAGACGAGATACCATAAAAGATCAGTCATTTTAATTAAACATTGTGAAAAGATAACAAGTAGGTGTCTGTTTTTCCAGAGTGGACCTTCCTGTTTCCCTCTATACGCACTCATATTTCTCACATTAATTTCTTCCTTTCACATAATTTCTTTTTAATTCTGAATATTCAAAATGTTAACAGTTTACTGTGGGAGTACCAGCTTTTATGTATGTAAAAGAAGATTCTGGAGGAGTTGATACATTTGTCTCTTCATGCAGTTTTTATAATCTCAGCAGTGAAGGCAAGAAATATTTTAAAAAATGCTCTATTTACTGATTAATTATATCTATTTGTTATAAACAGTAACTTTTTATTTTTTATTTAAAAAGTCTTTGAAGAGAAAAGCAGTGCAAAGTCAGTTGGGATGAAGAAGTATTTGAACCAGTTGTTTTTTTTTATCCTTGGACCTTGAAGCTGTGACCTAATGACAGTAAAATGAATTGTGAATGGAGTGGGTGAGTCCTGTCTGAGAAAATACGCTCTGCTTTCCGTAACACTTGTTTATTAAACAGGTTTGTCAGTTAAGACCTTGTGATTTATTTTAGTGATCCACTTTACAATTTGATGACCACTGTTTCTTTAGACTGTGGTACCGCTGTTGTCCCGTTTGCAGGCTGCTACTGTATTTTCATTAAAAGTTAGTTTTGAGTCTATGATTATCCCCAGATATCTATAACTATCAGCAATCTCAACTATCTGGTCTTTGATGATTGTCTCTTGTGGTTAAATGGTGTAACAAATTTTATATTAGTTCCCAAGTTTTTGTAATGTTTAGTTGTAGGAAGGACTCATTACACCAGTTTAAAAAATCATTCACTACTTGACCGTGATTAGTTTCATTCTCATTAAGTAGGCTTATAAATCACTGAGTCATCAGCAAATATCAAGATGAACCTATTTTCAAATTTATTATGACAACCATTAGGATAGAAAATGTATAAAAGAGGTGAAAGAACACACCCCTGGGCTGACCCTGTAGAGGAGGACAGCATATCAGATAGACAGCCATTGAATTTCACTCTCTGAGTTCTGTCTGTTAAAATGTCAATCAGCCACCCTACTAATGTGAAATCTAAATTAAAATCTTTAATAAGTCTCTCTTTAAGAAGGTGGGGCTGAATGATATTAAAAGCTGATGAGAAGTCTACAAATAGGAGCCTCGCATGAGTCTTGATTACATGGTAATATAACAGATGAAGCAAATGACAAGGGCATCTGTCCTTCTATTAGACTGGTAGGCAAGCTGAAAGATCTAAAAAAGCTTGAGTTTCAGCTTCTTCTTCATAATTTTTTCAAATGATATAACCAGTGATGTCAGAACCATTGGTCTGAAGTTATTTAAGGTTTTGGGTTTTTGTTTTTAACTACTGGAATTCTTTAGCCTGTTTTCATAGCTTTGGACTTTGTGCTGTTCTAATGATAATGTAAAAAAATAAAATAAAAAATGTGGCTGAGCTGACTGCACTAGATTTTAAAAGCCATCCACTAAGATTATCTGGCCCACGGCTTTTATGTTTTTAATTTTCTAGAAATGTTCTTTACATCCTTTTCGAACAAAAAAATATCTCTGCCTTATCAGAAACCATCTGTGTTATCTATTGTAATAGATCTATAAAATCAAACTCTTCAAATTTGAAGTAGTATTCATTTAACTCATTATTAAATTGGTAAGTTAGAGTTAAAATATGGTAATTACTTTTTGATTGTTATTAACCAGCTAAGGTTTTAATGTCTGACTACTGAGAGATCAAATTATGTGTGGACAATTGCTGTTCAGTATTATCTCTTTCCACAAGATTAACTTTTTTAATACCAACCTTTAAATCCTATGTGCAGCACTTACCTCAGTACCACTGCCTTGTCTAAAAGCACTTTTCTTTTAATATAATAATGATGACATTATAGATTTGTTGATAAAGGGTTTGTTGTTAATTTAGTCCTTAATGCATTTAGTTGACACAAGCACATCTTCACAAAAATTACTGACAACATCAGAAAGTTTGTCTAAGTCAGTTCTTATATCTTTAAACAGATTTCAGTCCTTACAGTGAAAACATTCTTGCAAGCTTTGAAGACAACCTTCACTCCAGAGCTTACATGTCTTCAGGCTGGGTTAGCCTTGGGTGAATATATAGAACTGTAACAAATATTCATGGAAATTCACAAGGCAATTAGAATGGTGTGAGTGAAACAGAGAGCAGCTCAACGTCTGTACATCACACTGTTTTCCGAATAGTTATTGATTTACGCCACAGCCATTCACAGACAGACATAACTGATGTGCTGGTTTGCCTGTGTGCCTGCTCTCCCTCAATCCATTCTCACCGGCTCTCCAAAGCTGTCAATTGCAAGCTCTGCATTGCTGATCGTTTCAGAGTCTCTGTAAAAGCCATAATGCAAGCATCTCTGTATTCCGGCGGAAGACGAGCGTTAGTTTGTAATTAATTTAGTTTATTAGATAAGAACTGCACATTTGCCATTATTACAGTAGGAAGAGGGATGTGTTGGGTTAGCCGTTCCTTTGCCAGACAGCTTGACTGTCATTGATGGTGATTTTTTAATAACTTTATCCAATATTCACTTTTACTCTTCTCTTCTGGGTTTTCAGACTTGTATTTACTTTTTCTAAAATTAGCTTAATTTTCTTTTTTTTAAAAGCCAAGATTTTCCTCATGGGTATTATTTGGTTAAACCATAGTTTTTAGTTGTAGTTATAGACAATGACTAATTTATAAGGAATCATGCACAAAAATAAATAACAGAAACCAATGTGTCAATTGGTTCAGTCGCAAAAAATTCCTTAATGTTTTCTGTTTTTCAGTTGCACACTAGTTTTAAAATTATTTAGAAGCTTAATGCTGTGTCATGCATGTGAGTATTTTAAGTGTCTTAGGGCGAGTTTGTTTCCTATACACCCAGGGGACTAGAGTTACACAGTATATAACTTTAATTACCATTTCCATTGCCAGAAAGGAGGTCTGTCTGATATCCTCTGATGCCATTTCCACCAGTGCCTAGCTCCTCTCCATCCTGTCCAGAAGACAAAAAAGAAGACCATTCTAGGTAGTAGTTATCAGATGACTAATGGCAGTACAGGGGAGAACTACTCTGGGTGGTGATAACCATATTCAGGAAGAAATGCCTTTGTTATAAATGCTAAACATCTGTCAAGAAAACAGATCATGTGGGTTCACTTGTGAAAGCTTGGCCAAAGAACCAAATCGGGCCAGAAATGGACTAGAGAGATGCAGTTACAAAAATACTGAAATTGGCTTGTGAAGATGTGGCTGTCAGTTTGGAGAATTTGAAGATTACGCAATGAACTGAACACAAGAATGAAAATAGTAATTTTACTGTCAAAATCCACTTTGAAATCTCAACTTTTGAACTGTGAGTTTTTCAATAGTTTCCTTATTAACATTTAAACTGAACAATTTTTCTGTTTTGTGGATAAGAGCTGTTTGAAAACTGGAACCAAGCAGTTTCACAATTTTCCTTGGTGGGTTTGGAGAAATACAACTGGCACATTCAGCATGCAAGTAATGTGTTAAAATGAAAAGGGACAATATTGCAGTGAAGCACCTAAGAAGAGAAGGTACATGAGATGGATACAGAAAAAAATAAACAACTAGGAGATGAGAAACCAAAATGAACAGAATAAAACATAGTCAGATAACACACATGGGTCTGTAACTAGGAAGTGAGCAAGACTAGTGTCAGAGAGCCAAAAAACAAAACAAAATTAAAAAGATAAATGTCCAAATTAGAATTAGAAATCATCCTAAACAAAAACTAATTTTGGAAGCATAAAAAGTATTTGAAAATTATTCCCAAGATAATATACTGACCCTGCTGTGCCAGGCAGACCTTATAACAAAGTAAGTCATATGACCTCTTCTTATGGGACTGGAAATGGACTAAGCAACATGGCCAGGCAAAGGCAGAGTCACAAAAAACTGGACTACAAAATGACTACACCAGAATAATAATAAACAACCACCTTAAATATGAAAATAAATTTGTACACAAATGACCAAAGCTGAATCTTCAGCCTAAAAAAGAATCATGGTACAGGTCCCCAAGGTGCAAGCACCAAATACACCCATTAGTTTATTGGGGTGTTTTTCCTTTGGTACAATCGTGAAACAGAAGACAAATGAACATCACAACTGGGTGCATACTGTACAGTACTTTTTACAGAAGCAAATATCTCACTAGTTTTTGATGACTTCTTTCCTTTAGTTTGACAACAAGAAACTGCAGTTGTGAAACCCAGCCCTGCGATAACTACTCCCAGATGAGATGGATATTTCTAACTTGCCATCTCAAACCTATAGAACAGAAATAACCTGAAAACTTGGTGCTACTAAATAGAAGTGGTTAATCTCAGATAGCTAGGGTAAAGGTTCTAAATGGGAATATGTACTATGAATAATTCTACAAGGGAGACTTGCAAAGAAGGGTTGACTTCATTCACTGGTACTTGTCACTGCTGAAACTGACTATATCTGTCACAAGCTTCAGGGTACATATTTAGCCAGGTGTGTGCTTTCTGGTGGAATACCCATGTATTGCTTGTATGCCTGAAGCTTGGGTAACCATTAAATTAACTTGACAAGGCAGTCACTTTAATTTTATTCACATGGCATATGAAATCAACATATTGTATGCAGAGATCAACTGATGAATGTAGCATATTGATCAAATCATAAATGCAGAGTGGAAATTGTAGATTTTCTTGAGTACTGTGCTAGATCACATCAAAAGACAAAAAAAAATTGATTATTAAAACTGCTTCTGTTGGAGAAAAAGTGTACATACTAATTTTTGAGAGAAGACTGATTTGCAAAATGGCAGTTATTCCCACCAGATCTCTCTAGATATTTATGAAGTGATAATTATATTAAATCATCTAGGAGTTTAGCTCAATTTGTGTGAAAAATGCTCTAACTCAACTAAAATTTATACACTGCACACATTTATTTTTACTCAGCCAAAATTGCTTGAAACAAGACTCTACTTGTGAAAAATGCCTTCCAGTATCTGCTTCCGTTGGCCACAAGTTTTGTGAATGTTCCTCGTTTAAATCCTAATGAAATCAATATTTCACTTTTTTTTATCAGACATCACTGGGATCACAAGTCAATAATTCCTAATCTTTTAACAGATGTTATTTTTAGGAACAACCAATGGAGCATTCCTGCTTAATTAACAATCAACACTGTCCTGTGCTAACTGATCATGCTGAACCATTCCTGACATTTGGATATTTCAGTACATTGGAATGATTTCTGGATGTCTTCTCTTGGATAGAATTGTCTGTAAACATGTAAGATTGTTGGTTTTATTGATCATTAATGCTATTATAATAAAAGATTGAAATAAATAAAATAATATTACTAAAGGATCGTCTTATTCATACCAAATATTTTTTATGATTTAATTAATATATATTTGTTTCAGAGAAGCCCCATTTGAATGTAATACTTAAATATATCTCTAGACTTCTGCTATCCTTTGTTTTACTTTAACTATGCTAATCTAAAAAAAAAATAATTTAGATATAAAAGGCAGAAGGGAGTTGGAAGTAGAGAAAATACAACTCCAGATGATTGTTAACGGAATGTCTCAGAGGGTTATCAGTCAGAACATAGCTCTATGTTCTTAATTTTCAAATATTAACATCTGTAAAATAAACGGAGAAAAAGGGAATAAAAAGACCTGGGGTTCTAGCCAGAGACCTCTGTTGAAAGGAAGAATGTGTCTAAATCCAGGCATGAAGGAATACCCAGGTTATCCATCCCTCTTTGCCAGGCTAACGGTTGAGAGCTTTGGAGGCAATGGTGACCTTAGGGCTCTTAAGATTCACCCAGCAATTCCAGATCTCTGATCATAGCACCTGGGGCCTCATGCATAACGCTGTACGTAGAATTCACAATAAAACATGGCGTACGGACAAAAGTGGAAATGTGCATATGCACAAATAAATCCAGATGCATAAATCTGTGTGTACGTCAACTTTCACATTCTTCCGCTCCATAAATCCCGGTCAGCGTGAAAAGTAACACATGTGCATGCGCCTGCTCCCACTCTCCAACTCCTCCCAGAATTATGCCTCTTTGAATTTGCAAATCAATATAAATAGCCCTTAAGCTCAGTGTTCTGTGAAAAGACAATGGCAAAAGCATAGGGTAAACAGAAGAATTTCAGGGAATACCAAGTGGAGGCAAGGAAAAACATACTATTTGTTGGTTTAAGCAGTGATATAAACAACAAAAGGAAGTTGATCGAGTAACAGAGTGGTGGAGAAACTCAAAAGTTCAAGTTCAGAAAGTCGCAAAGTGTCCGAAAAAAATAAGAAGTGGTCAGATATCAAAGTCGCTGTGAAAAGACGAGTCTTAGCCCACCGTCTGAGTGTCATATGGAAGTGTATTAGGGTACAGAGAAAAGAAAAACAAAATAGGGACACAGTTGAAAAAAATGTCCAAATGTCAACTTTAATCTTTAAATTTCCACTTTAATCATGTACTTTATTTTGTCATCAAAGTAGAACGTCATAAACTTCATGTTAAAATCGTTTAATTTACTAGTTTATTAGATCCCATCGTAACTAAAGTAGCATGTTAAATGCTTCTTTCTATGTGCTCTTTTATGTGCTCTATGTGTGCGAATCACTACGTGTTTCTTAAACGGGCTTTCTCTTCCGCCGACAGGACACAGAATATATTACATTCATGATATTACAGCTCTCTGAACAATTTAAATATTAAGATGTATACTTGATATCATTTTCATAATGATAGGAATTAAAGCATGTATTAAACATGGGGACACGGTGGCGTAGTACTAGCTGGTGCCCTGTCCAGAGATTGTTCCTGCCTCCTGCAAGATACTTGCTGCACCATGCGCGACCTTCGATGAAATAATTTACTGAAGCAGTACTGTTTCTCTTAAACGTACTAACCTCCTATTCCTATCCTTCCTTTTCTTTCTCCAAGTAACCAATCACCACATGATCAGCTCTTTAATAAATGCCAAGCCATCTGTAAGCTTAGAACGGCGATTCTTCAAAACTTTTATGAAACACTGAAATATGTTCATAGTACATGTTTCATTATTCAATCCATCTATTCATCCAGGGTCACGCCAATCCCTACAGGCATACAGCGTGATGCAGGAACAATCCCTTAAAGGGGAGCCAGCTCGTCGCTAGCGCTGCGCCCCGTGTCCTCACATGATTAATTATTAACAATATACATTATTTTAATGAAGTTTAAAACTTATCTGTATAATGTAATAAACATGCTATACTGCATTTCATCTTAAAAATTATATCAAGAGCTCCAAGAAGATAGCGCTTGGAAATCTACATAGACTTAGAAGCCAGTGGTCATTATATGTAAATACGTGCTTTATAAAGTGGCACAGGTTGTGCAATATTATAACTGTAGTGCAAGTTTACAGTGGGGTGATTGTACTTTTAAGTACAAACAGTTCTACCAGGAACAATTGATGGACTGATTGAGTGCGTTTAGAGCACTTGGGATGAAACTGTTCCTGAACCGCGAGGTCCCTACAGGAAAGGCTCTGAAGTGTTTGCTGTATGGCAACAGTTCAAACAGATTGTGCGCATGGCTGAGGCAGCATGTGCTAGATGCTGTATACTGTTACAAACTGAAGACAGAGTCATATAAAGGTTTGGGGCAGCCACCCGTATAATTTGGTTTCCTGGCTGCAAAGTTGCTTTCAAAATAATACAGCACTGATGTGCACAAAACCGAGTCCAAACAGAACTGAGGGAATAGGGAAAAGGTGGAGGCTTTTAAAGGGGATGACAGGAAGTGAAGTCAAAGGGGTCGGGCTCATGTAGGTCTTCTGCCATTGGTGCGAGCCCGGACGTGACATCACAGGGGCCGGAGCCGGCAAGGTTTCCTTCCATTGGCTTGGTCCCGGAAGTGACGTCAAGAGGACCAGGTGGAATCTCCAGTGAATGGTCTGCAGCCAAGGGAGAAAAAGAGTCAGTGCACTCTGCCATATCCCGGTATGTCTCGGAACTGTCCCTACTCAAGCCCTTTAGCTGCGTCCCATGCGCACATGTGTGACAAGGCCCCCCCTCAGCCCAGACCGGTTGGGTCGGGCGACCCTTACCGAGAGGTTGTGAACCCGAGAGAGGGCATCAGCGTTGGTGTGAAGAGTACCCCGACGATGAACAAGCGAAAACTTGTACGGCTGGATGTCAGGAAACCACCTGGTGACCCGCGGATTCGACTCCTTGTGCAGGGCCATCCACTGTAAAGGAGCATGGTCCGTGACAAGGGTGAATTCCCGGCCCAGCACGTAGTACCTCAGCTGAGTAATCACCCATTTAACCACTAAAGCTTCTCTCTCCACCGTCACATACCTGGTCTCACGGTCCAACAGTTTCCGGCTCAGGAACATAATGGGGTGATTCGCACCATTGACGTTTTGGCTCAGCACGGCCCCCAGGCCTGTGTCCAAAGCGTCCGTCTGGAGGATGAAAGGTAAGGAGCTTTAAAAATAGGTGCGGACATAAGGGCCTGCTTCAAGTCACTAAATGCAATACCTGTCTTTTCAGTCCATACCACAATGTTTGGGGCCCTCTTCTTTGTCAAATCAGTCAAAGGTGCCACTCTCTTTGAGAACTGGGGCACAAACCGGTGGTAGTAGCCCGCTAACCAGAGAAAGGCTTGGACCTGCCGCTTGGTTCGCGGACAGGGCCATTTCAAAATGGCATCTACTTTGGAGCACTGTGGTTTCACGGTACTCCGACCCACCAGGTAGCCTAAATACTTGGCTTCGCTCAATCCAAAGAAACATTTCTTGGGATTAATCCGAAGCCTGGCCTCACCAAGTGTCCGCAATACCGCTTTTACCTGCTGTAGGTGTTCCTTCCATGTGCTGGAATAGATGACCGTGTCATCCAGGTAGGCAGCACTGTATGAGTTATGAGGCCTGAGCACTTTGTCCACCAGACGCTGGAATTTAGCAGGAGCCCCGTGTAACCCAAATGGAAGGACACGATACTGCCAGTGTCCGCTAGGGGTGCTAAACGCGGTCTTAACCTTCGCGGAGTCCGTTAAAGGAACTTTCAGTACCCCTTTGTCATGTCCAGTGTCAAATATTGAGCCTGTCCAAGCCTCTCGAGGAGGTCGTCCACTCATGGCATTGGATAAGCATCGAATTGGGAGACTTGATTAAGCCGACGGAAGTCATTGCAAAACCTCCAACTCCCATCAGGCTTAGCGACTAACACAATGGGGCTGGACCAGGGCGTATGACTTTCCTCGATTACACCTAGCTCCAGCATGTGTTCGATCTCAAGCTCCACTTCAGCCCTTTTTGCCTCGGGAAGACGATACGGACATTCTCGGACTATAACCCCGGGTTCTGTCACAATGTCATGCTCAAGCAGAGAAGTTCGTCCAGGGTTTTCACTCACTACGTCCAGGACAGACAGGACAACTGCTTCCAGCTCCCGTCATTGTCTGGGACTTAAATCCACACCGAAGTTAAGGCTAGCCATGTGAGCAAAGAGTGAGCGGGGCTGGCTGGAGGAAGGATCGGGATCCCTGTCCTTCCACAGTTTCAGCAGGTTTACATGATAAACCCGCTCCCTCGGCCGACGATTGAGTTGACTCACCAAATTGTTGATGAGTCCCTTCCTCTCCTTAACTTCGTAGGGACCTTGCCAATGGGCAAGCAACTTAGAGTTGGAGGTAGGTACTAGGATCACCTAGTAACTCCCGGAGAGACGTGCCGTGATCGTAATAATAAACCTGTGCTGCTTGAGCCTCTTCCATGTGTCTTTTAAGGAGAGACCGAATCTTACCAAATCTATCACGTAATTGCGTGATATATTCCAATATATTTGTAAAGGGAAGAGCCTCTTCTTCCCATCCTTCTTGTAAGATAGGGAAAATTGGGAAAAGGTGAAGGCTTTTAAAGGGGAAGACAGAAAGTGAAGTCAAAGGGGTCGGGCTCATGTAGGTCTTCTGCCATTGGTGCGAGCCCGGACATGACATCACAGGGGCCAGAGTCAGCAAGGTCTCCTTCCATTGGCTCGGTCCTGGAAGTGAAGTCAAGAGGACCAGGTGGAATCTCCCGTGAATGGTCTGCATGCAAGGGAGAAATAGAGTTAGTGCACTCTGCCACATCCTGGTATGTCTTAGAACTGTCCCTACTCAAACCCTTTAGCTGCCTCCCATGTGCACCTGTGTGACAATACCAATAATCCGATCAGCTGCTGTACAGCTGTGATTCCACACTCAGATACAGTGGGTTAAATACTAAGTGGTGCACTGGGAATAACAACACTAAAGCAGTGATGGTATTTAGAATAGTTTGGCCATTTGGTGCACTATTATATGGTTATGGGTTGATTACAATGAGATGCCTTAAACTAATAAACAATACGTGGTTACTTTCAAATCATTTGATAAAGCTGCATCAGGGATGTGAATATAAAAACTAAAGGGAAACCACACAAGAACAACAGCACTGCTTTGACACTGGGTGCTGCCAGTTTGCAAAACCGAGCGGAGAACTTGCGTACGCAAGGGATTGAGCTAGCGTGAAAATGTGCGTGCCTTTATGCCAAGTTTAGTTTTTATACGATGTCAGCATTGGAAATGGACATATGCAACATTTTTGTGCGTACGCACCGTTTATACATGAGGTCCCTGGTGTTGAGACTTTGGGTTTGGTTAACTGTTGCAAACCATTGTCTCACGGACCAGTATTTAATATTCCTAACCCTGCTTAGCCCCTCAGTGAAACCCCTAAGGTGAAACCCTCCACACCTGAAACTATAAGATCAGAAAAATTAAAGAATCTAGACCTAATTAAAGTTAAAAAAAGTTTAGCTTATTTATTAAATCACAAAAATAAAATACAAAGATAAAAATTAAAGGCAATGTGTAAATAATAAAAATAATATTCCTACAGCCAACAGTTTGGCAATGATGATATAGATATAGACCTTTCTCTCTATATTCAAGATACTCTGTGTCTCTTTTTAAATTTTGTTCTGCTTATATCTGAAATTTGTTCTTTCAAATTGTTGTTATCCTCCTACTTCTTGCTTTACCTTTTGTCCCACCATGAACTTTCCCTTCTTAGATGGTATAATACTTGAAATAAACAATTTCTTTTTATATCTAACACCAATAATATATATAATTAAAATATATATTTCTTTGACTAATAATATTTACTTATTTTGAATTAAATGTACTCTAAGCTTCACACTTACTATTATCTAAAAAGCACCGTTATGATTAAAACAATCTGTTAATCATTGTAAAGTATAATATGTGAGTACAACTTCATTTTTTCTTTATCTTGAGAGTTTCTGTTTCCAGTAGCACAGATCACACCATGAAGATAAGCCAGAAACTATATTTATTAGAACAAATACATGAAAAATTTTGCAGAATAAAATATCTGACAATAAATCTTTTGTATTTTATTTAAACCATGTTCAATGCACAATTGAAAAATAATCACCCTTGATTTACAAGTATTTTTGAATATGACTGACTCCAGGGTTGGTGTGTTAAATAATACCACCTGAGGCAAGGTGCAGTTTTGCTGCCCAATTTCCTCTCCCAAATATGTTCTTTCTAGGCAAGAGACAATGCACTTAATTTACATATAAAATTTATTGCTATACAGGCTTCAAGATACAGTCCATTCTCTGAACACTGCACAAAAGAAATTATAAAAAAATGTGAAACATTGAAAAAAAAGCTCAAAAACATTAAAATATAAAAAGGCTTTAAAACCAATACGAATGTAATATGAAACTAAATGAAAAATAAAACTTGTTTCACTTCTCTTGGACACTTCTCTAAATACCTTGGAAGTGTTGTAAACTGGGAGTCCCAAATACACAAGTCCCACGAATACTTCCAAAAAAATTGCACTCTGGGCAATTAGAAAAAAAGAGGCCTTAAAGAAGCTTTTAAAAAAATTTTTTTATCAAAAACACTCTGTAGTTAATTTATGCCTGCACTACATTCTTCGGCCCCTTGCCTAACACCTATGTGAGGGACTTGTTTGTATAGTTCTGCTCAGCCTTCATTGTCATTGTTCCAGAGTTGCTTCAGAGTAAACTATTCCACAGTTAGGTGTACCCTTTGTGCCAGTGGATTATGAGTTTCATGACAGGTAGGAAGCAGTATGTGAGACTGGGGCCCCATCTGTCAAATCCAATGTCAATTAGCATAGGCCCCCCCAAAGGCTGCGTTCTTTTACCCCTCCTGTTTTCACATTATACAAATGAGGTGGGTTGTATGGTCTTGTATTCCATGTTTTTGCACCTAACCAAACTCAATTCTTATACTGTATGTTTCACATGCTAGCAATAAAGTCGTTTTGATTCTGACTCTGAAGAAGCTCCTTAGAGAACAAAAGAGAAAGCAAGACAATCCATAGCAAAAACAGTCCCAATTCAGAATCCCGAGGCAAAGAAAAAAAAGGAACACAGGTTTAAAAACCCAGGAAATCACAAAACGCACTGCAAAACACAAGTAAACACTCCACTCCCTAGCACATTCAAAATGAATCCCAGTAACTATGTAAGGCCCTTTAATTATAGATTTATAGGGAGGAGGGCAATTCCTAGCGGCGATTGACAAGGGACCCCGCCTCCTGGAGACCCACCCCAAAACATATGGTACATAACACATACTACATAGAAACATACACAAAAACGAAAATAAAGAATGAACATTAAGTAGATAAATTAAGGAATCAAAAATGAAAAAAGAGACATTAAACATGAATTTGAATCCCAGTCATAGGAGGAACCCTGGCTGAGACAGGCAGTTACAAACTCTGTTCATTAAGTAAAAGGGCGTCTTCCCTTTTTAAGTAAACATGCACAGTGTAAGAGATTTTTTACAGACATTGTGGCTGACAGCTTATACAGATTTTAGAAATTAACTAAATTTTGCAAATTATATAATCAGTATATATACAATATAAATTGCTTGGGCGCCAGGCCATTATAAATGAGGGTAGGAAGGGACAAAAATAAATTTACAGGCTACTACATAGATAATGGTCAAGCAATAATAATAATAATAATAATAATACATTGTTGTAACACAGGAGACATAGACATGCCATTTAAAATCAGAGCAATAAACAACAAACAACTGTATGACTTTGTATTGGTAAATATTGATTTAATTCAAACTGTTAGCATCTCCTAAATGGACTTACATTAAAATTTGAGTTAAAACTCTACACTTACCATCCTCTCTTCACATTCAGTCCTGCTCATGCCATGCTAAAGAAGTTCTCCAAAACTTGAAAAATCACTGCAATACACTGGTTGAATGCAGATGATGACGGCTCTAAGACTGTATGGGAAGCTCTGCCTCCTCCACCTGTCATCAAAAAATTTGTCAAATATGTACTGATGTATTTTTGTTGCTATTATAAAGAAAATGGCTAGGACATGTTCATCTTCATGACTAGCTCATTCAGAATCAGCAATAATTTCATGCAGGTCGCCTAACATGATTTTTTTCTCATACATTCCTATGGCAGTACAATCCATTGAAACCCATTGAAGCTTCACTGGACTTTATTGGTAACTTCAAAATATGCTTTGCTTTCAGCAGCAAAGCTAGATGTTTATTGGACTAATGATTCAAAACTTCTTTTCCAGGGAATAAATGGGGCAGGGGGCAGGCCAGGATACTGGGCTGCTGCATGATGATTGGAAGAGCTGTCAAAGTGGCTGGACCTCTTTTTGATTGACAGTGTTTTGGCATTGGAGCATTTCAGGTTCAGTCCCATGCAGAATTTTGGCAAGTGAAGTTGGGAGGCAAGCTGCTGCTCTTAGTCTGTTATTTACTAGCGATACAGACCACTATTTTTATTTGTACATATCCTAATGTAAGTAAAAACATAAATATAGTGTTCTTGTGTTTGCTCCTTGTTTCTGTTTAGTAAACTATGTTCGTCTATTTCAAAATAGGTTTTTGGCTATCGAGTGGAGGGAAATAGCCAGCCAGATAGGTAGATGTGCACAAGGGCAGACAGTGCTAATATTGTTGATAGTCTTCCTTATGAGGAGAGGCTCAGAATTAAACAGCAAGGCAGATCAATGTCCAAGATTGATTTGGTTCAAAACTCAGGAAAAATAACTAGTCTTTTCAACTTTTCTGGAATGACAATGTGAGCTGGTGACTGGAAGTGCTGTGAATAAGAGAATGTACTGTTGACCATGCCTCTTAATGAAACCATCTCAGGTTGTTTGGTCAAAACTGGGTTTTGGGGGACTGGCTAACTCTGACAGGGAATACAAACGACATGAGAGAAGCAATGAACACGAGTTCTTGTGCACGGTTAAGCTGTCTTGGCAGAGTCAGACTAGAACATACAATTAATGATGGTGTTCGCATTCAGGTGGCAAAACACAATGAAACAGTGAGAAAAAACAGGGCCTTTCTTAACTGCCTAACTGACGTCACTTCACTGCTTGGCCGTCAAGATCTGGCATTCAGCAGGCATGTTGAAGGTAGTGAATCCTCTAATAAGGGTAATTACAGAGAATACACTGAAACATTATCCAAAAGTCTGTCTTAGTCGCACACTTCCAGTTAGCTTCTGTGTTTTCTGGCATATCCCATTACATTCAAAATGGTTTGATTTCTGCTATTGCAGCCACTGCTGCTGATGAAATCAAAGTTCATGTTCAAATTGCTCTCTTTTTGCATGGCAAATAGATGAGACAACTGACATTTCATGTCATGCATAATTGTCATACAGTAGTTCAATATGTTGACATTGCAGGTCAAAGTCAGGAGCAATTTTTTGATGTTTCAGGGGGGCGAGATGCCCAGTGTCTCTTTGATGTTTTAAATGAAAACATTCAAGGCTACAATTACAAAGAAAACCTTGTAGCTCAAAACTATGATGGAGCTACTGTCATGGCATCTTCTCTGAATGGACTGTAGGCTAAAGTTAAAGTAATAAATGCAATGTGTATACAGTAATCCCTCCTCCATCGTGGGGGTTGCGTTCCAGAGCCACCCGCGAAATAAGAAAATCCGCGAAGTAGAAACCATATGTTTATATGGTTATTTTTATATATTTTAAGTCCTTATAAACTCTCCCACATGGTTTATAAATATTCCCCGTACAGTTATACAGCATAAACCCTTTATATTTTCTTAGTTATTAGGTAAGATTTGTTGAAATTATGTATGTAAACACAGTTTATATACTACTCACAAACATACATATCGTATATCATTGAGGAGTTTTATTTAATACGTAATACAGTTTTAAACATATTGTAATTGAGAAGGTAATATAAAAATATGTGAAAAATCTATAACATGTAAATGCTGTACATAAAAGCAAAATGTTATTTTAAAGATACTGTACAGCGTCTCTGATATCACATTTGTTACAGCCATTACGATAGCCAGACCACTGGCAATAAACACCAACAATGCAAGGAAAAAATTGTATAAAATGTGTGCACAGTTACAATAAACGTACATACATGTACTAAGTATGTAGAAAAATAGTTTTGGATACTCACCAGCTTGTCAGATAGCGATGACATTTACTGCACTGTCACAGCTGTTCTAAAGGAGCCTCTTCAGGCGACTGTGTAGCACCGCCGTTGTCTTCTTCCACTGAAGGCGTACTAGGCAGTGTTTTGCGTGTAAGGAACATCGTGATGGGCCGTTGCTGGTGCTGCTTTTTCATTTGTGTAAAGAGGTTCCTATACACTTCCGTGGTGCCGTCAAGAGCATTTTTAAATTGCAAAGAACGAATCATTTGCGGGTCCCATTCTTCAACTGATGTCTGGAGATCTTTTGCCATTCGTAGAATGGTCGTGAGATGCTCGAGAGTTAGCACAGCACCCAGGAGCTTAACCGCGTGCTCTGATTGGGTAGCTTCTCAGCCATCCGCCAATAGCGTCCCTTGTTTGAATTCAAATGCGTCCCTTGTTTGAATTCAAATAGGCAAATCAACTGAGGAAGCACACGTACTGTAGACCGCAGACATCCGCGAAGCAGTGAAAAATCCGCGATATATATTCACATATGCTTACATTTAAAATCCGCGATGGAGTGAAGCCACGAAAGACGAAGCGCGATATAGTGAGGGATCACTGTACACTACTATGCACATAGAATGAACCTGGTGTTCTCTCAGGGGGCAAAATGCTTGTCTGAATCCATGTATGCTTTTAGCATCTCTCTCTGGATTTCCATCCATCCATCCTCTTCCGCTTATCCGAGGTCGGATCGCGGGGGCAGAAGCTTGAGCAGAGATACCCAGACTTCCCTCTCCCCGGCCACTTCTTCTAGCTCATCCGGGAGAATCCCGAGGCGTTCCCAGGCCAGCCGGGAGACATAGTCCCTCCAGCGTGTCCTGGGTCTTCCCCGGGGCCTCCTCCCGGTTGGATGTGCCCGGAACACCTCACCAGGGAGGCGTCCAGAAGGCATCCTGATCAGATGCCCGAGCCACCTCATCTGACTCCTCTCGATGCGGAGGAGCAGCGGCTCTACTCTGAGCCCCTCCCGGATGACTGAGCTTCTCACCCTATCTTTAAGGGAGAGCCCAGACACCCTGCGGAGGAAATTTATTTCAGCTACTTGTATTCGTGATCTCGTTCTTTCAGTCACTACCCATAGCTCATGGCCATAGGTGAGGGTAGGAACATAGATCGACCGGTAAATTAAGAACTTTGCCTTATGGCTCAGCTCCTTTTTCACCACAACAGACCAATGCAGAGCCCGCATCACTGCGGACGCCGCACTGATCCGTCTGTCGATCTCACGCTTCATTCTTCCCTCACTCGTGAACAAGACCCCGAGATACTTGAACTCCTCCACTTGAGGCAGGATCTCACTTCCCAACCCTGAGAGGGCACTCCACCCTTTTCCGGCTGAGGACCATGGTCTCGGATTTGGAGGTGCTGATTCCCATCCCAGCCGCTTCACACTCGGCTGTGAACCGATCCAGAGAGAGCTGAAGATCACGGCCTGATGAAGCAAACAGGACAACATCATCTGCAAAAAGCAGTGACCCAATCCTGAGTCCACCAAACCGGACCCCCTCAACACCCTGGTTGCGCCTAGAAATTCTGTCCATAAAAGTTATGAACAGAATCGGTGACAAAGGGCAGCCCTGGTGGAGTCCAATTCTCACTGGAAACGGGTTCGACTTACTGCCGGCAATGCGGACCAAGCTCTGACACCAGTTGTACAGGGACCAAACAGCCCTTACCACGGGGTCCGGTTCTCCATACTCCCAGAGCACCCCCCACAGGATTCCCCGAGGGACACGGTCAAATGCCTTTTCCAAGTCCACAAAACACATGTAGACTGGTTGGGCGAACTCCCATGCACCCTCCAGGACTCTGCTAAGGGTGTAGAGCTGGTCCACTGTTCCGCGACCAGGACGAAAACCACACTGTTCCTCCTGAATCCGAGGTTCGACTATCCGATGGACCTTCCTCTCCAGAACCCCCGAATAGACTTTTCCAGGGAGGCTGAGGAGTGTGATCCCTCTGTAGTTGGAACACACCCTCCGGTCCCCCTTCTTAAAGAGGGGGACCACCACCCCGGTCTGCCAATCCAGAGGCTCTGTCCCTGATGTCCATGCGATGTTGTAGAGACGTGTCAACCAAGACAGCCCTACAACATCCAGAGCCTTGAGGAACTCCGGGCGTATCTCATCCACCTCCTGGGCCCTGCCACCAAGGAGTTTTTTGACCACCTCGGTGACCTCAGTCCCAGAGATGGGGGAGCCCACCTCCGAGTCCCCATACTCTGCTTCCTCATTGGAAGGCATGTTATTGGGATTGAGGAGGTCTTCGAAGTACTCCCCCCACCAACCCACAACGTCCCGAGTCGAGGTCAGCAGCGCACCATCCCCACCATATACAGTGTTGACACTGCACTGCTTCCCCCTCCTTAGACGCCGGACGGTGGACCAGAATCTCCTCGAAGCCGTCCGAAAGTCGTTCTCCATGGCCTCCCCAAACTCCTCCCACGCCCGAGTTTTTGCCTCAGCAACCACCGAAGCTGCATTCTGCTTGGCCTGCCGGTACCTATTAGCTGCCTCCAGAGTCCCACAGGACAAAAGGGACCGGTAGGACTCCTTCACCTTGACAGCATCCCTCACCGCCGGTGTCCACCAACGGGTTCGGGGATTGCCACCACGACAGGCACCGACCACCTTACGGCCACAGCTCCGGTCAGCCGCCTCAACAATAGAGGCACGGAACATGGCCCATTTGGATTCAATGTCCCCCACCTCCCTTGGGACGTGGTCGAAGTTCTGCCGGAGGTGGGAGTTGAAGCTGCTTCTGACAGGGGGCTCTGCCAGACATTCCCAGCAGACCCTCACAACACGTTTGGGCCTACCAGGCCTGACCGGCATCCTCCCCCACCATCGAAGCCAACTCACCACCAGGTGGTGATCAGTTGATAGCTCCGCCCCTCTCTTCACTCAAGTGTCCAAGACATGTGGCCACAAGTCCGACGACACGACCACAAAGTCGATCATTGAACTGAGGCCTAGGGTGTCCTGGTGCCAAGTGCACATATGAACACCCCTATGCTTGAACATGGTGTTTGTTATGGACAATCCGTGACGAGCACAGAAGTCCAATAACAAAACACCACTCGGGTTCAGATCGGGGGGGCCATTCCTCCCAATAACGCCCTTCCAGATCTCACTGTCATTGCCCATGTGAGCATTGAAGTCTCCCAGCAGTACGAGGGAGTCCCCAGACTCCAAAAAGGGTGGGTACTCCGAACTGCTGTTCGGTGCATACGCACAAACAACAGTTAGGAGCCGTTCCCCCCACCCGAAGTCGGAGGGAGGCTACCCTCTCGTCTACCGGGGTAAACCCCAATGTACAGGCTCCAAGTCGGGGGGCAATAAGTATGCCCAAACCTGCTCGGCGCCTCTCACCGGGGGCAACTCCAGTGTGGTACAGAGTCTAGCCCCTCTCAAGGAGATGTGCGTCAAGGTGAGCCCGACTATATCTAGCCGGAACCTCTCAACCTCACGCACAAGCTCAGGCTCCTTCTCCTTCAGAGAGGTGACATTCCACATCCCAAGAGCCAGCTTCTGTAGCCGAGGATCGGACCACCAAGGTCCCCGCCTTCGTCCACCACCCAACTCACACTGCACCCGACCTCCTTGGCCCCTCCCATAGGTGGTGAGCCCATGGGAAGGGGGACCCACGTTGCCTCTTCGGGCTGTGCCCGGCCGAGCACCATGGGTGCAAGCCCGGCCACCAGGCGCTCGCCATCAAGCCCCACCTCCAGGCCTGGCTCCAGAGGGGGGCCCCGGTGACCCGCGTCCAGGCGAGGGAAAACGCCGTCCAAATTTTTTATTCGTCATAGGAGGTCTGTTGAACTGCATTTTGTCTCATTCCTCACCTAGGACCAGTTTGCCTTAGGTGGCCCTACCAGGGGCATAAAGCCCCGGACAACAGAGCTCCTAGGATCATTGGGACACGCAAACCTCTCCACCACGGTAAGGTGGCAGTTCGAGGAAGGGTCTCTCTGGATTTGCCACATTTTTTTTTTTTCTAAGTCTACCAAGAAGGATGTCTTTTCTCAAGTCTGCAGGGTGTTCAAGGTTGCTCAGAAACACTCATGCTTGGTGAAACTTTACATCACGAATAGTGAGCATTGTGGTAAACAACTATGATGGGATCCTGTAGAGTTTAGAAAAGATTATCAAGGAAGAGACCATAGTAAATGAGGACACACTCAATACTGCCAAAGGCTTCTTAAGAACAGTGGAGGATTTTGAGTTTATTTTCATGCTGAACACATATGAACGAATTTTCTCAGAAACTGATGTGATTTTTGACATTGAGAAGCAGAGGGCTATGGATGTTCTTTACTGCAAACAAAGAACTGAGAATCTCCTTACTTTTGCAAATGAGAAGAGGTCAGAGGAGCCTTTCAAATGTTGTTTATTTGAAAGCGGCAAGTCTCACATCAGACCCTCAAAATAAGCCTAGGCAAAAGTGTTGGCGTCTGTCCCAATAGCAGGATCCTCAGGAGTGTTACAGAAATCTGTACATGGCCATCCTAGACAATCTTATGAAGCAAGATTTCTG
Source organism: Erpetoichthys calabaricus (assembly GCF_900747795.2). Taxonomy (NCBI): domain Eukaryota; kingdom Metazoa; phylum Chordata; class Cladistia; order Polypteriformes; family Polypteridae; genus Erpetoichthys; species Erpetoichthys calabaricus. The sequence goes on along the minus strand of NC_041399.2, from coordinate 144,775,867 downwards.
AGCTTTATTCATATTTGGAAAGTATGCGCTTCCCAGAACTAATCAATCCAGGGAAATTTGATGAAATGAGACAGGTGTTTCCTGAGGAGGCATTCCAAAGTGTCCTGAAATGTTATGGCCATTTCTTTGAATAAGGGAAATTAAGGTCCAAACTCCAAGTGTTATATTTAAATTGTGACTTGCAGGCAAACAGGTGTAAGCTGTGTGATTTCTTGGTGTTTTTTAAAGACATGTAGTGGGATAGTGCAATGCCTCAGCTATACAAGCTATTGTCTTTAGTGGCAACAATTAGAGCTACATCATCAGGTATAGGAGGAGCTTCTCCTGCTTAAAACAAGTCTAGTAAGTTGAATTCAAAGGTCTATATATAATTTATATTGTATCAATTTATGGGGTTGCGTAATAAATATATCATGGTGCTGTCATCATCATTGTAAGCTATCTAGCAGGCTGGGTGGTTAAATAGAGAGCTGACTCTTTGTTTGTACTGCCTTTTAAAGGCTGCTTTTTTCTTGCTCATGTGACATAGATTTGAAATTTTAAAAAGCCTGCCAATACAGACCAATTGCTACATGATTTCTTTAATGTCATACATGAAATAAGTATATTTCGGAGAGAGTCGTGCAGACAACTTCAGCAGTGATGATTTCACTCAAAGCATCTTTCAGCACTTGCATTCATAAGCTGCCTAATTCACAGATGACTTAAATTGCAAAGGATTTGAAGTCAGAATGTAGATGGTATTCATGTATCTTTATTAGACTGCATCTGTCTGATGAATTAATTTTAATTAATGCTTTTGGCAGACACACTTACTGCGCTCTCAGCTCTTATAAATTTTATCAGGACAATAATTCTATATGTTCTAGATATCACATCTATGACTAAGCCAAGAAGAAAGAGCAGCGCGTTGAAAAGAGACCCAAAAGCGTTGGAGAGAAAAGAATGCAAAAAGGAACAATAATAATGTATGTGCAAATTCTGAAAATAAGGAAAGTAATAATCATCCCGGACCAAGTGGAATAGAAAAACCTTTCAGGTGCAATCGGGGTCAGAAATAAAAGACAATGAGTAAAAGACAAAGTAGAACTTCATAAAGATGTTCAAAACCGTTGGCGCAATACACATGCAGAGCAGGTTAGAGATTATGAAAGCAGTGGAATTTGAAAGGCTCAAAAAAATTTTTTGGCACGATACACATGCAGAGCAAGTTAAAGATTATGAAAGTAGTAAAATTCGAAAGTACCAAAAAAAGATAGTAAAGATCGCATTAACAATAACAAATGGAAATTATTACTCGGTGAAATAAGGGAAAGTAATAATCATCCCAGACCAGGTGGAATTGAAAACCTAGAAGGTCCAAGCAGGGCCAGAAATAAAAGACAAAGAGTAGAAGACAAAGTAGAAAGTTTTAAAGAGGTTCAAAAATGTGCAGAGCAGGAAAGAAGTGGAATTTGAAAGGCTCAAAAAAAACGTTGGTGCGATACACATGCAGAGCAAGTTACAGATTATGAAAATATTAAAATTCTAAAGCATCAAAAAATGATAGTAAAGACTGCATTAGCTCTAAGAAACGGAAATTATTACTCGGTGAAATAACGGAACAGCAAAAAGAGATCAAATATATGGACATAGGTGATATGTCAGAAGTATGTAGATATTGTAAGGCTTTAAAGTTTAACTCGGATACTTGAAGATCATCTAATTCGTGTTGCCATCAGGGAAAAGTAGTGTTTCTTCCCAATACAGAGGTGTTTCTGCGAGAATTAAAAGATTTGTTATTTGGTGAAAGTGAAATCCACAAACACTACAGGCAAAATATCCAAATCTACAAAAATCTGTTCACGTTTGCATCATTCAATGCTCAAAACGTAGATTTACACAATAATGGACCATACACTATGATAATGTATGGTCCCGGAACAATTAAAGCTACGACAAGTTTAATTTCGAAGAAATCACAATTTCGGTCAGGTGTATATTTATGATCATGGAGAAGCGACACAAAATAGAATTGAAAGAGTTAAATGATCAGACGTATAAGTAATTATACAGCCAATAATGGATACAAATCCATACGTCAAAAAGTATTGCACTTTACAAAAAATTTATCTGCAAAACATGAACAAAGAAATTTTCTTGGATTTCTATATGAATCTGAAAGATCATGGTCGCATTTATAATAAACCAACATGTGACGAATTGTCAGCGATAATAATTTCGAAAGATGGAGATATCAAAGACAGAGTTGATATTCGTGTATATCCAAAAGCAAAGCACGATTCAAAAGGAGATCTTGATATGCCATCATTTGTATTAAAATGTTTACAGTTTCCCATGAGAATAGCTTTTGCTATGACAATTAACAAATCACAGGGACAAACATTAGAAAAAATCGGTTTATTTATTAGAGAGAAAGAAACGGTATTCAATCACGGGCAGTTATACGTTGCGTTGTCACGATGTAAGTCCAAACACGGAATCAAAATTCAAAGTGATCATGAAGTAAAGTTAATTCCAAATATTGTTTTACTGAAGTTTTATAGTAAAAGTGAAAAAAATGCATATGTAACAATACCCATGAAAATAACAATGTCTTTAAATTGTACATCCAGTTAACCAAACCTGGGGGTTGGCGAGTGAAGCGATCAGGGGGCAGAGCCCCCTAGTTAAATTTAAAACTTTTAAAATAAAAATATTTCCCACAATTTTTAAGGTACTATATAAATAAGGCACTGGGTGTGTAAATAATTCTACAGGTTCACATTTAACTTTTTTGTATTATTATTTCATAATGTAAAAAAAAAAACCTTACATTATATATTGTTTTTAACAAAGTGCCAACAGAGACAAGTGCATGTTTTGTCACCCCACACATCAGCCCTGTCTAACTCAATAAAGTCTCCCTTTATTTGAAAAGATGGAAGTACTGTTCTTTTGAATGCTTCAGCAATCTTTTTTGTTTCTTTTCAGAACTGGATGTAAATCGTTAAGTCCCTCTGGCCTTATTGCCCCAGGATCTAATACAGAGTCTATTTATTATTGAGGTAAGTTCATGAAATGTGCACTAACTGGTTTACACTTGCTTAATGATTTTCAAGGCCAATAATGCCCCGTTTTGTCTGATTTTGTATGTTTATATTACAATCTAACAATATCTAATTTATTAGTTTATTTGACTATTTATTCTTGTAATAAACTTATAGTAAACTGGAAACCTTTATTCAGTAAAAACAAAGTTAAAAAATGAGAAATGTTACAGTGTGTCCATGTTTTCTCTTTCCATAAGCATGCAAGAAAACATCTGCTTAATGCAAATTTTGACTAATTGATTAATTTTGATTAATAATTGGTTTGCAATGGTCTGTACTTATCTTAAATCCCTGTAAGTCAATCAAAAAACTATTTTATAAACCAGGAAAGAAAGAGAAAATTTAATCTAGAACATGGCATACAGGCTACAGTTTTAAAAGATAATAGCCTGCTACACCTCCTGCCATAATGTTCAGTATGTCAAGGGCATATTGATTATTAGCCTAATGTTAAAGGAACCTTACTTCAGACATTTATCATTCTGAAGTGCTGTGCTGTTAAAAAGGGTAAATTGTAACTATCATGATCTCGATTAATCCTTTATAGCATAGTAGATTAATAAACTCTTTTAGTTTAGCAAAAATGTAACAGGGAGATGCACAAATGCCCTCTACTACTTTTACACAAAATAAGAATTTATATTACTCATATCTTATATATTTAAATTGACAATGTAGAGCATAATGCTATTTGGCCTGCTGTTATGTGTAACTATAAATGTTTTCTATTAAAATTGTATGTTCGTATTTGTATATATATATATATATATATATTATATATATATATATATATATATCCATCCATTTTCCAACCCGCTGAATCCGAACACAGGGTCACGGGGGTCTGCTGGAGCCAATCCCAGCCAACACAGGGCAGGAACCAATCCCGGGCAGGGTGCCAACCCACCGCAGATATATATATATCACAATATATTATATATATATTAAGCTCAGTTACAAAAATATTATATATAACTCAAAAGGGAATAGGCCCAATGGTGTTCATGCTTGAGCTAGTAACTAGAGATTTCTTTAAAGTGAGTTGAAGCAGGCTGACATAAGCACCCTTAGCCTTAATGAAGGTACTTGGAGACTCAGAACAGACAGCAGAATTAAGCTTTATTGTATGGTGTGCATACAGACTCAACTCAGATAGAACAATGAGTCTCCCAGCAATGGGCACCTTTTACTTTTATTACAATTCTTATCATTTAAGCCATTATTCTTCCTCATCTGACTTCTAGTATTCCATTGCTCTAGTCCTGCCTCTAATTAATTCCACCAATAATTCTTAGTTAAGGGGGTGTCAAACCTCGTTTTGTCCATCTTATCTGTTTGATAAAGACTATTCTCTCCCCCTACTATCTCAGCTTGCATGCTACAATGATTTACAACTAAAGAGTTCACATTCCCTTCTCTAAGTGAGGGGCCCATTTTTCAGCTCTCTCGCACGTCTGAGCTTTGGCTTATGAAAAACTGGTGTTTTCAGGCTTATACAAAATAAAAAAATATATGTAGCATAAGCCTTTTTAATTCTACCTCTTACATCTTAATGCTTAGTGAAATATTATATCTACTTGTCTCAAGTGCGTATTATACTTTTCTAGTACGTGTTAATTACCAATTTCAAGAATACAATTTTCTATAAGTGCAGGTTGAAGTAAACAACCAACAGGAGGTTCATTTTTAAATGAAAACTGGACAGGCAGCAATGGTTAAATAAATGAAACCATGAAAACTCAGGAAAATCTTAATAAACTTTCATAGGGCATTAGCTATTGACTCCTGGAACAGATTTTGTGGATTTGCATGAATTTATATCAAATGCAAGGGCTTTTGATACTTTAAATAAAAGCTGGACAGGTAGCAATGGCGAAACACAAGAAACTATGAACTCAGACAAAATCTATGAACTTTCATGGGGCATTAGTTACTGACCCATGGGGCATTTTGTGGATCTGCCTAGAGGCATTTGCACTCTCTGAGGGGGAGGAGGTTGCATTAAAAGATGTTGCTTACGACCACAGGGGTTTGAGTCAGGAGACAATTCAGTCTAATTCTTGAATGACAGTGAAACTTTAAGGTACAATGCTTTTAGTTTCTGAGCAAGGGGGCAAGTCACCTACCAGATAAATCATCAGGTACACTGAATTTTTTTCTTCTGTTTCTTTTGATAAAATAAAGGAGCTTTCAAAGGAAAAAGGGATAATAAAAAAGAAGAAATATCATTGTAAAGCTTACCACCCTGATATTCCTCTCCTCTGAATGTGAAAAAAAGTACAATAAAAAATATTTCCGTGAAACAAGCTTTTTTTGTCAGCCTACTACAGCAAATATCCATGGGACAGAACCTGTTAGCTATGAAGTGGACAGAACATTTCTACTGAAGTTTATTAAGAGACAGTAAAAGTAGGGTACCTTTTGTACAAAAACATGGAATAGAAATCTGTAAACTTTCTGTACGGCCATTGTTGGAATGACTTTGTCATTACTTGAATAAGAATCTTTTTATAATGAAATATGAGAGCTATAATGGCTTTTGATATGTTCATGATTTAAAAGTTGAGGGTGACACTAATTAAGATACTGCAATGAAATAATACATTTCTCAAGAAGGATGATTTTATTAATTATGTCAAGTTAATTGCCACAGACATGTTTAATAAATCTGTCGTATATATGTAAAAGTGGGAGTTTGTTAAATACAAAGTCAGGCAATCATCACAGCAAGACTGTTAATAAAAGAACTTTAGAAGGTGAAGTTAAGTTAATGAAGCAACAGAAAGAAGAAATCTCAAGTCAAATGAGGGAATTTCTCATGTACAGTAGAAACTGTCTAACAGATGGATTAGAAGAGGTGGACCATTTTCTTGGCTTCCACGTTCGCCAGATTTGACACCAATGGAATTCTTTTTATGGGGACACGTGAAAACTAATGTTTATTCAATCAAACCTTGACCTTTAGAAGACTTACAAGCTAGGATAAGTGATGTGATTGCTGGTATTACTGAAAATCAGCTTGAAAATGTTTTCTGAGAACTACAGAATCGTATTACCCTATGTATTAGTAATGATGGTAGACATGTTGAAAATTAACAAGAATAAAAAATGTGTTTCTTCTTTCTAAATCTTTTTACAGATTCTTTCTATCACATACTGTATACTTACAAAGTTACAACTATTTTAAATTGCACACAGACTTTATGGACATCCTGTATATTTTAAATTCACCACATATTTCTGAATTGTTACTGTCCAAGGAAATAAGGATAACATACGTAACATGGGATACAGTTTTGTTTTTAAGACACCAATTTCATATTGCGTTTGCAATTAATTTAATCAAATACATTTTCAGCTGCATCAGGTCTTACACTCAATGTTACTAATTGTTAAATGATGTTGCCTGTATAAATCACAGAAATCTATCATATTCAATATATATATCTTGGGCTTACTGTATAAAATGAATCGGAAAAATATCAGTTTTACTTCAAGGCTTGATACGGTAACTTCAAAATGTTATTGGACAGCTGACTTTATAGTGACATCTATTATGGGGCAGGTACTTATCTGTAAATCAGGTGGTATTTCTACATTTGTTCATCCAGCCCTCTCACTTTTCATTAAAACATATTTTTTTCAAAGCTATTAATGACTTGTTTCTTAAGCTTACTTGGAAGAATAAACCACACATTTTGAAAAAGAACATTCTGTATGGTTTTGAGTTAACCAATTTTACTAGTTGAAATAATATCTTTAAGGTAAAGACATGTTTAGAAAATTAAATAACCATGATTCTTTATCTCTCATGACATATTTAACATTGTTGGTGGCTTACAATTTTTTAACTTGTAACTATTCCCTTAGTAAAATACAAATTAAATTCCCACACTTTATCCACAATCTTTTGTGGAACTTGGCCCGGACACAGACAGGCAGACACATTCAAGTCACCCACAACACGTTTATTATACATACTATTACTTACAACTGTGCACACTAACCCCAAAGTCCTCAAAGTCCAGGCCAACTCTCAAATGCCTTTTTTCCTTCAGGCCGCCTCCTTGCCTCCTCCAAGACCTTATCCTTCCTTCTCTCCCGACTCCAGCCCCCGAACGGAGGGAGGTGGCCCCTTTTATAATCACCTGGATGTGCTCCAAGTGCCTCCTGACAATCTTCCGCCAGCACTCCCCAGTGTGGCGGAAGTGCCGGCTGCGCACCCGGAAGCACTCTGCGTGTCCCCAATCCTCTTCCCCTCAGCACTTCCGGGTGTGGTGGAAGTGCTGAGGTCCAGGGCACCAAAGGCATTGGGGCGCCCCCTGGCGGAGATCCACGGGCCCCTACAGGGTTGAGCTTCAAAGCTTTGTACCCGTGGTCCCCATAGCCACTAGGGCGGTCGCCCCCACGTGGTCTGGGAGAGGCGTAAGCCCTTCTCCGGTCCTCCGCGTCTCCCCCCCAGCCACCTGTGACACCTTTTTAGTATGGAAGTTACGTTATTTTATTGCCCAACAATAATCCCCCATAAATTAACTTTGTAAAATAATGAACATATAAAAATAAAACTGAATTACATAATTTGGAACAAAACAGGTATATGTTTGATTACTTATCGTTTTAACCACTCTCACCATTAATTATTCTATAAAGACGTTAAAAAAACAAATATTTTTCTTGTTATATTTAGTGAATTTAATACAGTTGTGGGAGCAGTGCTCCCATATTTGGTACATATAATGAAAGGCTATATTCAGTTTTTGGTATAGACAGATATGAACCTTTATTATACAAATAAAGTTAATACCTTTATTTATGAATATACTAGAACATTTATGAGGGTTTTTATATAGTAAAAACGAAAGCAGTCCCTCTGGGAATATTTTTGGATATATCATATATTTTTTCAAATAAGACTTTTAATTTTGTATTTCAAATAAAGTTTAAAAAGTGCATCTGAGAATTCTGTACAACATTAATGCTAAAGTTCTTAATACTGAAGGAAAATGCCTATACTGCAGCAGCAAGTCAGAAAATGTAGTACATTTATTTTGTTTGTAACCTTTTTGCATGTTTTAATTTTATTACAAAATATCTCATCATATTTTAATAGAAAGTAGAGATATTTTTACTTCATTTATTTTCACTTGTAAATCTATCTGTAAACTGCATAATAAAAAAGGTCAATTTAGTCATAACATGCCGTTTTTCATTTCCTTTATACGAGGAATTTCAGTTTCAGACTTTAATTGATTCTCTTAAACTTCTTAAATCAAGAAAAACATTTACACTATTATAGTCTATAATAACCTACCTAACTGCATTTAATTACTATAATTATTTTTGCTGTTAATACTTTACTAATATAGGTTGAATATGATATCTTTACCTTTGTGATTAAATTATTATATCTTAATAACTTTCACACTGATTGTTGCTAACCTCTTTTATTAAAAATAAATAATAAATTAGAAAATACTATAATTGCGGTGGGCTGGCACCCTGCCCTAGGTTTGTTCGCTGCCTTGAGCCCAGTTTTGGCTGCGATTGGCTGCAGCAGACCCCCATGACCCTGTGTTAGGATATAGCGGGTTGGATAATGGATGGATGGATGAAAATACTATAATATATAGTAAACAGTTTAGTTAGTCACCTTTCCAAATTAGTGTACAGGATTATCCAATACTGCACTAGACAGTAGATGTATCTTTTTTGCTTCAGTGGAATTCGATCAATATATATTGTGGTGGATGACCGGGGCCCTTGCCAAACCGGAGTGCATCCACGCTGAAAGGACCAGGGGCCTCATGTATAAACAGTGCGTACGCACAAAAATGTTGCGTATGTTGCGATGTATAAAACCTAAACTTGGTGTAAAGCCACGCACATTTTCATGCTAGCTCAAACCCTGGCATACGCAAGTTCTCCGCTCAGTTTTGCAAACTGGCGGCTTTATCATATACACAAAAATTAACCACATATTGTTTATTAGTTTAAGGCATCTGATTGTAATTAACCTGTAACAATATAATGGTCCACAGAATAGGCAAACTATTCCAAATACTATAGCTGCTTTAGCGTTGTTACTCTCACTGCACCTTCTTCTTCATCTTTCAGCTGCTCCCGTTAGGGGTTGCCACAGCGGATCATCTTTTTCCATATTACTTTCACTGAACCACTCGGAGTATTTATATCACTGTATCTTTATCTACAGCAGCACAGTATCTGTATCTACAGCATCAAGCACAGCCATGATGCCTATTTGAACTGGTCTCATACGGCAATCGCTTCAGAGCCTTTCCTGTACGGACCTCGCAGTTCAGAAACAGTTTCATCCCAAGAACTATAAATGCACTCAATCAGTCCATCAAGTGCTCCTTGTAGAACTGTTTGTACTTATAAATACAACCACCTCACTGTAAACTTGCGATAGTTATAATATTGCACAACCTGAGCCACTTTATAAAGTGCGTATTTACATATGATGACAATATCACTTTTAAGATGAAATGCAGCTAAATATGTTTATTACATTATACAGATAAAATGTTAACATTTAAATAATCTATATTGTTAATAATTAAACATGGGAGGACACGGTGGTGCAGCGCTAGCAAGGAGCTGGCCCCCATTCAGGGATTGTTCCTGCCTCGAGCTGTATGCTTGCTGTAACTGGCGTGACCCTGGATGGATAGATGGATGGAATAATTAAACATGTACTACGAAGATATTTCAATGTTCCTTAAAAGTGTTGAAGAAACAGCGTTCTAAGCTTACAGATGGCTTAACGTCTATTACAGAGGTGATTGTGTGTTGATTGGGTACTTGGAAGGATAAGAATTGGAGGTTAGTATGTTTGAAAAAGACAATACTGCTGCAATAAATTATTTCATCGAAGGTTGTGCACGGCGCAGCAAGCATCTTGTGTGAGGTAGGAACAATCTCTGGACAGGGCGCCAGCTCGTCACTATCACTGTGCCGCCGTGTTTCCATGTTTAATACATGCTTTAATTGATATGATATGAATACTGAAATGATATCAAGCATACATCTCAGTATTTAAATTGTTCAGAGAGCTGTAATATCACAAATGTAATGGATTCTGTGTTCTGTCGGAGGAAGAGAAAGCCCTTTTAAGAAGCACATAGTGATTCACACACATAGAGCACATAGAAGAATACATACAAAACAAAGCATTTAACGTGCTACTTTAGTTATGATGGTATTTGAGAAACTAGTAAATTAAACGATCTTAAGACGAATTTTATGATGTTCTACGTTAATGACAAAATAAACTACGTGATTAAAGTGGAAATTTTGAGATTAAAGTTGATATTTTGAGCTTTTTTCCCACTGTGTCCCTATTTTTTATTTTTTTTTTCTATATACCCTAATAAGCTTCCATATGACACTCAGATGGGTGGGCTACGACTCGCCTTTTCACTGCAACTTTGATATCTGATAACTTCTTTTTTATTTCGGGCACTTTGCGACTTTGTGAACTTGAGCTTTCGAGTATCTCCGACACTCTATGTCGCTCAATCAACTTCCTTTTGTTGTTTATACCACTGTTTAAACCAGGGGTATTCAACTAAAATCTAAAGAGGTCCAATTAGAGAAAATTTCTTGAAGCAATGGTCCGGAAGATCACGTTGTCTAACTATTTTTGCTGTCCACTTTCCTTTTTTTGGAGAGTACCATTTGTTCCTTATTTTTCTGTCCCTTTCTCCATCTCACCCGTCTTTTCTTTTTCCAGCACAGTCGTCTGTATCTCTCACTTTCTTCCACCTAGATTCCACAGACTTGATTGGCTGAGTGGTATCACGTGACATGGCTTAACAAGCATACAGTTGGTCTGTGCATTTCCTCATCCACTAAAACATTACCATAAAGACTACAAAAGCTGTGCCAGCTAAAATAGAAGTGCCCCGTCAGGTTTTAAATCATAACCTTCTGTTTTGGCTGAAAGTCTGGGTCCGTATGAGACAGCTTCTGGGTCCGGACCTGGACCACGGTCCGCCTGTTAGTGACCTCTGGTTTAAACCAACAAATAGTACTTTTTTCTTGCCTCCACTTGGTATTCGCTGAAATTCTTCTATTTCCCCCGTGCTTTTGCCATTGCCTTTTCACAGAACGCTGAGTGTAAGGGTTATTTATATTGATTTGCATATTCATAGAGGGAATTCTGATAGGAGTTTGGGGAGTGGCAGCAGGCGCATGCACATGCGTTACTTTTCGATCATTACTTACGAACATTTCTGCTTTTGTCCGCACGCTATGTTTTAGTGTGAATTCTACACAGGGTGTTATGCATGAGGCCCCAGGGGAGGAAGTGTGGCCAGAACATTATCTCCTCCTGACTGCTAGGTGGCAGCCCCACTAAATGAAGCGGTGCCTTGGATTCCCGAAGGGATCCATGGGAATTGGAGTTGGATACAGCCCTGTTGGGATCTGTGGGGGTGCCAGGGGGTACTGCAGCTGCTGCTGCTGAGCCCTTCTCGGCAGCTCTTCCACCACACCCGGAAGTGCTTCCAGAAATGCGTCAACAAGCACCTGCACCACTTCCAGGTGCATTATGAAAGGGGCCAGCTGACACTACTCGGGGAGCCAAAGTTGGGAGGAGGGAGACGAAGCTTGCCTGGAGGAGTGGAGGAGAAAAGAGATAGAAGAAGAAAATAATTGTGTGTTGTGCTGCACTGTGCTTGGGGACTCAGTGGAAGGCGTTTCCCATGAGAAGAAAAATAAAAAGTCCTGAGTGCTTTGAGTTGTGCCTCCTGTGTCTGTCTGTGTTGGGCTGGAGTGGCTAGAGCACCCTCTAGAGGCCACAATATATATATTTAGGATACCTTGAAAGTGTGTTGCACTTCTAATGTGAATATAAAGAAATGACAAACAACTTAGCACACATTTTGGCCTAATGGTTTCAATCATTAATTTGGTGGTTTAACACCAATTCATGTACAAATTTAATGTCACATTTACATGGTATATTAAAATGTGTTTTTCAATTCTTCCACAAGCTAGTAATAGTGGTGACAACAGGCTATGAGTACAAACATAGGAAAGTGAACACAGCATCCTACATTTAAAGGAACATCAAATGACATATATAAGAGAAACTTCTTTAGTCTAGCAACCCTATGATCAGAGGGTAAAAAAAAAACCCAGAATCTAGTGGTGTGGGTGGTTGCTAACGTCCCTGCATCATTTACCATAATGAAAGAGGGAAAAAGGTGACTCTCCATGGTGGCTGAGGTCTTTAATATTACTGTGTTTTGTTTCAAGGCAGTATGTGTCTGAAGAAGGGAGCTGTGTACCAATAATATTCTGTACCAGCTTCACCACCTTTGCTTTGCTTTACAGCCCTAAAAGTTGAGTAGATTTCCGTATCAGTATACAATGGTGCTAGTGAGGACTAACTCCACTATACACCTAATGATATTGTTGAACATAGATACAGTTTTTCGGGCTTGCTTTACAAATTCCCCCAATGTGGATGAGATTGTTGTCTACCATCAATTTACTAATTTACCAGCTCACTGGTTTTGCTGAAATTATGTGAGAAATTCTCATAGCAACACAGAAGGTAAATCACTTCAAACTAAGCCATCATATCATTGTATGAAATCAAGCATATGGTGATGGAATTTAATAATAATTATAGTTTTTAAATCATTTCTTCCAATTAAGTTTAGAGAGGATTATACACCATCCACCCCATAAATGATTACAATCCAAGGCATACATAACATGCTAAGTAGGATGAATATGTGTCACAGGGAACAAATGTTACAGTGAACATAAAAGATTTTTAAAGTCTTTCTCAAAAGTGTGCAGGAGATTTGCCAAAGATGAGATGATACATAAAAAATCATTATTTTTCAACATATTGCTATTACAACATCAGGATCAAACCAACAAAATGTAGCAAATCCACTATTTAATTTCATAACTAAGTTTCTTTTTCTTTTTTGTTGTTTGAGCACTAAGTATCCCATTGATATATTTTATAACACTTGTTCATTCACTCTGCCGTCTTTTGCAGTGTTCTCCTCACTGTTCTTAGTGACTAGCATTGATAGAGATTTCATTTAAATGAAATTTAGTATGAAGAAGACTGCAGAGCCAATAAAAAGCACTATGAAGTAGAATACTTTTAATCATTCAGAATTAAAACCATGTCTGTAGCTTTTGAACAGGATTTTCCCTTTCAGTTATCAGGGAAGGATCAGAAAAGTCAAAATCTGGAATGCAAAATTGAAAACTATATTTTTTCATTTTATCATCCCCATTTCTGTAATCCTGACACTGAAACTGGCACAAAGCATTGTGTAACTTCAACTAGCAAAATCAATAAACAGCCATCTCTAATGAAAGATGTCCTTTGACCCATACACCTTTAAGAAGAAAAATAGAAACGAAGAGTAAGAGAAAGTCTGCAGATCACCATGACTGAGGATGGTTAGATAGTTCATGGTACAAAAGGTGAGCTGGCATAACAGATCAGCCTGATATCAGAGGGGAACATTTTTTGTACAATGGGTGATTTTTTCCTTTTTCTCTTAAGCAAAAAAAACATGTAATATTAAATTTAAAGGCCAGTAGATGAAGGGGCAATAGGAACCCGTTGTTGGGACTGGGTGAGAGCTTAAAAGGCAAATTTCCTGGCTAATCCTGTTACTGATTATTGTGATGACTCTCTATAGGATATAGGTATTTGCTGTCTTGCAAAAGAATCACCGCTTTGAAGTTTTAACTGCTTAAATAGATAGATAGATAGATAGATAGATAGATAGATAGATAGATAGATAGATAGATAGATAGATAGATAGATAGATAGATACTTTATTAATCCCAAGGGGAAATTCACATACTCCAGCAACACCTTACTGATACAAAAAACAATATTAAATTAAAGATTGATAATAATGCAGATAAAATCAGACAATAACTTTATATAATGTTAACGTTTACCCCCCCGGGTGGAATTGAAAAGTCGCATAGTTTGGGGGAGGAACGATCTCCTCAGTCTGTCAGTGGAGCAGGACAGTGACAGTAATCTGTCACTGAAGCTGCTCCTCTGTATAGCAATGACACTGTTTAGTGGATGCAGTGGATTTTCAATAATTGATAGGAGCCTGCTGAGCGCCCGTCGCTCTGCCACAGATGTCAAACTGTCCAGCTCCATGCCAACAATAGAGCCTGCCTTCCTCACCAGTTTGTCCAGGCGTGATGCATCTTTCTTCTTAATGCTGCCTCCCCAGCACACCACCACGTAGAAGAGGGCGCTCGCCATAACCGTCTGATAGAACATCTGCAGCATCTTATTGCAGATGTTGAAGGACGCCAGCCTTCTAAGGAAGTATATACATATAGAAGAAATATACAAACAATACAAAATTGTGACAACAGAACTGCTCCTTCCTTGGAAAATGTTTGTATTTACCCAACTTAGAAATGAACATGTCTGGGAATATTAGCTTCTAATCAGCATATATGTACTCATTGATAGTTGGTAACAATACTTTTTGTTAACCTGTGCTTACATTATTAGTTAAGCCCAGGAAATTTGGATGCGCCATTATTTAATCCATCGTTATGTTGATCGAGGCAGGGACTGAAGGAGATTTAAACTTCTGGGCAGGTTGAGGGACAGTCCACTGAGAATGCTGCCAAGACACTCACAGAGCACAGGGGCTCGCAGGCAGTCTAGGGTATATGGTTGGTACAATGTGATAGCAACATTTATCTCCAGGGAGGAAGAGACAGCTCTACAAGAAGACACTGGTTGTGGGTCCAGCGAGAGAAGGAAGCCACGTGAAAGGACTGAGCAAAGCTAGTGGACGAGAAGCGAGGCATGCCTAGGTCACAGCAACAAAAGGAGCCCAGAGTGGGAAAAAAAAGAACGATGAAGAGACACTGACAGGGATTCAACGATTTGACAAAACCTCTGTTGGGAAACAGGAAGAATTAAACTTCAGTAGGAATCATTTTACACTTTTCAAATGTGTCTTGGTAATTCCCTAGAATCAAGAACCTCATTATAGCTATAGACTCAACTTTTTTTTCTCTATATATCTGCTGTGATGTATGTCCTTTTCTCTTCATTTTTAGATCTGCAGAAGTTCTTCAATAGTGGATTATAAATCGCAGTGAAATTGAAAGTTTTGGCAGTTCTACAGATGGACATATCAATACTATAAAATGACAATTCCAGCTAAAAATAAGTAACAACATATCATCCATCCATCCATCCATTTTCCAACCCACTGAATCCGAACACAGGGTCACGGGGGTCTGCTGGAGCCAATCCCAGCCAACACAGGGCACAAGGCAGGGAATCAATCCCGGGCAGAGTGCCAACCCACCGCCGGTAACAACATATCACTATCACATTAAAGTTCCAATCCTATCAAAGGGAAATTGCAACTCCACCATTCAGGAAACTACAAACCATTTACTGTGAACCCATGGAAGAATAGTTGTTCCATATAAAAACAATAACTGAAGTGAAGATAAAAGCTGGACTTCATTAAAAATTGTGGTGTCTCAATAAGATATATATTTTTGTGAAAAATAAGGACAAACATTTTTTCAATAAGTTTGTAACCTTCAGACTTGAGCCAATACACAATGTGGATGATATTCAGTAAGTCTTAAGGTTTCTGTTTATTTTGCTTCTGCTTCCTTACTGGCCTCAACTGTAAGCCTCTGAGGGGAATGATTTTTTTCTTAATTTATAAATAATATTACATTTAACTTGGCAAATCAGGCAAATCATAGTAAGCCAAAACTGTGAATGAATAACTTATCTTAAACTTCATACCAAATTTCTCCCGTAACCTAACATGGCCCATTATTGAAATGAATGTGAAGTACTCAAAGAAAATAACCATAGAAATGTTCAATTTTTTTAGACTATAATTGGAATAAAAGAATAAAACTACATTTCCTGCAACTCCTTGACATCATGTTTCTATTAATAAACATATTATTTCAGTGAAGACTACCCGTTTATACTCATTTTTAGATGGAACTTAATAATAGCAGCATATTCATGGCAGATTGCAAGTGACTCCTTGTAGAAATGTATTTTAAACATTTGTGGCAAGAATGAGCAAGTACCGCAGTTAAACTGGGATTTATCATTTATATTTTAGTTATTAGGCACATCCAAAAAAAGTCAAATTAATTAGTGTTTGTGTATCTATATGTGATTCTAAAAATCACCACTTATTTTAAAAATACTTAAAATACACTATGTTTAGTAATTTAAATGATACTGTCTGTTTCACACAGATTTTTGAAGCCACAAGAATTACTTTAGAAGAAAAGTAATGACTTGACTAAGTGTAGTTCCAGCAATATATTGCTGTAAGCCAATGATGCTCCATAGCATGTAGTTATATTCTGCTTGGTTACATTTACCTTTTGAAGGCAGATTAATCATACTAAAATTTCTATAGCCCACTCAAACCTACAAATACTTTTAACACCCTACTGCTTTCATAAAGGGTAACCAAGCAGTATAATATTCACTTCCTGAAAACAAAGTTCGTTCAGCAGTCCTGCGATCCCTACATCTATGGCAGATGCCATTATCATTATGGATGTTATTATTGACCCAGAGTCTTTTGCAGCAATATCTAATTAAAAAGCTCATTGAATAATAATTGACCCCTGCTTTTTGGTCACCATCATTCATCTGTTTGCTTTCTACCTTACTCTTCCTGACTTCCTGCTGTATAATTAATTTTCTAAGTAAGTCACCAAAGGACTATAACAGTGCCTCATATTTGCAGCATTATGTGTATGGATCACTCTTAATATTAAAATCATGCTATATGATAACATTGCTACCATAGCATTTAAGTAATACTTTGTAACATAATTAAATAGCTGAGCACCATGACTTAGTGAACTTAGAATTTGTACTGCTTTATTGAGACCAAAAATAATGGAGTTTAAATTTTGTATATTTATGGACTTCAATCAGGATTCTGAGTAATTTAAGGTTATTGCTAATAAGTAGTGCATTGCTTTTTAAATGATATCCTTAATGTTACTGTTATATCTTGACATTGGTCATAATTTTAGTTAATATGAATATCAAAATAATTGGGAAAAGAATTAAATAGATCATACATTTTTGAATAGGTTTATGGCTTCTCAACTCCTTTTCTACACTGCTTTGATTTGGCACATTTAACAATAATACAAGATCGTTTTTTTTTTCTTCTGAAAATAGTCTTCACAACATTCTTTACATCATTCTAAGGAACTTCCATGTTTTTTGAGGTTAGTTGAAATATACAGTTGCAGCAGATGATGTGAATTTTGAGTATGCCCCTCAATCTTTTCTTGGTGCTTGGGACACAAATACTATATTTTTCCAGCACAACAGTAGTTCCACTCTGAAATCCTATCATGAAATGTAACATAACAATGGACCCATAATCTCTGCTGTTTACCACCAAAACCTGATGATGACAAGTGAGAATAAGTATGTAGGACCTGGTTAGTGCTTCATCACCAATGTCTACAGTACCGCAGCACCAGTCAGCTGGTCAGCTTTACATGGTAAACTGCAGTTATTTGTTTATAAGACCTCAAGGCACTTCTTCATCTCACTTACACAGAGCAAAAAATTATATTAATATTTTCCTAGTTTGAATATCATTTTGGTAATGTAGTCTGCTTGTATTTATAAAACACAATTCAGTAAACCTTTGTTTTCCAAAAACACATTTCTTGTTCCCTCAAGCTTGAGTTTCTTATTCATACCCACTCCACCAAAGTCCTGCCAGACTCCCCTCATGCATAGTCAACTATGTACACAAGAAACAAGTAGAACATCGGGATACGTCTCTGGAAGCAAGTTTTTTTTGTTATCTTCTTGTACAATGACTTCTCCTTTTAAACTACGTATACTTAATGAATTAGGAGTGATTGTGACACTAAGTCTGTCTGACAGGCATATAAAAATTTTTGTCCAGAATGATGTTAATTTGGTGCAGGTCCAAAACATGTGACCCAGTGAGGCTGGAGGTTGGATCTTGCCCCAGAAACATTTTGGACAATTTTAAATAAGATAGATGTGCTCGGTAGAAAAATTTAAGTTGAATAATTGTATGCTTTACACATGTGGAGCTAGAGTGAATTCTGTGCATATCTGCCTTCCACCCCTTTTCTGAAATGTTGAGTAAGAGATCCTTTTCCCACTGTGGGATCTTTGGAAGGGAGGGACTTTAAAATGATTTTATAGAAATCAATATCTCTTCTGAAATAGAAATAGGTGGGAGGTGAGGAAAATTGGACAGATTTTGTTTAGCAAAGTTTCTAATTTAGAGGTAGTAGAAAAATTGTGTTGAATGTGTTGATGGGAAGCTAAATTTAGAGTGCAATTGTTCATTGGATGCAAACACATTATTTATATACAAATCTCTAAATGATTTAATCCCATACATTTTCCAAACATTAAAAACTGTGTAAGCTTGAAAGGATGGTTATCATTTAGAGGTGCCACAAATAAAATACTGTCTAACTTGAAGTGCTTCCTACATTGGTTCCATATTCTGAGTGAATGAAGGACAATTGGGTTGGTAGTATATTGATGATACCTTGTATTTACTGGTTTACAAAGCAAACAGTATAAAGAGGTACTGCAAGATTTCATTTCTATTGCAGACCAAGTTAGCGTGTGTTCATCTATTTGTGTCAGTATTCAGGTTTTTACAGCTTGTATGTTTGCTGCCCAGTAATAAAATTAAAAATTAGGTAGAGCCATGCCGCCTTTTGATTTAGGTCTTTGTAAGGTCGCCCTTTACATGCGTGGATATTTCAAATCCCAAATAAATTAGGTTATGATTGAATCTAATTTCTTAAAAAATGATTTGTTAATGTATATGGGGATGTTTTGAAATAGAAACAGTAGCTTAGTGAAGATATTCATCTTGATAGTGTTAATTCTCCCTGCTACAGTAAGATGGAGGATAGACCATCTATGTACATCTTGTTTAATTTTGTCCATGCAAACAGCAAAATTTTGTTGAAAAAGAGCTTATATTTACTTGTGATGTTTATCCCTAGATATTTAAACTGGTCTGCAATGACAAAAGTGAAGGTGCTCAATCTAATTCTGTTTGCTAGAGAATTGACTGGAAAAAGCGCACTTTTGTTCAAATTAATATCCGTCCATTACTTTATGTAATTATTATAGCTTTTGTATTTTGTATGTATTTCTTTTTTACTTTGACATCATTTTTAATTATTGCTGTTAGTCCAGTTCTTTCTATAATATGCATTTTCTTGTTAATTTTGTCTTTTTGGACCTCATTATTCTGTATTGTGCTTTCAGTTTTGGTACCCTGCTTATTTTTTGAATAGCTCCTTTGTAAAAACCAAACTTTAAGGTCCAGGTGCTTCACATGTAAAGCTGTGTGTAGAATTCACACTAACACATAGCGTACAGAGAAGAGTGGAAATGTGTGTATGCACAAAAAAATTCAGACGCACAAAGCCGTGCATAAGCCAACTTCCACACACTTCCGCTCCATAAACACCGGTCAGCATGAAATGTAACGTATGTGAACAACTCACCCCAACTCCTCAAAAAAATTTGCATATTTGAATATATAAATCAATATAAATAGCCCTTTCAGTTGAGTGTTTTGTTAAAAAATAATGACAAAAGCATATGTATAAAAAAGTAGACCTTCACCAAATTTGAAGTGGAGGAGTTACTGAGTGAATTGGAGGCAAGGAAAAATGTACTTTTTGGTGGCTTAGGCAGTTTTATAAGCAATAAAAGGAACTTGATTGAATGACACTCAAAAGTTCAAGTTCGGAAAGTCACACAGTGCCCCAAATAAAAAAAAGAAGAGGGCAGATATAAAATGCGAGTCGTAGCCCACAGCCTGCATGTCATATGGAAGTGTTTTAGGGCACAGAGAAAAAAAAAAGGGACACAGTGAAGAAAAAAGGTGGAAATGTCAATTTTAATCTTGAAATTTCCACTTTAATCTTGTAGTTTATTTTTCATTAAAGTAGAATGTTGTACTCTTCATCTTCAAATTGATGTTCAATTTAATTTCTCAAACTCCATTGTAACTAAGTAGCACATTAAATGCTATGTGCTCTAAATGTGTCAATCACTACGTGCTTCTTAAATGGGCTTTCTCTTTCACAGACAGGAGCGTGCAGGTACTGATTGCCACACAGGATACATTACATTCATGATATTACAGCTCTCTGACTATTTTAGAATACTAAAATGTATACTTGATATCATTTTCATGATGAAATGCTTTAAAGCATGTATTAAACATGGGTGCGTGGTGGCGCAGTGGCAACGACGAGCTGGTGCCCCGTCCAAAGATTATTCTTGCCTCCCCGGTCCAGGGATTGTGCTTGCTGGGACGTGTGCCCCTCAATGAAATAATTTATATTGCAGCAATACTGTGTCTGTAAAATGTACCAACCCCCAATTCCTGTCCTTCCATTTTCTTTCTCCACAATAAAAGCTCTGCAATAAATGTAAAACCAACTGTAAGCTTAGAACGCCGATTCTTCAAAAATTTTTAAGGAACATTGAAAAATATTTGTAATAAATGTTTCATTATTTCATCTATCTATTCATCCAGGGTTGCAAAATTCCCAGCAAGTATACATCGTGAGGCAGGAACAATCCCTGGGCGGGGTGCCAGCTCATCGTTACCGCTGAGCCACTGTGCCTCCATATGTTTAATTACTAACAGTATACATTATTTAAATTAAGTTAACAGTTTATCTGTAAAATGTAATATTTATACTTTAATGCATTTCATCATAAAAATTATATCAGATATACATTCCAGCATTCTAGCCCTTGGAAACCTAAATCAACTTAGAAGCTAATCATCATCATCTGTAAATAAGCAATCTCTTCTATTGAATTGAATATAATTCCTTTATTGTCAATGTATGGTACAATGTGTAAATCCTTCATAAACTTATTATCTTATAAAATGATATAATAACAATAATTATAATATAAAAAAACAATGAAAAATATGTAGTATGAAAGTGTAAGTACAATATACATGTACATATAGTGTAGATAGTACAAATCTTAATACATAATTCGCCTGCCTCCTCACTCACGTCCGTCCGAAGCCAAATGCGCAGTCACCTTCTGCGCAGCTGCCCGAAAAACCTTACGAGACCGACATCCAACCCCTACATCGCGGCAGGTGGTGGATTTACGGCCACAAAAATTCAAAGAGAAAGGCGACTTCGATTAAAGCTCTAGAGGCCTGAAAGGCGATATCGACTACAGCTCGAGGCCTAATTACGCATTCTGATTCAATTACGCATTCATTCAATACACCTATATCAGGTTTGTGGTGCTTACACTTATTACTATTCCATATTGTACTGGAACATTCATTGTTCAATATTATACTATAGGCCTGTAAAATTCATCAACTAAGAGTACAAGCCTGTACAGTAATGAGTAAAGTGGACTACAATCATTACAAAACAACTTCTTCGTTACATTTCATTTCTTCTTCATACACTGCTGACACAAACTCTTTCCCGTTTCATCTTACGTTGTTGAAACGGGCACCTTGTCAAGTGGTTCATAAAGTGCTCAGGTTATGCAATATTACAGCTGAAGTGCAAGTTTACAGTGAAGTCATTGTAATTATAAGTACAAATAGTTCTGCTGGGAGTACTTGATGGACTGATTGAGTGCATTCATAGCTCTTGGGATGAAACTGTTTCTGAGCTTCAAGGTCTGTGCAGGAAAAGCTCTGCAGCATTTGCCGGATGGGAGAACCTCAAACAGACCGTGCGCATGGCTTAGTGGAATTCATGCAAATGCTGGTGGCTTTCCTGAGGCAGCATGTGCTATAAATGTCCTCTGGGGATTTCGGATCAGCTGCTGTACAGCTGTGATTCCACACACAGATATAATGGATTCAAATACTCTGAGTGGTGCATTAAGAGTAACAACGCTACAGCAGCTGTGGTATTTGGAATAGTTTGGCCATTGTGTGCACCATTATATTGTTACAGAATTATTACAAAGTTCCTTAAATTAGTAAACACTATGCAATTAATTTTGATATATTTGATAAATCTTGGGGCGGCACGGTGGCGCAGTGGGTAGCGCTGCTGCCTCGCAGTTGGGAGATCTGGGGACCTGGGTTCGCTTCAGGGTCCTCCCTGCATGGAGTTTGCATGTTCTCCCCATGTCTGCGTGGGTTTCCTCCGGGCGCTCCGGTTTCCTCCCACAGTCCAAAGACATGCAGGTTAGGTGGATTGGCGATTCTAAATTGGCCCTAGTGTGTGCTGGGTGTGTTTGTGTGTGTCCTGCGGTGGGTTGGCACCCTGCCCGGGATTGGTTCCTGCCTTGTGCCCTGTGTTGGCTGGGATTGGCTCCAGCAGACCCCTGTGACCCTGTAGTTAGGAATATAGCGGGTTGGAAAATGGATGGATGGATGGATGATAAATCTTGCGTCATTGATGTAAATCTTTAAAAGGGAGACCACACTGAAACAGTCGTACTGCTTTTACACTGGGTGCCGCCATTGTGCAAAACCAAGCAAAATTTTGCATACATAGTGAAAATGTGCGTGGCTTTATGCCAAGTTTAGTTTTTATACATCTTAAAGTGTATGTGGAAATGGGCATATGCAACATTTTTGAGCATACACCCTGTTTACACCAGGCCCCTGGTCTGTATTAATGAAATTGTTTAAACTGGTATTGATTAAACTGGATATGTTTTACCTGGAAAAATTAAGAAACAGTATGGTTACTGATTAATGAGCTGGGGTACAATCTAGTAGCATGTACTAAAGTATTGTGGTTCATGTGTTTTCTGCATACAGAAAATTGCAAGGAATTATCAACAACACTGATAGTGATATTCAAAAAAAATTAAGACTAAAAATAATTTCAACAAATTATGTAAGACGTTGTAGAATCAAATTATTAGCATACACTTTGAATCTGTGGATCTATTAATCTTTGGTAGTAAATAGGAAATAGGTGAGCAGAGATGTAGAAAGGATTAACATTTTTCTAGTTTGGCAGAAATAAATTCCATAGAATGTGTGTGATTTGTAATGGATGTGATTACTGCAGCAATATGAGGACTTCACATGGAGATGACAAATACAGTTAAGTGGAAAAGAACAGATTCAGACAAATTAGTCTTGTAGCCAGAGAGAATCATATAGGTGTTAAAGGAGTTGAGAACATGGGGAAGATAACCTGGGGCATTACCAAGGTTAAGTAGAATACCATTCATTAGTGTAAAAGGAAACCTTTTTTGGGATACCTTTAATCAGTATTGGACTGAGTTGTGTAGAGCTGCTGTATTCTAATGAGAGAATAAGGAAAAGCGAGACAGCTAGAGAAATAAGGAGGATTAAACATTGAGATGAATAAACAATCTAAACCATGTTAATAAAGAATCATTCTAAGCATGACCTTTCACAAAAAGGACTCATTTATTCTGTTAAATTCCTTCACATCATCTTGGGAAAATGTACAGCAAGTATCAATGGAGCAATGTTATGATTTTGTTTTTTTTCTTTATGCAAAAATCAATTCTGAACTTAGTTTTTGGTTATAAATACATTTTGGTGTAGTTATTGTTTTTTATTGTTATTTTTGTTGCACTATAGTGTTGCCAATTAATGTATTACAGGCATTTTGACATATTTTCTTGCTGGTGGCCATATTGTTGCTGGCAATTGTACTCCATTAGCATGTAATGATGACCAGAAGTTACATTGTTTGATGTGTCCTGGACATCACACTTTACCAGTTTGTCCATGATTCCAGGTGTATATGTGTTGCTGTTTGTGCATTTAGAGATGTAGAGATTTTGTGTATTTCTTAATCTCTATTTTCATTTTGCATAATGGACTATGGTTACAGTATTTTGTTTGCTTCTGATCATTCCTGATTTGACTAAGATTCTTTGCCTTTATGTTCTGGTCTTCATCTTTATTTTTTTCTGCCATTTGTTTTCCTTGACAGTTTAATAAAGAGACAAAAGAGATTATAAATGTTTGAGGCACTCAAAGGAAAATTCCATATATTATAAAGAAAACGTGGGTTCAAACACATTGAAAAAGCAAAAGAAAAATGTCATAAAGATGTGAGTCTCCAAAACAGACTGCTGAAGATGGCAGGGCAATAGAAGTCCCTTGCACTCTGACCTTGCCTGAAAGAGTTAAAAAGCCTGTCTTAGGGCACCTATGAGCAGTAGTCTAAAAGCCGGTAATCAGACATGTTAGTCATGCCACAGTCACAAGGTATCAGAGTCACAAGGCACACAGTGCTCATCCGGCCACCTCATGTAGTGATTTATGCATGAAAAACTCAAAAAAGGCCTGAACACTACAAAGAATGACTGAAGTCTATTCTTTTTAAAGACCTGAGGCCTACAAAATCAGTTTAAGGGAAAGGATAACCACCAATACCTCACCCCAAATAAACAGAATTAGTATTATATTAAAAAATGAAAAAATCCAATTAGGCAAACAAATCCAAAAATAAAAACAGTTTAAAAAAGACACTGTCAAACACAAAACACAGAAATTGGCAGAAATTCCAAAGCCAAATAATTGAACAACCAAAGAAAATAAAATTAGATACTCAGAATAAAAGAAATAAAACAAAAGGTAATCCATGAATTAGAATAATAATAATAGCAAGGTAAGAATAGCTAATTACTGTTGTATTTAAGCCAGGGTTCCACCCCTAGCTGGTTCAAATGCCACTTTTATGTCTTTTTTGCTCATTTTTGATTCCTTTTTTATCTCAATATTGCTAGTAATTTAGTTTCTATGCATCTTTTTTATGTTCCATGTGCTTTATGGCAGTCCCCCAAGAGACAGGGTCATAGGCCCATCTCCATCAACAAACTCTCCTCAGCCTAGTAAAGGCAAGGACAACCCACAGTCCCTTATGGTTTATTCTGAATGTGCTCGTGGTGGTGATGAGTTTTAGTGATTGTTATATTTACGCATTTTCTGAACTTTCCCCTCAGTTTTTGACTGTTATTGAGACATCGTTTGCCTTGGATTGCCTGCAACTCTTTTTGCCGTTTGTGGCTCTTTGGGAGATTTCATTATTTCAAAACATTTTTGTAAAAAAAATCTTATTATTTATGAAGATCTGTCTTTGCCATTTTTGGTGACTAGCCATGGTATGAGTTTATCCCTCTACTTGGTATTTCAAGCTATTCTGGGACTTACTGTGCTTCAGAACTCTTAAATACATAATTATGAGGTTAGATATAGAGCTCTTCAAGGTTTCATCTGAAGGATAAGTTTAGATCAGTATGTAGGGACTAAGTCATTTAAGGTTTTATTGATATTAATATTTCATTATTTGGCTAACATCTTTTTCTACGGCAACTTACAATATCTGAGATACAATCAGTTACATATCTTTTCCTTTTCACCACATAAAGGAAAAGTGACTTGTTCACAATCAATGTCAACAGCAGGATTTGAACCCAAAATCTTTGGGTTTGAAGTCCAAAGCCTTACCACTATACCAAACTGTCTCTGTATGTAAGAAGGGGAATTTTTTTTATCAGCCCTAACTGGAAGTTAATATACAGACTTCAGGATTGGAGTTGTGGTCATACTTTCTAGTTCTTGTAATAATAATTGCAGCAACAACATATTTAAACTGCATAAAAACAAAAAAAAAACATGTTTTGATAGTGTTGTAATGTTTTAAAAGACATACTGGTGTCAAAGATAACACCTAAGATAACACATCAAAAAAGTAAAACTAATGATTGAAAAAAATCTCAAAACATACATAATGCAATAAATAAATATATAAATATCAAAAAATACATTTCAAAGCAAAATTATTTAACAATGAAAGAATTTAAAATATCAAACTTAAATACTCAAAACAAAAGAAACATATCAAAGGGTAATCTAATAATTACCAAAAACAAGCTTGATAATTAAGAAAGAAAACCAATAATAAGAAAGAACTATCATAACAAACATTCTTCAAATTAAAATAGTTAAAAGACCAACAAATCTGAAAAAGGTGGGAAGCAAAAGAATGGTAACCAAATAGGTGTACCAGGGAAAAGGAATCCAGACTCTCAGCAAAGAGCTAAAACAATCACGCAAAATATATAGGTGTTGTAAACTGGAGTTCGTAACATGGCAAAATGTGTGAGGCCTCCAGAGCCATAAAAGCAGGCCAGGATTTTCACTGGTCAACCCAGAAGAATATTGCCCCAATCCATCTTACATCAACTACTAACAGCAGGCTGTCAGCCTGGCTAGACCCTAAATGCCATTTTCCACATTTTAAGTTCAAAGCTTATATAGCTTTAAGTCCCACAATATTACAAAATGCCCCACAAGAGGGAGAAACCATGAGAAGTCTGGCTTGTAAGGACAAACCAAAACTGTAAATCTTTACAAATTTATATATTTATTCGGGTGGCACGGTGGCGCAGTGGGTAGCGCTGCTGCCTCACAGTTGGGAGACCTGGGGACCTGGGTTCGCTTCCCGGGTCCTCCCTGCGTGGAGTTTGCATGTTCTCCCCGTTTCTTCCAGGTGTTCCGGTTTCCTCCCACAGTCCAAAGACATGCAGGTTAGGTGGATTGGCGATTCTAAATTGGCCCTAGTGTGTGCTTGGTGTGTGGGTGTGTTTATGTGTGTCCTGCGGTGGGTTGGCACCTTGCCTGGGATTTGTTCCTGCCTTGTGCCCTGTGTTGGCTGGGATTGGCTCCAGCAGACCCCCGTGACCCTGTGTTCGGATTCAGTGGGTTAGATAATGGATGGATATATTTATTCACAAAAACAGAACAGAAAGAGAGTTGCCTGAGAGTTGCCTGAAAGTTGCCTGAATCACTGTTCAATAGAATAATCCAATAAATAAGCAAGTACAATCCACAAAGTAGAACTAGATCAAGGAAAAACAAAGTAAATTCAGAAAACTTCACTAAACTCAATGAACCCCTGCTGAATTACTTCTTCTTGGTCACCTATAAAGCCAGAGGGAAAACCTAGAAGCAGTAACGTCAGTGTGGCCCGCATCCTCGCTAGGCATAAATACATTTAAAGAAATGGAACATAAATATTAAACTATAAACAAACATTAAACAAACATCTTATGCAGAAATTGCATAAGAATATAAAAATATTCAAAAACAACAATAAAAAACAAAATAAACATACATTTTGGCTGACATGTAACAATAGAAATCTTTCAGGCAACATCTAAAAACCCACATTGCAAATTAGAAGGAAAGGTGTTATATAAGGGTGTTTCAAACATGGTGAAAAGTTGTGTTGAAGCCTCCTAAAAATCCAAAAAAGCAGGCCAGGACCTTCACTAGCCCACCTAGAAGTGGCCTCACTCCAGGCAGTCAGACCACAGCTACCACAGGGAACATACTATAAAATGTTCAAAGATGCATTAATGACTTTAATGTGTTCTGCTACATGTCAGGTTGTAAAGGGAGGACCAGGAGAGATACATTAAAAAGCTTGCAAGAATTTGAAACAGACAAAAGTGTTAGAGGCAACCAAAATATAGGCAAGTAAAATGTAAAAAAAACTAGACAATCAATAGCAAAGATAAAGATTTGAGGAATCCAAATAATCTACAATGTCGGTTGTAATTATGTTTAAGCTTTCATATAGCACTAATGATGTGACTTTTCAAGTCACCACCACTTGCAAATACCCTGACAACAAAAGCACAACATGGCACTGCCGTTACCAAAACAAGACAACGTTGTGATAAAGTTCAAATGATTTTAAACTACCTTAAATATTTATTAAGGAGTGTTGTCTCCATATTTAAAAACCTCTAAGACTATCTATAAAAGTCTGAAGAAAAATTTAATTTTGAAGAAGTAAATTTCTAAAATAAGGTGAATAATAACATAAGGGAGAGGATAACTGTCAAACTCTGGCTTGAAAAGACAAGTCCAATTCGAGAATATTTATAACTCATGGAATTTATTTTAAACAAGAAAAGATGAAGTACAAAAATGCAAAACAGGAAAAAGTGTAATAAGATGCAAAAGAGTTTGCCTAGAAAGGCAGCCCACATCAAACAGATTCTAGTACAAAATCCATGAATCAAAAATGAAAAACAGGGGAAAAGTGAAATAAGAGGCAAAAGGGTTTGCCTAGAAAGGCAGCTTACATCAAACAGATTCTAGTACAAAATCCATGAATCAAAGATCAAATATAAAAGTAAATAAATCCAAAAACAAGAAAAATAAAACTCACAAAACTACACTCTTCAAACTTCAATGAACTACTGCTGGGACCATCTTTTTCACCTTGACATAGAGACTGAGGGTGGTCCCAGCAGTAGTAAGCTCTCTTGGGGTTACACCCACAAAATATAAAGAACATACTGCATACAAACCTAAATGTGTAATACACAACTACTAAATAATAAATAACATAATATTAACAAAATTACATAAAAACATTAAAAATAATACTTCAAAAATAACAGTAAAAAGGAAAAGATATATAAGCAAGAAAATAAACAATGGTTGTAACAACACAAAAGAGACTGGGGAAAGATGCAAACATTATAGTAAAAAAGAAGAACACAAAAAAAAACTAAATGCATGAGCAAAAAATCAACTGCAGACAGCGCTGCTACAACAAGTTAAAAATAACCAGAACATTGAATTTCTTCAAAGAAATATCTTGAAAACAAAGAAAAAACAACATCAGGAGAGCAAACTACATAATAGGACAGCTTATAAGTAATTATGGCAACAGCTCAGTGGAGAGCTCAAGGCCTTTGGTGGATAAGCATCACATAGGGGAACTGATAAATGGGTCAGATTGGTCTAAAGCTTTGTTCACCTCAGCTGGAGTGTCATAAAAATATCCTGAGCCCCAAAGGAAAGCTTGAGATGCACAGGAAAAACCAAAAAGAAGATGGCCTCTATTTCATTCTTAAGAATGTGGGGAGGTTCCTTGCTCATCTAGCAATGAGACATTCTAAAATGTCTGTCTCAAATTTTACATAGTTTTGATAATGGATAAACTGCATTATAATATCATGGGGATGTGAAAGCTAACAGAGAAAGGTCCAGCATATTATTTTCTTCCCGGCCAATCCTTAGGCCAGGAATTCTGGGTAATTTCTTAACCAGACTTCAAAGAATTAAGCATTGTGAGACATATGTTACATGCTGTGTTGACAAAGTTTAGGTGGCAAGGGCAGTTAGTGGTGTGTGAAAAGTGAAGGGGGCACAAGCAAAAGCAGAGCTAAGCAACCATTAGCAGTGCACACCACGTGATCTCTCCAGCAATCTTTAAAAATGTAATTTGCATTTCTTTTTCTTTTTCAATAGTCCCCAGATGTTTACACGGATTACCAAAATGAAAGTGAATAAGTAAATAGCTCAGGCGTAAAGAAGATTGTGACCTTGCAGATAAAATAAATAGAAAACATCAATGACTTCAAACAAAAACAACAGCCTGAATGTTGCATTGGCTAGAAGAAAGGCAAAAGAGTTATTCCAATAACAATCAACTACTATCTTTACAGTATATTATGCAACATTATAAAAAAGTTGTAAGTTATTTGTGAATGTCACATATTCTGTCAAAAGCAATAAATACAGAAATTCTCAAGGGAAAAAAAATGTCAAATAGAGTGATTTTAAAAGTACATGTGATAGATTAATGATTTTATGATTCTGTAATGTAAAATGATTGATGACTTCCAAATATGTGCTGTAACCTGGGATAAAAGCCAAAAATAATGTGTGTCCTGAAGGTTACAAACTGTGATAAGATACTTGGAGCAAGGTATGATATATATTCTTAAATTTGTCTTGTCATAGTAAAGCTAATCTTCTTTCTGAAAGAAAAAAAAAAATATATATATATATATATATATATAATTATAATAGAGAATTTCTGGCTGCTGGTATTTTATTTCCAGTGGTGAAAAGTGAACAGTGGGGTGTCACAATTTAGGCATTTAGTTAGTCTGTAGTACTCATCTTTGCTTATGGATATCCATTTGTACCCTGAACTTCTCAGCTCTCCTCTGCTTTTTGTGGGTTATGGTTTTTGGGTTATTAATGACCCTATTATGTAAACACCTAGACTTGAATATTCACTCTGTTACCTTTGGTGGGAACTGCAGCATTTTATTAGTTCACATTTAATATCATTTTGTGAAATAAAGTCTGTACTCCACATTCAAGTTCCAGAAATGACAAAGTGAGCTAGAATTTCACATTTATAAATATGAACTTTGTGTTCATGTTCAAAATGCCAAAACTGGTCTGTATTTTTCTCACTGTTAAATAAAGCATATTTTGTTATATGGTTAAATATAATGTCTAGACATCAATATATGTGAAAGGAATGATAATGGTTAACAAGAGATAATGGTTAACAAGAGATATGAATGAGATTGTGCAGTGTTGTACAGTGGAATGATAAACTGAACAAATTGTACACAACCGATTTTGTGTATGTGCTAGGCTTTATGCAGATTACCTTACTCAGGTAGGTTCTCTAGAAAAAAAAATGCTGATTGGGTATAAAGTTCCTTAGCTGAAAAAGATCATGTCTTTTAGGAGATACGCATCAATGATTCCAAAGTAAATATAATAAAAGATATATTAACATCTAAAGTTTAGAACAGAAGGTTATGAATATGTGACCTTTTTTTCTACAGAACCTATGAAGTATTTTAAATATGTAAACACTTAACATACCATTCACAGCTCAGACAGTGGACACTGATCCTAAAGTAGAAAGTGGGTTAATAATACATGAAGATGTGGATGAGATTTTTAGGACAGAAGACAGTAATGTTGAAAGTAAGGGCAGCATATGTACATGAGAATGAAACTGAATTGATAATCATGGAATGATGGGGAGGTACAAAAATACAACCTGTTGAGCAGAGTGATGACTATAAAGTTCCTAAAGTTGGTAATAGGCTTCAAAACACTGAAGCACAGATCATGTTCAAGAAACATTTAGTTCTTTGTTTTTTTTTCTGTCAAGAAACTGCTGAAACAAAGATCACAAAGTAAGGACCTTTCTGAAAGACAGGGATGCAGGCTTAAACATCACTAATAATGTTTTGATGAAGATCTAGACAAGTGTAAACAATTTATTTCCAAGAGTAGAAGAATTAATTCAGACTGTAAAAACCCTCAACTAAAGCATGCTGTTCTTTTCCAGAGACAAGTACTCATCATGTTAGACTTATAACTTTGAAGTTGATAATTTTGAATATACTAGGGAGGAATGCCCCCTGCTCGCTTTGCTGGCAAACCCCCACCCAATCCTGCGCTACGCGTCAGCCATTTCTCGTCTCTGCTGCTCGCGTTGTGAAGAGGGGGGCTGAACGCTCCCCAAGGAGATGCGGTTGCTCTTCTGAAACCCCTTCTTAAATGGTGATACAATGGGAAACAAGTGCAGTTTTTTTTTTTACCTCCTCTTTGCTTGATCAGCTGCAGGCTTGCTGCTGCTGCCGTGCCACGTGATCTACATCTCGCACAGCACACTTCTGTCATATCATCTATGTCCATATATTTGCTTTTATCTTTTCATCAATATCGCATTCAATTTTGATTCTGTGTTTGGAATTACATCGTGACAATGCAACGTATAACTGCCCGTGAGTGAGTATCTTTTCTTTCTCTCTACAAGAAATGTGTCTGAGAATAGCATTCACACAAATGAGAAATGATTGAACCGTGTGCGTGGTTATGTGGGCAGGACTTTTCCAAATCTTTTTGCATAAGCTCTTGTCTACTTTGACATCTACTCTTTGTCTTTTATTTCCGACCCCTGGCGTGGTTAAATCTCTTGGCACAAAGACTCAGATGTGAAAGTGTCTCTCTGAGAAAATCACATCTTTTATTACTTTGATTACTTTTATTACCTATGGGCCAATGAAATGCTTTAAATGTGAATGCCCTGGACATGTAGATGAAGGTTTTTACTGAAAATGTAGATGAAGCCTCTGATCATGTTGAAAGAAGTCTGAATATGGCTTCAAGTTACACACTACAGGTAGAAATGGTGGTGGCACATGCATGCAGCATTAATGGAAAGGGTGAAAAGTGTGGTAAGAGTAGCACTCAGACTAAAGTTCACTATCAAAATGAAGGGAGTCTGATAGTGGAGTGATCTATAGTAGAGTGTGTATGGGAAGCGGTGGACTTGACACCTGCATAGCAATAAGAGGGCTTTAATGTTCCAAAACTAAAGAGAGTTTGATATCAAGTACATCAATTTGCACCAAAGAAGTGAGCAGTTCAAGAAGAAACATCTCAACTTTGAAGAATCATTAACTTCAGATAGTGGCAATGATTATGAAGGATTCACTGATTTGCCCCTTCATTTAGAAGGGAACCAGGAAATAGAACAAGTGCCTAGTTTCTCTTCAATAAAATCTTTTTGACTGAAACTTAGAGCAGAAAGAATGTTGTGGTTCAGGAGGTTTTTCCTTCAATTGTTGATCGGTTCAGCAAAGTTACTTATGAAAAGACACACAGGAGCTGAAAGGTTTAATAAGAGAGAGTGTTGGCGTCTCAAAAGTATTATTACAAAACTGCAATCATTGCTAGTTAAAAAAAGATCAAGGATTTATCTGTAACTTAAACATATTTACTTTTCTCTTATTGATGTTTAGTGCTTGTGTGTTTCTTTCTCTCCTTATGTAGAGAAAAGCCAAGCAAAATGACACCTTTTATTGGCTAACTAAAAAGATTACAATATGCAAGCTTTCGAGGCAACTCAGGCCCCTTCTTCAGGCAAGATGTAATACAGAAACTGGAGTTTCCTATGTTTATATACACACTCTAGGACAAGAAACAACATTGGTAAATATTTAAATGAGAAATTTTGAATGTAAAAAATTAATAGATTCATTCAGGCTAGGGTTAATTTAACAAGAGAGAAAAGAACAATGTATTGTCAAGATCTCTGGATAAGATAACTGTCCAACAAAGTCTTTTGAAGTTTGTAATGAGTTTTTTCAAAACAATGTGGGTCTGTAGACAGGTTGTCTGTCATTCTGAGAGATGTAAACAATCCTCATATCTGGCCATAAAACTCTTGTCTTTATTCAATCCATGTTGAGAAAAGCCAAGCAAAATGACACCTTTTATTAGCTAACTAGAAAGATTACAATATGCAAGCTTTCGAGGCAACTCAGGCCCCTTCTTCAGGCAAGATGTAATCTTGTGATTACATCTTGCCTGAAGAAGGGGCCTGAGTTGCCTCGAAAGCT
Organism: Erpetoichthys calabaricus; assembly: GCF_900747795.2. Classification (NCBI taxonomy): domain Eukaryota; kingdom Metazoa; phylum Chordata; class Cladistia; order Polypteriformes; family Polypteridae; genus Erpetoichthys; species Erpetoichthys calabaricus. Next base: position 144,742,480 of record NC_041399.2, on the reverse strand, counting down.
TGCATATTGTAATCTTTCTAGTTAGCTAATAAAAGGTGTCATTTTGCTTGGCTTTTCTCTACATTCATAATGGCTAACACGGTACAACACCCTAGTACTTCAATCCATGTTGTAAAGTATTACATTTTAGCATGAGTTTAACTTCCCATTCTTTTCTCTCTTGCTGTGTTTTGAAGTTGCCCATAAGCACTGTGACTTTAAAGTCCTTCTCACAGTGTCCATGGTTGTTGAAGTGGGCCGCCACAGGAACATCTGTGTGGCCATGTTTAATGTGGAACCTGTGTAAATTCATTCTCTGGCGGAGTGTTTGTCCAGTTTCTCCCACATAGAGTGCAGTGTCAGGACATTTCATGCAGAAAATTAGATAGACTACATTAGATGATCTGCAGGAAAATGATCCCTTGATGTGATGTTCAAGTCGGTGGTATAAAATGAAAAGATTAACAGCAGATACTTTTAATGTTAATGGGTCAAAGAGGGCTGCACTGTGCGAGCTCCTAAGAGAGAACAGCTTGACAGTGGCTTTTCTTCAGGAGATGCACACTGATGTGAGTTCCCAATGGATGAGGATCAGGTGCAGGAATGTGTTTTCCATCCGCTGCCTAAGTTGATGTCGGGCAGGATATAATCCACTTTGCTAAACAGCTGAATCCTGTCAATGTGACAAAAACTGACATGATGGAGGGCCATCGACCCTTATTGGAAAAATGTTCTTTAGGATTAATCAATATATATGCACCAGTGAATGGTAAAGAATGAATAAAGGATGTCACTATGTTGAGAGTCATATTATTGACAATAACTACAGATGATTAATGTTTTATAGTTGAAACAGAATCTGATACATCAACTCTATATTCCTTCAGGTTGGAAAGAAAATGGGGCCAGAACTGAATGTTACACTCTTCAGAATCATCAGATGGTCAGGAACTGATAGGAATGGTTTGTTCAAGACTTGTAAAGAGTTAAATTCTGTTTTTTTAATGGTCTGCCAAACATTTCTGATGAACGCATGCCCCCAACCTCTGTCTAGTTTTCAGAAGGAATAAACTCTTCAGGAACTACAGTTTCAATGGAGAGTTTAAAGTCTCCAGGAATTGATGGAATTCCAGCTGCATTCTATCAAATGTTCTGGAATGCTTTGGGATCTGACCTGCTTACTATTTTGAAGGAAAGCTTGGATACACAAGTGGTACTAGTGTAGTAGTAGTACTGCCAATGAGCTGTTGTTAGTTACTCTTTTGCTTAAGCCTGAGGATGTATGTGAGACAAAGAACTGGAGACCAGTGACACTGCTCTGCATGAAGTATAAAATCATATCCAAAGCAGTAGAAATCATACTGAGAGAAGTGATGGCCTTGGTTATTCATCCTAATTAGAGTTGTTGTAAGCCAAATAAGAGTAGCTTAATCTATGATAACATCTTTCTGATTAGTGACATTGTTTAAATAACTAGCTTCACAGTCTGAATATTGAGCTCATTTCTTCAGGAGGGGAAAGCTATTAGCAGGGCCAATGACTATTTCTGAAAGGTGACTGAGGCCTCTTGTTTTCAGTCTTTATTTATTTAGAAGATAAAAGGAGCTCTGTTGCTACGATCTATAATGGTGCCATTTCCAGAAATCAGCTGAAACTATACTTAAAATCTCTTATTGTGTGATAGTTTAAAGCCAGGGCCTTTTCTTGTGGATTAATAAAATGGGAAGGGATAGTGGGGTTCTGTCTTTAAGAGATTGGCTAGCTCTGTGTAGTTTCCCAATCAGCACAAGATCAAATAAACCCAGGAAGTAATGATCAATGGAAGGTGGAATGAATGGTGGAATGAAAGAGAGGTCAATTAGTTTTTGGGTAAGAAAGGAAAATACGCTTCAAATGCAATGAAGCTGCCTGATCCACTGCCTTGTCTATAGCTTCTCTAAAGATTACTTTTTGAAAACAATATTGAATCTTGTTTGAAGAAGGGGAGAAGCATCTTTATTTAAAAGACTGTTTGTCAGATTTGCTTGATAACAACATTAAATTGGACTGGATTTATCTGCTTTGCTGGGAGGCATTCTTACCTATGGACTGCAGAAGAAGCATTGATATTATACCAAAGTGATTCAGTGTGAATTCAGATTTATTATTATTACATTTTTGTTGAGGCGCTACTTGATGCTGGGTGAAAATTTGCGTTGTGTTATAACTGTGATTGTTCTAAAAAATCAAAGGTTTTCTATTTAGAATAAGTAGGAAGAATACACAATGCTGTTCTTTGTTGGGGATGTTGTATTCCAGGAAGTGTTCTACTTTGCATTGCTCACAGCCTGTCCCTGCACTAACAGTTAACATAGTTCTCCTTTAGTGAAATGCCATGGTGAGGCTGCTTTTGAGTGCTGTTGTAATCCAGACCTCACAGGTTTGAGGCTGACCACTGATTGTTACCGCAGTGCAAATCTTTGAACTGAGACGGCTTGTGGTATGAATCCTTGGCAATGAAGGAGAACAAAGTGAAGTTGATGTGTGCAGGCTTTGCAAAAACTTTTGTATAACCCAACAACATTGTCCTGTAGTCCACTAGCCTGTGCTTTCTTGTGACAAGTATGACACCAATAGTACATATTGACAAAGCACTTTTTTAAATGGAAATTAAATTTGGGCTAAATCAAGTTTGCCAAATAACAGATATGGAGAAACACTGCTGATACATTACTGAGGTGTTGAGAATACACTCTTTCAGGCAGAATGATCAGCTGCTAAGGAAGACCTCTGACAGCATCCCAGCTGTGGTAAAATCTCTTATGGAGGATTTCCTTGTTAAGAGAGATGTACCCATGTGTCAGTTCCACCTGCTGTTTTGGAAGAAGAGGACACTGAAGTTATGCATGTATGATGTCTGTAGGGCAAAATAATTTCCTTGAATGCTGCTGTGGGGAAAGAGCTTAATAGAATATATGTGGAGGCATTTCATTGGGAGTCACTTACCAAAACACCAGAGACACCCACAAGGAGCATATATATGGGGGGGGGGGGACATTTGGTCCAGTTTGGCAGAACTTGCCTTGAACACCACAGAACAAGAAAATGGCTACTATTCACTAATTGAGCCTACATTTGCAGACAAATTTCCTTTCAGTTGGTAAAGAGAGACTGTCTTAAACTATCTTATTTTCTGTTTTAGGGCCTGTATATCTACTTGACGCTCAGAATGCATCCGCGCATATTAGAAATTAACATGACGCGTGCATGAGTTGCAGTACCAGCAAAAGTTTGGGTGGCCAGTGTGTTCAAATTTTTAGTATGTGATGTCAGCATCGTTGTTTACTTACAACATGGCTGAACACCTGGAGGAAGAGCTGATAGTGCAGGTTAGAAATTATCAGCATCTTGGGTGGATTTGGTCTCGTCTGTTACGGGAGATGGACGTCTGAAGCGGAACTCTGTTAGCAGCGGTGTTATTTCTTCTCTTATTTCTTATTATCCCAAGGTATCCTATATTTACCCAACACAAGATGGTTCTATTACAGTATATGTAATCATATATAAACATGAGCAGTAAGAAAGGGGCTCAGAAAGATCTAAAATCTAAAGCTATATCCAAGCCTAGACAGGCATCGAGTCCAAATCCAAGCTCAAGGTACGGGCTTTCAGACACTGACCTGGAACAGACAGGCGAAAGCACAGACTTTCCCGAACCCCGCTCCGCTGCATCTTCTCCAGTCAAAGTGAAAATGAAAGCGAATGTGCAAGTGATGCAGGTCACGATAGCTCGTCGATTCCAGAAGAACACTTGAAACTGGAAATGGCCTTGCAGTCCGTGCTTGCATCTACTCCTCGCGAGCCGGGAGCATCGGCTGCAATAGGGCTTGCCACTTCACCTGCGGAGCACGAAAGCCAAACAATTTGGCCAAGGTGGTAATCGCTACAATGGCCATGGCCATAAATGAGCTCAAGAAAGATATTAAGAAAGATATAAAGAAAGAAGTAAATGAAGCTGCGGCAGGATAATAAAGACTTGGAGAAACGTGTATATAATCGCTTTGAGGCAGCCTTTAAAGGTAAGTTTGAGAATAAGCTGGGAGCACTTGTTGATTAGCTGGAAGACGCTAAGCAGACATTCACGACTCGAATTGAAACAGCCGAACATCTGGTATCCACCGCTGACGGAAAAGCAACAGCTGCGAATTCCGAATGCAAAAAACTTGGGAGACAGACTTGCTGCTCTGGAAGATGGATGCAGAAGGAATAATATTAGAATCGAAGGTCTACCTGAGAATTGTGAAAGTCCAAACCCATTGAAATTCGTAGCTGAACTATTCTCAAAAATAATTGGAGAGGACTTTAAATCAGACACCAAGATAGCAGCAGCTTATTGCATACGGGGATCAAATACGTCTAAACCTAGGACTCTTGTCGTGCGCTTCAAGAAATTACAATCTAAATTTAATGTAATGTCACTTCTCAGACAGACACAAGAGAATATATTTGAAAATAACCACATTCGTATCGTCCCTGATTTCTCACCCTCAACAGCTGCTAAGCGTGACGCTTTTTACAACATTAAACAGCGCTTACAGAAAGCTGAGATCAGATACAGCCTCTTGTATCCTGCCAAACTGAAAGTGGACATTCAAGGCCAGCATTACAGCTACAGTATACTTCTACGGAGGAAGCAGAAAAAGAACTAAGAAAACTGAGCCCGACACTCTTTTGAAATACAATCGTGAGTTGCACCCTGTCATGGCATGGCAAAGAAGATCTTATCGCTGCCTGATCCACTTGCAATGATACTGGTACCGAAATTATATATCCTTTTCCCTTTTTTTCCACTTTGTTTATGTTTTAATTAAAATTATATGCGTATATGTATGTATGTGTGGAAGAAATTAAATTAGTAACTTTTAATTTTATTTTTAAAGGAAACTGTTTTACATCATACCCTTGGTTTATTGTTATTGTTATTGTATTAGGGTTTACTATGCTTATCCAGGGACACTTTTTAACACCATTTCCTGGGTTTACTATCTTACTATTTCAAGACTGTTAAAGATTATATTTTATGCTTATAGTATTTGGACTGTATTGGCAATAGATATCTCAATTTTAATCATCAAACACCGCTGCTGGGGGGCTTGTTTTGTTTTGTTTTCGTGCTCTGTTTCTAAGTATGTCAGAGGACTAGGACTTTGTGAAGTGTGGTCCGGCCTCAAGTGGGGAGGCAAAATGGGGTTTGGACTAGGGGTGGGGAGAGAAAGAGAGCAAGCTGTATCTCTTATATATATATTTCTCTTCTGGTTCGTCCTGCTTCCACTTCAAATCCGGTCCCGCCCATATGCAGCTGACACAGCATTTCTCGATTCCTATTCGTTGTCTTCCATGTCATGCACTATACTGGCCTGCTGAGTGTAATACATCCAACAAGTACTTGAGGTGCTGCCACAACGGTAAAGTAGCTTTACCACCTTTGCAGGAGCCACCTGTGTCTTTACAACAGATTCTTAGACAGCAAACATCAGAAGCTAAAAATGATCGTGAACACATTTGAGAATACAACTCTTTTCTAGCGTTTGCTTCCATGGGTGCATAGATAACTCAACATCCTGGCCAAGGACAATACTGTTATAAAATAAACGGGCAAATTTATCACCAAATCTCTCCACACGCAGCCGACACAGCGTTTCTCGATTCCTATTCGTCGTCTTCCGTGTCATGCACTATACTGGCCTGCTGAGCGTAATACATCCAATAAGTACTCGAGGTGCTGCCACAATGGTAAAGTAGCTTTACCACCTTTGCGGGAGCCATCTGTGTCTTTGCAACAGCTTCTTACACAGCAAACATCAGAAGCTAAAAATTATTGTGAACACATTTGAGAATACAACTCTTCTCTAGCGTTTGCTTCCATGGGTGCATAGATAACTCAACCTCCTGGCCAAGGACCATACTGTTTTAAAATACACGGGCAAATTTATCACCAGATCTCTCCACTATACGCTAACACTTCTACCTCTCCAGGATATGGACAGTTGTATGTTTTTGACACAGCGCAAGCAACTGATACAGTGCCCCGACATTGCAGTGATTTTCGTCGGAGAAGATGGCGAAACGCCTGCCAAAAGGGACATTTGCATCTATCCCACACGCAACTCCTGTAAACAGATTTCCGCGTTCAATATGAATTGTGATCCTGTGGTTTACCCACTTTTATTCCCTTACGGAGACATTGGCTGGCACAAAGATTTACAACATGTTCACGATAAAAGAACCGCCAAGCAAATAAGGCTTACTCAATGGCAATTTTACGCATACAGATTAGCAATGAGGAATACATTTAGTATTTTGCACTCTGAGCGGCAAACTATTCCAACAGTACGTCGTAGATGCGTATGTTAAAACAGAGGGCACGCGTCTCAACTATCTCAGATTACATCAACAAGATCTGTGCGTGGAACAATACAATGTTTGAATACAGACACACTGCAAGCAAATGCTGAAAATAACAATGTATGTGTAGGCAAAATGATCATATTACCATCCACATTTCAAGGAAGTCCAAGATACATGCAACAAAACTATCAGGATGCCATGGCCATAGTATGTAAATTCAGAAAGCCTGATTTATTTATCACTTTCACATGTAATCCTACTTGGCCGGAAATTCTACATGCACACTGCGTCTTTCAAGAATTATTTATTTCTACTTGATTTCTGAATTCCTTTCTTACTGTTTTCCGTTCCTATTCTTACACCGCCGTATGGCGGGCGTTGGCTAGTCTAATCCATCCTTTTAATCCTTATAATGATAAGTACCAACGTAACAATAGGCTTCATAGCAATAACTCCTGGGAAAATTGGAAATTTATGTCAAAGTTGTCTCACTTTAAGTTAAGACTACAAAATGACATCAAACATTCAGAATCAATGTCTGCATGACCGGACAGTTAACTTTGTGAGCTGGAATGTTAAAGGCCTGAATCACGAATTAAAGAGAAAGAAAGTACCCTCTCACCTCACAGGTCTAAACGCTAAAATAGTATTTTTACAGGAGACCAATTTATTAAGCAAGGATCAGTTCTGGCTCCCAAAAGACTGGACTGGCCAAATATTCCATTCCAGCTTTACAAAGAAAACTCGAGGTGTGGGAATTCTTATACATAGAACAGTCTCATTTATAGTATCAGATGCAATATCTGATCCTGAAGAGAGAGAGGTGATTATCATGGGTAATTTATTTAACTGTAAAGTGATTCTGATAAATGTTTATGCACCCAATGTGGATGATAGGGAATTCATGCAAAATGTATTTGCATCCATTCCCAATGTGAACACTGATAAAATTATAATGGCTGGGGAGTTTAATTGTGTTCAAAAATCCAGACTTAGATAGGTCTCCTGTCACAGGGGTGATGACATCTAACACTGCAAAGACAATTGCACAGTTTGTAACTGATCACAACTTATCAGACCCCTGGAGATTTCTAAACCCAAAGTCAAGAGCATATTCCTTCTACTCACAAGTGCACCATTGCTACTCAAGAATTAATTATTTTTTGTAGATAACAATTTCTTGCCTATGATTAAATCTTGCAACTACGACGCTATTGTTATTTCTGACCATGCCCCTTTGATCTTGGAGCTAAAATCATTATGCCCCACATGCTCATCTCTCAAATGGCATCTTAACCCTCTTTTATTAGCAGACGAGAACTGTGCAGAATTTATATTAAAAAAAAATCTTTTTTTTTCTAGAGACAAATGCATCCTCAGAGGTCTCTTCAGGAATACTCTGGGAAATCCTGAAGGCCTTTTTAAGAGGACAGATTATCTCATATCTTTCCCACAGAAATAAATTGGAAACCAAGAAGGTATCAGAGCTAATCAACAAAAATACTAGAATAGATCAAGAACATGCCAGGTGTCCAAGTGAGGCACTTCATAGGAAAAGGCAGGCTCTGCATTCAGAACTCAACCTCTTGACAACTAAAGAAACAGAACAGTCAGTCAGTCAGTCAGTCAGTCATTATTCAACTAGCTATATCCTAAGACAGGGTCACGGGGGTCTGCTGGAGCCAATCCCAGCCAACAAAGGGCGTAAGGCAGGAACAAACCCTGGGCAGGGTGCCAGCCCACCACGGGGTGCACACACACACACACACACACCAAGCACACACTAGGGATAATTTAGGATCGTCAATGCACCTAACCTGCATGTCTTTGGACCGTGGGAGGAAACCGGAGCACCCGGAGGAAACCCACGCAGACACAGGGAGAACATGCAAACTCCACGCAGGGAGTACCCGGAAAGTGAAGAACTCATTTTTAAATCAAGACATCATTACTATGAACATGGAGAGAAAGCTAATAAGATCTTAGCTCAACAAATCCACAAGCAAGAAGTTCACAATGCAATCCCAGCAATCACCAACACAAACTGAGACAAAATCATTGACCATAAAAATATAATGTACACATTTAGAGACTACTATAAATCCTTATATTCTACTGAGTTTAAAGAAGACAAGACACAATCTAATGCATTTCTGGATGCATTACAGATACCACAAGTATATACTCTCAGTGCAGAGGAATTGGATAAACCTCTAGCACTATCAGAATTACTAGATGCTATAAAGTCACTTCAGAGTGGGAAAGCAGCAGGCCCCGATGGCTACCCTGCCAAATTTTGTAAGAAATTCTCTACTCAGCTAGCTCCCCTCTTATTAGCAACATTTACAGAAGTTAGAGACAACAAAATTCTACCTCAAACTTTTCGCCAAGCATTAATTACCGTCTTTCCTAAACAAAATAAGGACTTATTACAATGTGCATCATACAGATCAATTTCACTTCTCAATAATGATGTTAAGATACTGTCCAAAGTCCTAGCTAGAAGGATGGAGAAAGTGCTGCCTTCGGTAATATCACAAGATCAAACTGGATTTATTAAAGGCTGACACTTAGCTTCCAATCTTCAATGCCCGTTTAATCTATACTAATTAATAAAAGGCAAAGCCCTCACTGACTGACTGACTCATCACTAATTCTGCAACTTCCTGTGTAGGTGGAAGGCTGAAATTTGGCAGGCTGATTCCTTACAGCTTACTTACAAAAGTTAGGCAGGTTTCATTTCGAAATTCAACGCGTAATGGTCATAACTGGAACCTCTTTTTTCACAATATACTGTAATGGACGGCAGCTCGATGGCCGTGGCAGGAGGAGTTGAGTGTCACATCATCACGCCTCCCACGTAATCACGTGAAAAGACTGTGAATGCAGTAGGGAGAAATGAAGGAGGAGCCGCAAACAGCGAAGAACAAAAAATTCATTAAACAATTGAGAAGGGAGCGAAACAATAAGAAGCGAGCGAGTAAAGCATACAAGCATCTTCATAAGGGAAACAAAGCACGGTGTAAAACGTAAGTTTAAATTAAGTTTATAGAAACGCTCCCGCTGCGGATTGCAATAACATATTCGCGAGATAAAAGAACGCAGTAGGGAGAAATGAAGGATGAGCCGCAAACAGCGAAGAACAAAAAATTCATTAAACAATTGAGAAGGGAGCGAAACAATAAGAAGCGAGTGAGTGAAGCATACAAGCATCTTCATAAGGGAAAAAAGCACGGTGTAAAACGTAAGTTTAAATTAAGTTTATAGAAACGCTCCTGCTGCGGATTACAATAACATATTCGCGAGATAAAAGTTTAATGAGAAGACACGAGGTATAAACGAACCACACACCGTAGCGCAACGTTAGGGGCTTCACCTCTGGTGCTGACATTCGAGATTCGATTCCCGAGAGCGGATGCAGTGAGTGTGTACGCCTGATGAGTCCAGAATTAGGGAGAAACACGTGTCGCATACTCTTTGCATTATTTGACAGTAAACTATTAAAACCATTCTATGATCTGCTTCTCACAACTGAAAGACGGCACATGGCGGATGTTAGCCGACTTGCTGACCGCAACGTTAGGGGCTTCAACTCTGGCGCCGCAAACAGCGAAGAACAAAAAATTCATTAAACAATTGAGAAGGGAGCAAAACAATAAGAAGCGAGCGAGTGAAGCATACAAGCATCTTCATAAGGGAAAAAAGCACGGTGTAAAACGTAAGTTTAAATTTAGTTTATACAAACGCTTCTGGGAACAGAAAGAGGGCACGTGGCGGACGTAAGGCGACTTGCTGACAAACCACAAGCGTGACCTGGCAGGTAACCACCCATACAATCAGATTGTGATTCAGAAAACGAATGCCATGAATGTAATTACCACGATCTACATACTGTCAAATAAACGAAACACACGCCGTAGCGCGACAGCTGTGAAAAGGGAGCTTCACAAAAAAACAGATCCTTAACAAATTGTTATTGGTATATTTTCGATCCGTTTAAAAAGGTTTTCTTTTCTTCTTAATAAAAAATTAAAAGCAGTACTTCGCCGCAACGAAGCGCGAGAATTTGGCTATATATATCTGCTTCTCGCAATTAAAAGAGGGCACGTAGCGGATGTTACAATCAGATTGTGATTCAGACTAGGAATGCAATGAATGTAATTACCCGATCTACATACAAGGCGAAAGTCTTGCAACATTCAAAGATGATGGTTTGGGATAAGTACACCATGGAACATAAAAGAGCTTATGAAGCCTTGAACCGAAAAAAGCAAGATCTCAGAGATCGTAAAAAAAAAAAAAGGAGGTAATGTCGTTTTACTCGCTGTAGATTTTAGTCAAACGTTACCAGTTATTCCACGAGGGAGACCAGCAGATGAACTCAACGCATGTTTAAAATCCATGCTTCCCCCACGGTCGGTTATATGTCGCGTGTTCTCGGGTAGGTACACCAAAAAATGTATACATTTAAGCATGTAATGGGCAAAGAAAAAATGAGGTATACCCGAAGGCACTGCAGTAGTACTCAATGTAACTTTACTTCTTAAATGTTAATGTTTTACTGTTTAATAATTTATATGCTTCTTATATGTTGTTCAAATTCTTTTATCAAAATACCAGTGACAGCGCAATGCACGATAACATGGAGTGAATACACCATACCCATCCGCCCAAAGCCACCCTGGTGTGCGCAGATAGGAGTTGATTCTACAATAAAATAAAGATAAAAAGAGTAATACAGTGATCCCTCGCTATATCGCACTTCGCCTTTCGCGGCTTCACTCCATCGCGGATTTTATATGTAAGCATATTTAAATATATATCGCAGATTTTTTGCTGGTTCGCGGATTTCTGGCGGACAATGGGTCTTTTAATTTCTGGTACATGCTTCCTCAGTTGGTTTGCCCCAGTTGATTTCATACAAGGGACGCTATTGGCAGATGGCTGAGAAGCTAGATTGCTTACTCTTCTCTCTCTTGCGCTGACTTTCTCTGATCCTGACGTATGGGATTGAGCAGGGGGGCTGTTCGCACACCTAGACGATACGGACGCTCGTCTAAAAATGCTGAAAGATTATCTTCACGTTGCTATCTTTTGTGCAGCTGCTTCCTGAAACGACATGCTGCACGGTGCTTTGCATACTTAAAAGCACGAAGGGCACGTATTGATTTTTGACTGAAAAACAAACTCTGTCTCTCTCTATCTCTCTCTCTCTCTCTCTCTCCCTGCTCCTGACGGAGGGGGTGTGAGCTGCCGCCTTCAACAGCTTTGTGCCACGGTGCTTCGCATACTTAAAAGCCAAACAGCCCTATTGATTTGTTTGCTAGAGATTGTTTTCTCTATCTATGTGACATTCTGTGCTCCTGACACGACCACTCCCTTTGAAGAGGAAGATATGTTTGCATTCTTTTAATTGTGAGACAGAACTGTCATCTCTGTCTTGTCATGGAGCACAGTTTAAACTTTTGAAAAAGAGACAAATGTTTGTTTGCAGTGTTTGAATAACGTTCCTGTCTCTCTACAACCTCCTGTGTTTCTGCGCAGATCTGTGACCCAAGCATGACAATATAAAAATAACCATATATAACATATGGTTTCTACTTCGCGGATTTTTCTTATTTCGCGGGTGGCTCTGGAACGCAACCCCCCGCGATGGAGGAGGGATTACTGTACAATCATCACCCATAAAGCGGATAGCAGACGTGACGTACTATATGTGTACCAGATTTCAAGTCAATAGGTGAAACGGTTTAAGAGCTACAGGTGATTTAAAATCCTGGACAGACAAACGAATAGCCACGGTAGCAAAGTATAGAAGAAGATTTTACTGTTTAATAATTTATATTTATATGAAATGTGCCTTCTTATATATTACTTCATATTCTCATATGATAATGATGTTAATGTTGTTTATATTGATTTCTATGTTATTGTAAGTGCATGTATGTGTGTATATGTATGTATGTATGTATGTGTATATATATATATATATCATATATATATGTGTGTGTGTTATATATATGTGTATGTATGTGTGTGTATGTGTGTGTGTATATTTATATATATAGTATATATATATATATATATATATATATATATATATGTGTATGTATGTGTGTGTGTGTGTGTATATATATATATACTATATATATATAATATATGTGTGTATGTGTATTATATATAGTATATATATATATATATATATATATATATATAATATATGTGTGTATGTGTGTATGTGTATATATACTATATATATATATATAATATGTGTATATGTATATATATATGACAGCAACACTCATAACAATGACAAACACAATTACATTGACAATCATGTACGTTATTTTTAAAATGTTTTCCTTTACTTTTTCATAACCTCTTTAACACACTACTTCTCCGCTGTGAAGCGCGGGTATTTTGCTAGTATAATATATTCACCCACAAAGTCAAACACTCCAGAGATTTTATTATCGTTGGATGCAGGAAAAGCATTTGATATGATTGAATGAAACTACCTTTTCACTACATTGAAGAAATTTGGGTTTAGCCCGAACATTTGTGCATGGATCAAACTACTGTATACCAATCCAGAAGCTTCAGTTTGTATTAACAACATTAATTCAGACTACTTTGAACTAGAAATTGGTACCAGGCAAGGATGCCCCTTGTCACCACTGCTTTTTGCAATCGCAATTGAGCCACTGACAGTTCACTGTAGAAATGTTTATGAGATAAAGGGGATTATTAGAAAAGGACTTGAACAGAAAATTTTTCTATATGCAGATGATATGGTACTGTATATATCAGATCCACAAAATACTGTACCTGCACTCCTAACAGCACTTAAAGAATTTCAAAAGATTTCTGGTCTCAGAATTAATTTGACTAAAAGTGTGCTCTTTAAAGTGAATTCTCAAGCACACAATATTAGATTGGACACCTTCCCTTTTATCATCGCAGATCACTTTAAATACCCAGGGGGTAAACATCACAAGTAGACATAAAGCTCTCTATCAACAAAATGTTGCCGTCTGTATGGAAAAAATTAAGCAAGACTTGCATAGATGGTCAACCCTTCATCTCACTTTAGCTGGAAGAATTAAGGTTGTTAAGATGAATATTCTTCCTAAGCTTCTCTTTTTACTTCAAAACATTCCAATACACATCAATAAATCATTTTTTTTAAGAAAATTAGATTCAACCATAACCTCATTTGTTTGGAATTCAAAACATCCACATATCCAAAGAGTTGACCCCTACACAGACCTAAGGCAAGAAGGTGGCATGGCTCTACCTAACTTTCAATTTTATTACTGGGCAGCAAATATATGAGCTATTAAAACCTGTACATGGACACAAACAGATGAACATACACAGGCTTGGTGCGCAATAGAAATAAAATCCAGCAGTACTTCTTTACATACCTTGCTTTGTACCCCCAATAAATGCATGTTATCGCCAATATACTAACAACCCAATTGTGCTTCATGCACTCAGAATATTGAACCAATGTAGGAAAGCATTTAAGATAGAGAAGTTTTTATCTGTGGCACCTCTGCATGAGAAACCACATTTTTCCACTCTCTCAAACATATGCAGTTTTTAATGTCTGGAAAACATTTAGGATTAAATCACTTAGAGATCCTGTACATAGACAATGTCTTTGCATCCTACGAACAATTACATTCCAAATTTTACTTTCCAGGAACACATTTCTTTCACTACCTTCAAATCAGAAACTTTGTTAAACAGAACCTGCCCAGTTTAGTCCCCACCTTCCCACCCACCTCTATGTCGGAAAAAATATTGATCAGTCTTGAGGACTCAGACAGCATTTCTGCAATATATAAAACCCATTTCATAGTCCCTCCTTTCAAATATCCAAGAGGACAGTGGGAAAATGATCTCTCACTCAATATCTCAGAAAAGGAGTGGAAGGTAGCAATGCATAGAATCCACTCGAGCTCCATATGCGCCAAAGCATAACAATTATTCAACGAAAATTATATATTGAGCACATCTGTCTCGCTTAAAATTGTCCAAAATGTTTCTAGGGCAAGATCCAACCTGCAAAGGTTGCAACCAAGTTCCAGCCTCATTGGGCCCACATGTTTTGGGCCTGCACCAAATTAACATCATTCTGGACCACAATTCTTTAAATGCCCTATCAGACAGCTTTTGTGTCACAATCCCACCTAACCCATTAACAGCTGTGTTTGGTATACTCCCAGATGGGCTTAAAGTAGGAGAAAGACAAACAAACTGTAATTGCCCTTTACAACACTATTGCATGTAGACTTATCTAGCTCAACTGGAAGAATCCTAACTCTCCTCCTTTTAAGTCAGTTGGTAACTGAGTTATATACTATTTGAACACCTAGAAAAAATCTGATTTGCACTTAGAGGGTCTGTGCACAACTTTTTCAAAACCTGGCAGGATCTATTCAATAAAATTTACGAATAAGTTTTTAAAGCACTGAGGAAGCAGATTCTCTCCCCCTTTTTTCCATTTACCTTTATTCACTTATTAATTTATCTATATACTTCTTTACTAGCTAGTACATCTTTACTAGCTTTAAATTTTACTCTGCTGGGTCTATCTCTCTTTCTCAGGGGTGGGGGTTGATTTGTTTTTGATCCTATTTTTGTAAAAATGTATTTATGTGTATGGGAATGTTTGTGTGACTTCAATAAAATAAAAAAAAAATTATCATCATCTTTATGATGTGATGGCCCCTCTCCATAGTGACACACATGTCTGTCTGAACAGTTGGCATCGAATGTGGAAATGTGTAAGACAAAACGGGAAGCAAAGTCGACATAGATATGTCTGTGCAAATGAAAAAATATCTGAGAAAAGAAGTGGGGGACTCGGGTGAAGCTGTGATTGTCCTGAAATTGTCAAGACATCTGATATGGCCTGCAAACCTTTGTGACCCATCATCCAACCAATATAAACTTCAATATTGTGGCATGTGCTAAAGCATCATATTTAACATATAGCATTTGCCTAATGTGAAACTTCACCTCACCTCATTTTATACTCTTGGTGTATTAGTTTTTACTCCAGTTTTAGCAACCGTGAGATATATTTACACATAAAAATTGTGTATATTGCCTCCAAATATTTTTTTTTGCTGACATGTTGCAGTCATCACATTTTGTTCCACAGAAGCAAACTGGGTTTTTCCATTGTGGTTACAGACAAGCAACCTGGAAATTCCCTGGACCAAATGAAACATGTGCCTTCACCTACAACTGAGGTCCCTTCGCCCATGTCCTTCAGAGTGTAGTTGATCTACAACTCAACACCTTCAGAACCAACAAAAACAAGAAAGTTAAAACAATAAAGTTGCCCCTGTTGATGCCTGCCTGTCCTCCAAACTTTGTCTAAACTGCTAGATTGAAGGTCAGCCATCCCAAAACATGTATAGCGTATTTTGTATCTAGCACAGATCCTTCCTGCAGCTTGACGAACCAGATGCATACAGACTGATTTAAGAGCTAAAACAACTCATACCTCTCATATGAGTAGGTTTACAAAACCACTAAATGCTTACACTAATAGTTTTCATTGTTAAAAGTGTTAACTGTGTATACATTTATATGTCTATGTTTATATACGTAAGCGCACTAAACATTATTTTGATGGTTTACATGTTGTTATCATGTCAGACACACCCTTAAAAATTGTATATGTTGTGACACTAGTGGGCGCTGTCGCTCCTCAAACCCCGCAGACAAACATCCCAGGACACCAAGTGAAAAGTACTCAGAAATAATTTTAATTTCTTCTTTCTTTGATATGGTGCCACAGTGCACCACTAATACCACAATAAAACATTTAATCAATAATTACAAATACAATAAATCTTCCTCTCCTCCCCCCAGCAGCTCTGTCACACCTACCACCCCAACTGCGGCTGCCCTTGCTCGGTTTTCGCATAGTCCTTCTATATAGTGCTTGACCTGGAAGTGCTCCTGTCCTTCAGTCCCATGTGATTCAATAAGCACTTCCAGGTCAGATGAAGACTTATATTTCTCTTCAGCCCAGGAAGTACTTCTGTTCTTCGTCTCGTGACCTGGGAGTACATCCACGGCTATAGGGAAAATAAATAAATAAATCTCCCTGCAGCGTCACATGGTGGCACCCACGGTCCCCAGCAGGGTTGTGAATCCAAACTCATCTCCACATGATGCCCTGCGGGAATCCGGGGCACCACTATGCTGCAGGGAGGGACTCCATCTAGCGGCCTTGGATGTGTTGGCCGGGGATAAGCTGCCGGCTGTCTGTCACAATGTTATTTAAAGTTTTGCATATAAAACGAAACATTTCTGTGTGAGAGACAGATTTTATAGAACTGTTCAGCATCACTGCAATAAAAATAAAGTATTACTTCATAAATATATCAAGTAAGTACCTGATTTACATTATAATCTCTTAAAATCTCATTAGTTCTTTACATTCTAAACCTTTAAGGGACCAATAGTGAGAAACAGTACAATTGATTGTGCTTCGCTGGAGCAGAGCATCCTAGAAGGCCACTTTTCCTGCAACACTGAAAAAATTGCTTGAGATGGTCATGGACTAAAGTGCCAGTCTTTGTAGCATGGCTGGCAGTGAGGTATCCTGGATTTGTTAGGTTGGAATCTCCCTCAACCATGTATCTCCATTTTCCTGGAATGTCCTCATCATCCAATAGGGTACTGGACACATATTGTAACTCATCAGGCTCTATACTGTCACTAGCACACAGGTAGTTGTGTAGAGTGATGCATGCTTTGTTATGTCTTGTGCTTGGTCAACTGTACTATCCATGGTCTTTCCAAAAACTCTCCACCTAGAAGCAATATAGTTCTAGATTGGTTCCTGTTAATAAAACATGAAACAAAAGTGTGATTAAACTACTGCATATTTCAGTTAAAAAGACAAACACACACAAAAAAGAAAGTTATTTGTGTATGTGCGTGACAGAGAGAGAGACAACTGTTCACACTGGTCTAAATAGGGTCAAATCAGGTTCACCTTCAAGGAGAATGCTTCATCTGCTACAACCACATGGGGGCTCAGTACTTGCACAAATATAGTCAGTACACTGCTAGCATAGCATCAAGGTCAACAAGTGTACGAGTCGCGTAGCATCGAGTATATCCCATTAAAGGCCCTTAGATTTTAACCTCTTTTAAATGTTCTTAACTCTGTTTTTATTATCCATAACATGTCTTTTAGTAATTATATGTTTATTTATGTTGTTTCTAGAAATGAGGGTAACCAAACTTACTATAAAATCATCGAACTCCTAATAGAGTAGGCCCATCTGGCTATTTATAAATCTAGAAAACAAAAAAACTCAAATCAAAGGCAGTGTGATATGCTTAAAACATTTTTTTGCCCTTATGAAAGCCATGTTTTTTTTAAATATAGACTCCATAAAATAACCTAAATGTGGATTCTTTTTAAAAGGGTGGTGTATTAATGAGGCACTTTGTAAATTTCAGGACAATTAACTTATTTTTCTCTTTCAAAATGTACATTATATTTTTGTTTAATTTTGAGTTGTGTTTTTTTGTTTGTTTCTTATAATAATGAGATTATTTATTGAATGTTGATTTATAAAGTTAATTTTGAAACTAAAACGTTCTTTTTTTTTCTTTCATGCACCAGCAAGAGAGTTATACTTACTACTAAATTTACAAGATGTCATCTTTGATGTCACATTTTGGTGGAAAAATCAGTGGTAACAATGCCTGATAACATAACTGAAATGCATTATCTGGGACACAAGCATTGAGATAAAATGATGTGAATGACATGATGTAAAAAAAATTTAATAAATACATGAAGTCCAAATACAAAATAAAGTTAACACAAAACATCAGAGGGCGGCACGGTTGCGCAGTGGTAGTGCTGCTTCCTCGCAGTAAGGAGACCTGGGTTTGCTTCCTGGGTCCTCCCTGTGTGTAGTTTGCATGTTCTCCCCGTGTCTGTGTGGGTTTTCTCCTGGTGCTCCAGTTTCCGTCCACAGTCCAAAGACATGCAGGTTAGGTGGATTGGCGATCCTAAATTGTCCCTAGTGTGTGCTTGGTGTGTGGGTGTGTGTGTGTGTGCCCTGCCTGCGGTTTGTTCCTGCCTTGTGCCCTGTGTTGGCTAGGATTGGCTCCAGCAGACCCCCGTGACTCTGTGTTAGGATATAGTGGGTCAGATAATAACTGACTGACAAAACATCAGCAGAGATGGAGCAAAAAAAGACTACATCATTTGCCATCTGAAGTACTATAATTCTTTACTAAGAAATCTTCTTGTTGTATCAGTAAACTGTGTGTGTGATTTAACGATATTTTGCATGTTTCTTTTTGCCTTACTTCTGACAATGTCCTGTTATCATCATGATAATGGATGTTTTTTGCACCCACCCAAGTGAGTACAGCTACCCTATGTAACTCGTGGTATGTGCAGCATGATCTGCTCAGCACAGTTGTGCATGCCCCCAGATGCACTGGCTTGAAAGTTAATGTTTATTTTTTACCAGGTGGGGACATAAGAAAAATGACATAAAAGAAAGATAGGTCTGAAACGAAGCTAGAAATTAGCTATGTGAAGAATTAAATCAGAATAAATAGGTGACGAAAAATGTACATCATATTGAAATTCTGCTGGTGTAGAGGCCATAAAAGAGATACTTTGCATCATTTTGAACCTGGCTTTTTCCTTGTGGCTTTAATCTTATTAAGTCTCACCTTTTGTTTCTAAATTTGAACTTCCACAGATACAACATATTTTATATAACACAAATAATATGTAACAGATATGTTTTTTAAGGCATTCATTAAAAATTTTGCACCTGTGCAAACTTTCATTAGATCCCCACTTTTTAATGTTTTACGCAATGTTTTTAATTGTCTGTTGCCCATAGAATTTCATTATTCTAAGAAAAATGTAGTTGTTTAAGTTGTATCTTGATATAGTGTTTGTGATATTTTAAAAGCCAAAATATACAATGCATTATATGTTAGAAACCTTTTTGCCATATACAGGTAAAAGACTGGTGTAGTAGCCTTCCCCTGTTACCACTCTTTGCTTTTTACACCCTGATTAGGTTTTTTGCTGAGCTATTTGGAATCTCTTCATGAGATCTGAAGATAATTTATTCATAATCGGTATGATACTACACCCGTGTGTTTGTGTAATGACATGGAATAAAGTTATATCTAGGCCTAGAATTTCCTTTTCCATTATTATACCCTGGATGGGCTCAGATTTCCTTTAACTCTAAACAATTGGTAAGTGAATTAAAATACTCTTGGTACACACACGTATATATATGCATATATACACAATGTATGTAATATAACATAAATGTTATTTAAGACCCATTTGTTTCAAATTTTACTCCATAGGAATGAATAACATATCCATTTTATGTTCCTATTTATGTAATTATAACTATGAAATATGATGCTAAAACATTGAATAACTTCACAATTTGAATGATGTTTTCCACAGAGTATAAAGTAGGACATAAGCTATTATATGAATAATCATGTTAAAAATAGGATACTATTACTGATTAAGTGTTCTACGGTTCTTTTTGGAGTACAAAACAAGCACTTAAATGTCACTTTTCATTGCTTCTCAGTTGAGTGAACTTTCAACAGTCTAATCTCCAACAGTATTCTTCGTCCATTTGAGAGATGAGGTGGAAAGTTAAAGCACCTTTAAGATCAGAAAATCATGTTCATCCATCTTAAGTGTCTTCCAGATCAATGCTCCTGACTCTTCCTTCCTTTAATCATCATTTGGAGCAACAGTAACAGCAAAAAAAAAAAAAATACTCTGAGAGAGATGGTTCTAAATACAGTACAGAATGTTTGCCTGCTGAGATTTACTGTTAAAACCATCAGCAATCATAGCATTACAGAAAATGAAAAGGTCACTGGAAATGCCAATGAAAAAGATCTGGTTTCTAAAAAAGAAAAAGCTGTGTCTCTGTATTTTAAAATAGCTTTAAACATGGGCCCATGAACACATAACTGGAAAAATAGAAATGTAGGAAAGCAGCTAGGAAAGCATATTCCTAATTTGCAAAAGTTAAGGCATGTAGAGAGCAGTAAGAGATCAATAAAGGAAGAGATAAAGAATATCTAAAATATATACAGATAGGGAAAGAGCAGATACATTTTTTCTGAAATTTTCACAACTAAAATGGTCACTAACATGCCATTAGATGCCATATAGAAAACATATCGTAATTTATCATTGACTAAAATGAAAATGATTACAATGATAAAATGAATAATTAACCATGGCAGCACAATATTAAGTTTGCAGTCCTCAAAATACCCAATGATTATGTAGTATATATATATATATATATATATAATATATATATATATATATATATATATATATACAGTATATACGAGGGGAAGTCAAAAAGTAAAGGGATTTTTTTAATTTCTCTTTTCAGAGTTTGGTAGCACTGCTCGTATCCAGCGCTGAATGAGTGTAGTCGCCAACACTTCTATACAACGTGTAACTCTTATTCCCCGCGTTATTTGTTGGAGTGTAGCAGACCGTTAAACATGACAGCTCCATTGTCGATCTGCACCAAGGAGGAAATGAGGGCAGTGATTCGCTTTTTGTTTGTGGAAGGTGTTAAACCTGCGTACATTATTTGTTGAATGCAATCACAGTATGGTGACAACTGTTTATTGTGAAGCAAGATCTACGAATGGAGAATGGATACAGTCCAGACCTGGCTCCAAGCGATTTTCATATGTTTGGACCATTAAAGGAAGCGCTAAGGGGGAAGAAGATTTGCAAGTGATGAAGAAGTCATTGATGCGGTGCAAAATTGGTTGCAGATGCAACCAGAAAAACTTTTTTCTGACGGAATCAAAAAACTTGTGAAACGTTGGGAAAAGTGCATTGAAGTCCAGGGAGGTTATGTAGAAAAATAAGGTATGTTTCACATTTCTATCATTAGAATAAATGCCCCTTTTCTCAAATGTCCCTTTACTTTTTGACTTCCCCTCGTATAGATATATATATACTGTATATGTGCAGTATATTATTTATAAAAGGTTTTAATAATATGTTTCAGAGCTCACTATAGGAGGGGATATTTAAAGATAAAACACAAACCAACATTTGAACTTGTTGACAATTTAAAATTTGCTTGAGCACATCATTGTTTTTGTAACTGACATAAATAATACCTATAATAGTATAAGAAAAGTGTTTCACATCCTTGTATGTTGTTTTGTCTTGTCTTGTTTCTGAACATTTATTTATTTGTTGTTCTCTGAACCATTTTGGGCATTTCCACACATATAGCTTTTGACATCAGCACAACTGCAGTTTAAGTGAATGTAGGGCAAACAGGAAGCATTAAGATTGCATCTTAGCTTGGTGTATATTTTTGTTTTGTTTGAGGTTTTCTGACTTTTGGCTTCTTCTTTTACTGTTCAGGCGTATGGATTTTGGTTATTGAATTACTGACTTGTAGTTTTGTTGATTTATTCCAGTATTTTTTTTTTTCATTTGATTTTGATTGATTTGGAATGTTGAAAAACATTGTTAACTTTACTGATGAATGTAATGTAATGTTACAATTTAAATGAATTGCTTGATAAAAAAAGATTCATAGTGGGCAAAGTGCTTTTATGTTTTTGGCTTTCCTCAGTTGTGGAAGTTCACAATAGCAAAGTGTCCAAACATCAAGTCCTTTCTTTTCACGAAGACCTACACATAAAACCAAAATACTACTTAGGGTTATTTTCTGGCTGTGCTTTGTTTTGTTTTTGAGTAAGAATTACGGTTTGCATTTTGCTTTTAAATAAGGATCATTTGATTTCTCATGAAGGCCTTGCTTTTTTATTAATTACTCTGTGATGTTTCCAGTAAAAAATAGCTTGTTTACTCATCTCTGCTTTGCTCACAACAAATTCTACTAGATATAAGACCATTTGTTATTACCGGTGTTATAGAAATGATTATGATTATCTGTCATATTTGTTGGGGATCATGGATATAAATCCACAGTAGATTTTAGGGGGTATTTTTGAGTTTTACTAAATCCAAATAACACCCACATTGTGCAAAAGAATAAAAATATGAAGAAATTTATTAAGGACAAATTTAAGCACATAAGGGAAAACACAAAGTGCAACTCGAGCTGTTAGGTGTTTCCCTTACGGGTAAGAGCCACAACTAGGATTTTCTATTTGTGATTCACTGCAATTCAGTAATATAGACCGGATAAGACAAACTAAGTGTTCTCTCAGAATCAATAAAATCTTTTAATTACTACATATTATATACTATGTATGACATTAGTGGTTTCACACTAAGGAGTGTGCAGTAAATATGTGTATTTAATTTATTATAAGAATAAAAACATGTAATTTTAGCACCCTAGCATACTATGAGTATAATAAATCTTATGTTAGGACATTTAATTTAATGTATTTTCTAATCCTACATTACTAAAGAAGTATATTTTTTTAAATTCTTCTTTTAAGTATTGGTGAACTTATGGTGAACTACCATATTCTCTGCTTTAGGTTAATATTTTAAGGTACCTATTTATACTTGAGTGTTTAATATTAAAATGAAAACATATTTCTGCTAAGTGGTCTAAATTAATTAGAAATATAAAACAAAAAATAACTGATCCATTAAGTTTTCACCTTTACAAAGACTTACCTAAATCATTACTTGTGCAGCCAATTTTTAGAAGTTTTTAAAAGGTTTTAGAAGTCTCATAATTAGTTCAATAGACAGTAGCTGTCTGCAGTCGAGGGGCTTTAACTGATTGTAGTATCAATGCAACTGTATGTGGAAGTTCCAACTTGTGTTGAGTCGGTATTGTGGCAGGACAAAAGAACACTCCAGGCAATTACATGAAATGGTGATTGAAAAGCACAAGTCAGGGGATGATATAAAACAAATCAATTAACATCCCTTAGAGTCCAGTTAAATTAGTCAGTTAAGAAAAGTAAAGAGTATGTCAAAGCTGTAAATCTGCCTAGAGCAGGCCATTCACAAAAAGTGAATAATCATGCAAGAAGAAGACTAGTGAGAGAGGCAACCAAGAGATCAATGCTACAGTGGCACACACACACAGGACAATTCAATAATTAACTATTTAGCAAGAAAAAACATGTTTTTTAATGTTTTGAGAATATGACTGGATAAAAGACACATGGATTATGTGACATGAGTAATGTGAATGTGTGATTTTTTTTTTCCATTGATGTTTTTTACATGATTACCATTGTTCCTGTGTAGTGCTGAGGTGTAATCAGCACATGCTCCCAACCAACCAGTGTACAATACTGGTCGCTATTGCCTTCTACTATGTCATAAACATATTTCTCAACATTCTGCATGAAAGAGAGGTTAGGAGCACGCACTGATACAGTGCTGGTGAAGTGGTGGCTCTGAGGCTAGGGATCTGCACTGGCAATTGGAAGGTTGCCGGTTCGAATCCCATAAATGCCAAAAGGGACTCTGCTCTGTTGGGCCCTTGATCAAGGCCCTTAACCTGCAATTGCTCCGTCCTGGGTATGACATTAATCTGCACCCATCCCTGCATGTAGGCCCTCCATCCTGCAGGGAAAAACTTGTGAGTTGGTGGCAGCATTGGCACTCCAGCCACCATAAAAAAACTTCACACTGTTCCACTCCATCTGAACTAGTGTGGTGCTGAGGTATCACCTGTTGCATGGCCGCACTTGGGTCCAAATCTGGGATCCTGAGTTGGTTTGTCATGTGGTGGGTGCGGCAGTGCACTGCATGAAAACATGAGATTAAACATTTTTCTTGGCCAACACTACAAAGTACATGGATTTAATAACATTTTTAAAAATTATTTTTGCTGGAGTATTCCTTTAATGTTCTGAAGTGGATCTCAAATGAAGTTAATCTCAGTCCAATTGAGAATTTGTGGTTGGACATGAAAAAATCTATTCACTTGAAATCCGAATGCAATCTGACAGATCTTGAGCAGTTTTGTAAAGAAGAACAGGGGAAAACTGCAATGTCTAGATATGCAAAGTTGATAGAGCAACCTGTCCACACATTTTATATTTATAATTAATTAAGACACTATGTTGAATTTTTTTTCATTTTGACATTAAGATGTATTTTTGTGTTGACCAATGTCAATTAAGCTAAATAAAATCCACTGTGATTCAAGTTTGCCTAATAATAAAATGTGAAAACTTCCAAGGGTGTAATTTTATAGGCACTGTATAAGTTGACACGTGAACAGTACAATATAGGAGATCACACTATATTTACTACTGGATAATCTTTTCCTATTATTGGACTTGGAGTCATTTTGAATACAAAACTATCTAACAAAGGGACAATTTTTCCACAAAGTAATTTTAGAATCAGACAAATAAAAAAAACATAACGGAGCATAGCCAGTGCATGATGACATTGTTCAGTTAGAACACTGTTCCTGATTGATTTAAAATCATTTTATCTTGAAATATTTATTCAATGCACAACTTTAGGATTAATTATACAATGCTTTGTAGAAATTGAAGAAAGGTGTATGTTGTGAACAATTAAGTTCTTTCAATTTCTGAGATATTCACTGATTTATTTCTCACCATTGTCTAACATTGACTGGGGTGTGCACCTTGAAATCAGTCTAGTTCCAAAACATCTTCATCATTAATAACTAAAACATATTAAAGTGTAGCTATTGAATGAACATTTGATACTTTTTGCACACGTTAGAAATGTTAATGTGTTACTGGAATTTTACGATTAAAACAACTAATTAGAAAGAACTTTATTTGATGCAAACACATTGTGAATAGATAGATAGATAGATAGATAGATAGATAGATAGATAGATAGATAGATAGATAGATAGATAGATAGATAGATAGATAGATAGATAGATAGATAGATAGATAGATAGATACTTTATTAATCCCAATGGGAAATTCACATAATACAAATTTCTATAAAGCTCTGGGCACCTAAAAAGATCTATGACTTAAATACTGTATTAGTTTAATAAGTGTGGGATACTGTATATGATTATTCTGCCCTGGAACAGCAGAGAACAGTATCTCGCCCCATATTGTGTTTCCTACAATGGTTCCATATTTTAAGTGAGTGAGGCACAACTGGATTTTTTCACAACTGGTAAATTGTCAATCATGATTGAAGCATAGATCAAATAATCTAAAAATAAGTTTAAACGAGTTTCTTTCCAAGGCTAACTAAGCAAGTTCAGTTCTGCGTCTTTCGAATTGCTTCTATAGTGTCAACATCTGCAACCCATTAATAAAACAGGAAATTAGTTAATGCCATGTCACCCTGTACTTTAGATTTTGTTGTGTTACCAGTTTTGTGGTCCAAAGAAATGGAATTTCTTTTCAAAAATTGTCCTTGTGCAATACACAATACATGGATACTGTGAAAGAGAAATAACAGTATTAGGACATTTATTTTGAAAATATTAATTCTTCCAACAAAAGATCTGGACAGGTGACCGTCTTGTTAACCTTTTTTCAATGTTTTCCAACTCAGAACTACTCTTAGCTTTTTCGAAAGACAGGAGCTGGGATTGTATAGCAATTGAAAAAAATGTCAGAATACAGAAGCAGACCAACCCAAATGACAAAGTCAAAATGCATACCTGGGAACAACGTCAGGAATATGTTGCCAAAAGTCCTAACACTAACTTACAATTTCTAGAAAAATAATTTTGAGCAAAACTTACCTCGTGAACTGGGTGCTACCATCTTATATTGGAAAAAGTAACTTATATCACAAAGTTTCATCACTGAGTCTTTTGACTGGCAACAGCTATAGCAGCTGTAAACAAAATGGCTGCACCCAGATCAAGGCAATACAAAATGATGTTCCTACTGAATCAATCAAAAATCAAAAAAAAAATTAACATCAGGAAATAAAAAAAACACAGATCCATAATTGCACAAATGATATAACATCAAATTGCAAGGACAGAATTAGGAAGGAAAGAATCAAAATCATGACGCATTTACGATTGTAAGACCTGTCTGGCAATGTGTTCTAATTTGAAATAAGATTTACATGAATATAGGCATAATCTGTTTCAAGGTCATATATTGGGTTCAAACCATATTTGCGTAGTACAGTAAAGACACATTTCCCAACTACACTCTATTAAATATTTGACTACATCCAAAAGTAAGTTTTCTGATAGCTTGGATACTATAGGGGTATATATTGCACCAAATTGGTGTTTAAAGCCAATCACTTTTGATTTTATGGCATTATTATTTATCTATTTTTTTTACCTAAACTTTTGCTGAGATTGTGAAATCATTTTTAAGCAGTGAGACTGGCCTGTAGGTTGTACAAATTGCATGTGGAGTGTATTCCTCCTTGGGTAGATAGGCAGTGACTGATGACTGACGTAGAGTTCCTCAAAAACAGCTAGCATTAAAAGGACTCATTTAAAGTCAGCATTCATTTTTACTTGCTCGTATATATATAGTATGTTGAAAGTATAGGAATTGTGAAAATATTCTACATTGAAATTTTGATTAATTTTGACATTTTAGACTTTCTTCAGTCCAAAAAGACCATGTATAGAGAAAGTGTAGGAATCATGAAAAAACTTGACTTTGAGATTTTGATGAATCTTGATGTTTTAGACCTTCCTGAGCCTGAAAATGCCATTTTTGAAATTATGTCTGTCTGTATGTAAACACGATAACTCAAAAACACTTTGACCTAGGTCAATGAGATTTTGTACTCTTGCTTTATATATAAAAAAAGGAATCCTATCAACTTTTGGGGTACTTTAACTGAATACTTTCATGAATTTTCAAGTAAACTATGGCTATAATTACAGATAGATAATTCAAATTTTGTATAGATATTTACAATGATAAAATGCAAACATATGAAATTTGAGGAAAATTACTCAACTAGAAGTAATATTTAATTAAAGCGAGGTGTACAGTAAATTAAATATATTATTGCTGGAAATTCTTGACTTGCTTTAGACAAAAGATAAAATGGCTACATGAAGAGAACAATCTCCTTGTAGAACAAATATCAATTTTGTGGTGCAGAGAAGCTGTCCTTTTTGACCTTTTAAAGATTAGTTTACTAGTACTTTGCTTCCAAATTGTCTTACACTATAGAAAGTTTTTTTTTATCAAACAATTGCTTTAAGTAATTGAAAATGTATATAAACATGAAAGACTTGAAACATAAATCATTGCAAACAACAATTAACACAAAACCGGAAAATAAAAAACACATTTGAACTAGAGGTCTAGAATACACCCATTGGCTACCCCAAGCATAGACACAATTTACAAAATTAAATGTCAGACTAATTCATTCAGTAAGTGGCTTTTTGAGGTAAACTGCAAACTATTAATCAAACAAGGACAACCTTTCATAAACCTTTTTGTTCACTTCATATTTAGCAGCCATTCTCACAAGTTATTCTAATTAATTTAAGACTTTGACAAATTAGAAATGCTGCTATACAGAACTGCATTATGAATTGCCTTTACAATATATATATTGGTTATGCTATAGCCAGGCGTAATGCAGTTTTGTTTTATATTGTGCAAGGTCACTTCTGCTTCAAAGAGTTTCCTAAAGCTGCAGGTTTATCAAATCTGTTATAGATATGTCAAGTATCCTCTAAATATTGACTTCACTAAAAAGCTAATCCCAAAAGGTTATTGTTTTACTTTAGGAGCCTGATAAGTCCAGTACAGGGTCATAGGGTGCAGTAGCCAATCATAACAGTGCTGAGGGTGAGGATGGGACCAAGCCTCATACTCGTGCCCACTCAAGTATGGTGTATGTAGAGATATAAATAACCTAAAAGTTATTGGGATGTGGCAGTAATCCTTAATCCTTTGCTCCACTCCAAATGGTGGTACTATATTAGTGAAATCTGTACAGATTTTTGAGCTTAAAATGCAGCACTAGCCAATTGTAGAGAGTTACAAAAGAGGTAAAGAGTAGAGAGAGGCATACAGTAAGTGGTAAAGGGATAGAACAGAACAGAAATGGAGCTTGAAAAGGCTATAAAGAAATCCATTTGTTGAGTCATCATCCCTATATACCAAAGTGGTCAGACATTTGCTGTCACAGAGCAAAACCCTAGAAAGAAGAGATCTTGAAGTGCCATGAGAAAATCTAGGAAGTTGGGGAGAAGTAGATAAATATATATTAAAGGTGCTTTACTATCTAATGTAGAAAGTGAGGCTAATAAACTCCTTTGTGCTGGCAGCTGGCTGTTTGAGAGAACATGCAGTCCAGAAGCTATCAGACAGGCTTGGCCCTTAATTAAGGACACATTAAGGTCAATGTGAGCAATGGTCATAAGCAAACTAAGGTTCTTAATGGATGCTCATTGATTAAGGGATGTTAAATAAATCATCTAGCTGTAATTCTTGCACCACAATGCAATGTAAAAAAGACCAAAACACTTAAAATTAATCAGTGTTACTGCTGATAATACAAATGAACAATAAAACTATTATGAAAATGTCTTAATGTTATAGTAACTGTTGGCCTAGCATTGTTCTTTTTCATAGGCACCTAATTAGCAAACCATGATGAAGCAAACTTATTCTAGGGTTTTACACAAACTAAAAAGTATAGTCAAAAATTTACTAGAGGTATCAGAATCTCTAGGCTTGTCTCTTATCAAAAAGAGCTGGGAAGAAGGAAATCATCCTACTGAAGGAATAATTGTGAATTTGTGATGACAGGTTGCTTGTCTTACTAGTTATGTGGTTTATGAGAAAGAGTCATGAGGGGGTGTTAACATACATTCATGGCTTCTTTAAATTTATATTTTATAGACAGCATTCCTATGTTTGATCACATTTTTTTGTCTTAAGACATTTCCAGCAGCAGTGATTGGGATCTGCCTGGGTACACTGTAACCCTTTCTTATTTATTGTAAATAGTTTAATATCAGTACTCCCATCTCACAGAACCACCTACACCAGGTTTCTATTTATGTGGAGTATTCATGTTTTCCCTGTGCTTTTATTTCTTTTTCTCAGTGTACCCTTGATTTCGTCTTAGCGTTTCAGTTCTAAATAGGTATCTGTGCAGGCCCAGTGATGGACTGGCACGCCCACCTAGAGCTGGTTAATTCCTAATGCCTAATCCTGCTGGAAAAGGCCTCAGCCTCCCACAAACCTGAACTGAATACAGCATATTTGAGAATGTTATTTTATTGATCATTTTAAGTAATCAAAAATAGGTTTACAGTGGGAAAACGAAAGTTTACAGTTGTTCATATGGTTGAAAACATGCAGGTTATGATTATTACTATAGCTTTATTACCTCAGTAGCTGTTTTAACTTTATTAACTCAAAAGCACAATGGCCCAGTACACTTAGGTATAATCTCATAAGTTGTGAAATTGCTGGCCTCACATATTCATAACTGTAAACCTACCTTTGTCCACCTCTGTGTGTGTGTGTGTGTATATATGCATAGTAGGTGCCCCAGAGGATTGACAGGCATCCTGCCCAGGACAGAATAGGATTCCTTACCGAACTGGGATGCAATAATGGAGGTATGGAATAAGTGGGGGCAATATCTGGCCGGGACACTTTACTATTCCTGTCCTGAATGGGATGCCCAAAGATTACAGAAGCTGGCAGGGGAGCAGTTCATCCCCCACCATTCTAGGTGACAGTATCCCTGGAGACCTGCAGGGCTGCATGGGAGTTGGAATCTGGAAGTGCAGCCCTGTAAGGATCTCTGGTGGACAATAAAGGGAGCTACCGGAGGAGGACCTCCCTGGCTTGTATATAACCTGGAAGTACTTCCAACACGCCATGTCACATCACTGGAAGTGCTTCTGGGTACTCTTTAAAAATCAGCCTGCTGCCACAGCTTGGAGAGTCAGAGTTAGGAGGTAGAAGGCAAAACTCAGCAGAGGTGGAGAAGGGGGAAGAATTGTGGAGCACTGAATGTTAATATAAAGTCACACATGCATGCATTGTGGATATTGGCTCTCCAAAAGGTAAAGGTACAACCTTGAAGAGAGAGAGATCACCCTTGTTAATCACATCTTCCCATTTACCCACAGTTTGCAACAATACCACAATAAACAGATCAGTCTTACCCGTATTCATGGCAAAACTCATTGGTATTGAACTATGGTGTACCCTGCATTCTTCCAGGGTTCCACTCAGTAATGAGAGAAGCAGGACTGCTATGGCCTCCATACACTGTGATTATAGGACACAACTGGTCCAAAAACAAAAGCAACAAAATTAATCTGCTATTTGATACTATGCAGAGCCTGACCAAGGAAGAGATTGTACTGTCTCAAGATTTTCCCAGACCTTGCAAAAGACCAGATAAGAGAGTGGCTACTCAGTATGATGTCTCAGACTTCCACACAGACAACGGTGAGATGTATTCATACCTAGCCGATGACTGATGTTGGACATGAAGAGCTGCTTCCTTATCCCTTACTGTCTATGCAAATTCAGTTTAGGTCATTACCAGCATCCTTTAACCTCTTATTCCCTAAGGCTGGGCTATTCAATTACAAATTCAGTTGGGCCAGAGTTTCAAACTAAGAAATTTAGCTAGGGCAGGCATTCTCAGCAGGCAGTAAGCAGTAGGCAGTAACAAATTTGAAAGCAACACAAACTAATATATTGAAAAATAAATGTTTATTCATTGTTTCCCTGTTAAATGTAGTCACATCTGACATAGGCACATCAAAACGGCATAAAAAACAATACAAAAGCTACAACTGAAAAGAATCTGAGGTAGTAGCTATACTTTTTTTCCACTTTTGAAATAAAAACATAAACATTTTGATTATATCTGACCTTGCAACATCTCAGAGTAAATAAAAATAAAATAGTGCACAGTATTAGCAATAACATTTATTTCCCTTTTATAGTAAAATAAACATTTTGCTCAGATCTGACCCAAGCACATCTCAAAGTGCATAAAATCAAAAAAGTGGACAGTATTAGCAATAACATTTGTTTACCTTTTCAAATAAAATAACTATTTTAGTTGTATATGACCCAGGCACATCACAAAGTGCATTTAACTGAGTAAAAGAGAACTATCATTGCTGTCAGAGCTATCAGTGCACAAATCCATAACAAGTGATAACAGTGACTAACACATATGAATACAATGTCCACTGCACACTGAGGGAACATACGTTCATTTTAAATCACAACATGTGTGATTAGCTATGCCTTTTTTGTAAACAAAATATGCATACGTTGCGTTTGGATCAAGTTTGAGGTACTGTGAAGGTATATAGAGGCAGAGAGTCCTAGCGCTGCATGTTTTGTTTATTTAGTGAAAAAACATAATGTTTAAAATTTTAAATTGACAAATCATCAAGTATAATAATAATAATTCTTTACATTTATATAGCACTTTACTCACAGCGCTTTGTAGACTCCATGCAGGGAGGACCTGAGATGTGAACCCGGCAACTCCTTAGTGAGAGGCAGCGGCACTACTATTACCCCACCTGCAGGGGTGTACTGTACTGCATAATATTGTGCTTGATAGTTTAAAATTGCAAACACAGAATTTCCGAAAATGTAGAATTTTAACTCTAGGTTAATAATAAGTTCTACATTCTAAAAAAAGTTGTTATGTAGTCCCACAAAGCAATCAGTGTTTAATTTGATTGAGTTTTAAAGAAAATTCTAAACTTTTTGCATGTTTTCATCAAATATAGTCCTAATTCATTCTTTGCTTTGACTGTCAATGGCTGATCATTGTCCTCGTAATAGCCATGAATCCGCAGGATCACAGCGTGTGAGTGGAGGGCCAACAAATCATATGAAGAGAAGTGTGGAGACAGTGCTTGTCAGTAACAAGGCTCTCATTGGAGTAACCATTAGATTCATTTGCAAAAACACACATCGAACTCACTTGATGAAACTGGAATACAACTAAGACTCAGCACACAGTTGATTATAAAATCATTAGTCGATGCCATGATCAGTGGTTGCGTTTGAGGTGCTGGTACAACGTACCGTCACAAAAAAAAAAATCACTATATCATAGATTACTACCACCACTTCTAGCCACATAACAATATGCTGCATTGTGGGTTGAATGTTACTAGGCTATGCACAGTGTTGTATTCATGGTCTGTACTATTGTAGGTATTTCTGAAGGCTCGCAAAGTGTGTTTTTCTTTGTTTCTCTCTGTGTTTCTAGGGGAACCACAGGCTGGGCCACTTGAAGGTTGCTTCTTGGCCACATGTGGCCCTCTAGCCACCATTGAAATTGGCTGGCCCTAAGGCTTTTGGCATTATTGCTCCTAAATTACCTACCCAAAAATCAACATCTGTTAATCTACTTATGTAATAAAGGAGCTGCAAATGGTTGAAGTATAACACTCCAAAATATAATGTAGTGTTTATATGAATAAAAACTTTTGTTTCACACCAATATCAACTACATGCAACACTAAAATTGGGAATTTTAGGAATTTAATCTGGATATTACAATACATAACCAAGATATTTTGTAATGTGCAACCCTAGAATCAATTTTTATTTGTGTCCAAATCTGTTAGCAATCAAGACCAAGTTAAAGATTTCATATCCCATAGCATTACAAAATTAGACTGTTTGGCACAAGGTGTCCCTTTTGGAAACATTTTGTGTTCCTTTTTGAAACCATTTAGTCTCTTCCACCTAAACAATCTCTCAAAACAACTATTACAGTTACAGTATATTCTTTTGATTTTTAAGGAAAAAATATACATACAAGGCGGCACGGTGGCGCAGTGGGTAGCGCTGCTGCCTCGCAGTTGGGAGACCTGGGGACCCGGGTTCGCTTCCCGGGTCCTCCCTGCGTGGAGTTTGCATGTTCTCCCCGTGTCTGCGTGGGTTTCCTCCGGGCACTCCGGTTTCCTCCCACAGTCCAAAGACATACAGGTTAGGTGGATTGGCGATTCTAAATTGGCCCTAGTGTGTGCTTGGTGTGTGGGTGTGTTTGTGTGTGTCCTGCGGTGGGTTGGCACCCTGCCCGGGATTGGTTCCTGCCTTGTGCCCTGTGTTGGCTGGGATTGGCTCCAGCAGACCCGCGTGACCCTGTGTTCGGATTCAGCGGGTTGGAAAATGGCTGGATGGATATACATACAGTATATGTACACACATACACACACACACACTACATACATTATTGAACATTCGCTCTCTTGGCACTAAAGCTGTTTTGGTAAATGATATTATATTAAGTACAAAATCTGATCTGTGTCTTCTCACCGAAACCTGGCTTAGTAAATGTGACACTGTACCCCTAGTTGAGGCGTCACCAGATGGATACTCGTTCCTTCATAAGTCTAGAGATTCAGGTCGAGGAGGGGGCCTTGGAATAATTCATTGTAACAAAATGCAAATCACTTCTAAAAATTTAGGCAACTTTACATCCTTTGAAGCATTCATTTTAAATATTAAAACAGATTCCAACACAATTATAGTGCTAGTCTATAGACCACCAGGGCCATATTCATTGTTCATGTCTGAATTTAGCAACCTTTTATCTGACTTGGCTATAAATTATGATCTTGTAGTACTGATGGGAGATTTTAATGTACACATTGATGTGGAAACTGACACTTTTAGCAAATGTTTTACTTATTTGTTAAATTCAGTAGGATTTTGTCAGAATGTCAAAGGTCCAACTCATAATCATAACCACACATTAGATTTAATTACTATAACTTACAAAGTTGAAACTCAAAATTTAATTATTACTCCATTAAATGAAGTTATTTCTGATCACTACTTAATTACATTTGATTTAGTCCTGCCCTTGCGAACACACTCCCAGATTAAAACAAAGACAGTGCGGCATCTAGATTGTAATTCTGCTTCAAAATTTATAGATACTTTGAGTAAGTCGAGTGTAATTGTGGAAAACCATTTAGATCAGTTAACATCAAATGTAAACACAGAAAACAATTTAGATGAGCTAACATCACATTATAATGTGACCTTGAGAGATGCTCTGGACACAGTGGCTCCCCTTAAAACAAAAGTGATCAAAGCACATAGAAACTCTCCCTGGTTTAATGAAAACACTCGAGCTCTTAAATTAGAGTGTTGAAAACTGGAACGCAGATGGAGAACAACAAAGCTACAGGTCTTTCAAATTGCATGGACAGAGAGTGTTAATAAATATAAAAAAGCCCTCTTTAAAGCTCGGTCAGAATATTATTCTACATTAATAGATAGCAATAATAAAAATCCTCGGGCACTGTTTAGAACAGTGGCTAAATGAACAAATGGAAATTCAGATCAACAGTGCAAAATACCAACAGACATTAGCAGTACAGACTTTATTAACTTCTTCAATGAGAAAATTAAAAATATAAGATCCCAGATCTCTGCATCACAGTACAAACCAAATACTAGCTTAGCAGACCCTGTCTCACATTGCACTCAGCACTTTAGTAATTTTAATCCTGTAACTGAGCAGGAAGTCTTAAGTTTAATTTCTAAAATGAAGCCCACTACTTGTTCCCTAGATCCAGTGCCAACAAAACTAGTAAAAAGTTCAATGGATGTTCTTGCAGCGCCTATCCTAAACATTATCAATAGTTCATTATTGCATGGCACAGTACCAGATGCACTAAAAGTGTCAGTCATTAAACCATTACTTAAAAAGTCAGACCTTGACCCACATATACTAAATAATTATAGGCCTATTTCAAATTTACCGTTTCTCTCTAAAATACTAGAAAAAGTAGTCGCCAGTCACCTTCAGACACACCTTATGCATTACAATTTATTTGAGAAATTCCAGTCTGGTTTTCGTACTGGTCATAGTACAGAAACGGCACTAACACGGGTTGTAAATGACATTCTGATATCCTCTGATGAAGGAAACTCATCTGTAATTATGTTGTTGGACTTAAGTGCAGCATTTGACACCATCGACCATTCTATTTTACTGCACAGGCTAGAAAATGATGTTGGGCTTACAGGCACCGTGCTCGCTTGGTTTAGTTCTTACTTATCAAATCGATTCCAATATGTACAGAAATGTGCTGACAGTACTCCATCATTATACACAGAAGTTCAATATGGTGTCCCGCAGGGCTCAGTACTGGGACCTTTACTGTTTTCACTGTACATGCTTCCACTGGGATCTATCATTAGGAAACATAATGTTAATTTTCACTCGTATGCAGATGACACCCAGTTATACCTTTCATTTAAATCAAATGAAGTTTCTCCAATGTGGTCTTTAATTAGTTGTGTTAGTGAATTAAAGGAGTGGATGAATAAGAACTACTTGTCTTTAAATACAGATAAAACAGAGATGTTAATTGTTGGAGGGAGTGATGCTGATCACAATAATATTTTGTCATTATTTAACTCAATGGGAATCCCAGTCAATTTTACTGAATCAGCCCGCAATCTAAGAGTTATCTTTGACTCTAGCATGTCATTTAAAGCGCATATTACAAAGTTGTCCAAAACATGTTTCTTCCATCTTAAAAATGTTAGGAAATTAAGGCGCTTTTTAAATAAACAGGATTCTGAGAAACTAATTCATGCATTTATCTCTAGTAGGATTGACTACTGCAATGCGGTGTTCACTGGATGTTCAAACTGTTCTTTATACAGCCTCCAGTTAATCCAAAATGCTTTTGCGAGAATTATTACAAGAACAAGAAAATACGAACACATAACTCCAGTTCTTAAATCCTTACACTGGCTCCCGGTTAAGTTCAGGGCAGATTTCAAAATCCTTCTTTTAACATATAAATCATTAAATGGTCGAGGTCTGGCTTACTTGTCTGAACTTATCATGACTTACAAACCAGAGCACACATTAAGATCTCAAGATGCCGGTCTGCTTATGATTCCAAGGATTAATAAAATAACAGTGGGGGGTCGAGCTTTTAGTTACAGGGCCCCTAAACTGTGGAATGGTCTGCCTGCTACTATAAGAGATGCCCCTTCGGTCTCAGCTTTTAAATCCCGGCTGAAGACTCACTACTTCAGTTTAGCATATCCTGACTAGAGCTGCTGATTAACTGTACAGACTGCATCTCTGTTGTTAGTCATTAGCACTTAAACATAAGTAACATGACAGTTATAATTGTATACTAACCCTCACTTATTCTGTTTTTCTTCTCGGTACTCAAATGTGGCACTTGGTGCCACAGCCCACCTGCCAAGTTGTTTTGCCTGCCTAAGGAAAAGTCATCCCAGATGGAGGATCGCAGGAATCGTGGGAGAGAGGGGTCCTTTCATCGGATTGGCTGGCCCAGCACTGTTTCAGCTGTGGAATGGCCAAATGGGGGAGGCAGCTTGAAGGATGAGGTCTCCAGGACTCTATACAAATACAAATCTTATTATGGGATATATCATCTACTGTTAAATTCTGCTCTGTACTTCTAAAATTTATATATTTTTTTTTTATTTCTTACTATATTGAGAAATTGTTCTGTGTACTGTACTGTATTGTATTGACCCCCTTCTTTTGACACCCACTGCACGCCCAATCTACCTGGAAAGGGGTCTCTCTCTGAACTGCCTTTCCCAAGGTTTCTTCCATTTTTCCCTACTAGGTTTTTTTGGGAGTTTTTCCTTGTCTTCTTAGAGAGTCAAGGCTGGGGGGCTGTCAAGAGGCAGGGCCTGTTAAAGCCCATTGCGGCACTTCCTGTGTGATTTTGGGCTATACAAAAATAAACTGTATTGTATTGTATTGTACATACAAACTACAGCATATATTACTCTGAAGCAACAAGTTAAAATGTGTAATCATGTATGTATAATTATGCACATTCATCCCAACATATACTTTCAAAAGTAAATTTAGTTTTTATGCCAGTCCTTGAAACAATTTCTGTTCACAACTAGACACAAAAAAATTAGTTTGTAAAATGTAATTTTTTTTGATGCAATTTACATGTCTTCTCCTGCCTTATGTTGCAGCTGTCCCACAAATTTTTTGTGTTTGTTTATTTATTTGCCTTTTTCTTGCATTTCACATCTGGAGTAAACTAAGTGCATAAATACATTTTCATACCAGCTTCATTCACTGCAGGTTTAAATTGTTGGGGGAAAGGCCTTTTCTCTCAGTTCTGGGCACTAGTCACATGCACATGTACTCATAAACCATTAACACAGGGGCCAATATAGAGTGTCCAAACAACCCAAATAGTACATGTTTGGCATGTTGGAGGAAAACTGTCATACTCAGAAACAGTGGAATGGTATAGTGACATGACATTAGATTAAAGAGGTGGAGAGAGCAGAGGTCTCCATGTGAAACTTTGAGTGGCAGCATAGCATTATACAAGTACATTTGATCAAAGAGGGGTCTGATGTGAAAGCTGACAGTAGTCTAAGTTGAGACTATAAGAACGCTGCTTAGAAAACTAATGTAGGAAGAATGTATAGCTCAGAGATTTCAGGTATGGTAATTGATAACATGACACCTTAACTGTAAAAAAGCATGCCACAATGCTTCAAAGTTAAACTATAAGAAATATTTACAAATCACCTGTAGCACTGAGTCCTTCTGCACATGCGTTTTTCTCAATGGAGTCAAAACTGTGATCAGAATCTGACTCAAAGTCTTCATATTCCATATTACTAGCATTCTATAATGTCTCTAGGACTTCATCAACCATATGTTTTCTTTTTTTTGAAGAAGACATCTCCCTTATACAAGTCTTATTCCATGTCAACCAAGCAATCCCCATGTTGTCATTGCTTCACTTTCATAGAAACTTAGTGGGTTATGGTCTGTAATGCTGAATTGTTATTTCATATCTGCAGCATGTAGTATGAATGACCAATCATAGGCAATGGTCTGAAACTCAGATGTCCAGTGTTAATGAGTCTTTTACTGTATGTGGCTTGATGTAGGTAGGATCTTTGATAAAAGCAAATTCCCTCATGTGTGGAGCGCTGCTCACCTTGGCATATATTTGTGCAAATCATATATTTTACTAATGAAAGAAGCTTATGATTAATTTAAAAGAAGACAAATTTGGGTATGTAAAAATATGAGCATTGCTTTTGATTGACTTGTGGGTATATTGCAATGTACACAAACACCTTTGAAATCAACATTAACATGATTCTACAAAGGAACAGTGGAATAATGATTCACTGAAGTTTGCTAGAAATATGGTTGTTTCAGTAAATAAACAAGCCACCTTGGATTCCATATGATTGGGTCATTAATTTGAGATCAATAACAATCTGTTGTATTGGGTGGCTGAACATTAGAAGGTGACACATCCTCAGCTCCTGATACCTCAATGCTTCAGGAGAGAGATTTGTGACCTGGCTCATGCTCACCTCTAGTGAGATTTTGGGAACAGAAAAAATATTTTAGAATGACTCAAAAACAAATTATATTGGTCCTCTATTGAGAAGGTAAGACATTGTTGCATGTCATGCCTAGAGTGTCAATTCTTCCAAATTCCATGAAAAGAATGTGCTCCACTTGTCCCTATGTCCATTATTGATATTCTCTTCAAATAGATTGGGGTCAACATTGTGGGTCCAATTGATCAGTCCATGCTGGTGCACAAATATATGCTGGTGATCGTGGAGTATTCTACCTGATTGCCAGAGGCCACCCCTTTGTGGCAGGCTAATATTAAAACTATTGCCTGGAAACTCATGGGGGTCTTTGCATGATTTGGGATCCCAAAGGAAGTCTGTACGGATCAAGGGATGCACTTTTCCTTGAATACATTCAGACAGATGACCATGTAGCTAAAAATAAAACCTCTTGAAACATCTGTGTACCACCCCCAGACAAACACTGAAACAGAAGCTTCAAAAGGTTATTTGAGAGGACAGGAGAGACTAGGTCCAGGTTCACCCCTTCATCTTATTTGCTTTCTGGGAGTTGCTAAAAGCCTCAACAGGGCTTTCCTCTTTCAAATTACTCTATAGGAGACAACCATGTGGACTCCTAGATATTATCAGGGAAGTTTTGGAAACCGAGTCTCTTCCTTAAGTTAACATAACTGAATATGTTGTGCAGTTGTGTGAGTGCTTCTCAAAAATATGAACCCTGGTAAAGGAATTTTTATAAGCTATAGCTGGATCTATAACTATAAAGAGCTCAGGTCCCACAAGCACAGGCTTTCCTGGCCAGTAGGCCTTCAGCCTAACATCTCATATCTAGAGGTAAGATTCTTGGCTTAGCAGGCCTATGGGGAAAAGCTCTTAATAGTTACAAAAACTTAACAAAATCCTCCACTATGAGGAAGAACCGTCAAAAACTTCCAGCTTATAGAGGGCAGAAACAACAGTTTTTATAAAAGAAAAGTATTTATTAATAATAATTAAAAATGCAAGACCAAGCTCAGTAGAGCAAAAAGAGAAAAAGGTATTGCCTGAAGGCTAGCCTGAAGCAGACAAATCCCAATACATTAATCCTAAAACAAAATCCTTGGTCCAGAGCACAATGGTCACAGAATTCCAAAAATATAAAGAAAAAAGGGCAATGCTCACAAAGCAACTTCAAAAAGTGAAAGCAAAATGGTTCCCTGATGAGTGCTCTTTGATCCACCCCTTATAAAAGCCAAAGGAGGACTCAGCCGTTGTTGAGGTCACGTGATTCAGGGTCTTTTGGCTCCACCCACATCATACATGGAACATAAAGACATTTAAAGACATAGTACTTAATTACTAAAATAATCAGAAACAACATAAAATATGGCAAATATTAATTCACAATTAACAAAAATAACAATAAAGCAAAAAACTATAAATTAATACCCAATAGGAACATATTGACCATGCACAACCCACCCAGCCTCGGCTATTATGACAGAGGGGCCACGATGATTGTTAACCCAGCATTAGAGTTCCTAAGAAATCTAAGAGCTTCGTGAAATGGTTGACTACCTTGTTTTTCAGCCTAAAGGCTGGCCTAAAAATTGAGTCTACCATGTTTTTTTAATAAAGCTATTGAAAGATCAGGAAATGACATTGCAAGACTCCCAACCTCATATATCCTTCAGTTTCCCTAAACCTTGGCACTGATTTAAAGACCTCACAAAATAATTAGTTGGAGGAGGCCATCTATTCTATAAAGGGTGTTGTCGATATTAAACCTGGTCTGACTATGCTCATTGCATATGGCATTGTGATAGAACAAGGATATGTAGTTTAAGAATGCCTGCACCAGATTCCAGAGGCTAAATAGGTAGAGATGGAGCAGGAAATAAAAAGAATATTAGACCGGAGGATTACAGAGGAACGTTTTGGCTTCTTGTCTAGCTTGAATGTATTAGCACCAAATCCCAATGGTAATTGGCGCTTTTGTAATGATTTTTGCAATTAAACCAAGTCTCCTGTATTGATGCCTACTTAATACCACAAGTGAATAATCACCCCGAGTGACACAATATTTAACAACTCTCGACATGACCAAAGTATATTGGCAAATTCTCTTAATGTATTTTGCCAAGGAGAAAAGTATGTTTAGTACCACAAGTGGTCATTGGCAGTGTTGTGTCATTGCAATCAGTTTGCACTTTGCACCACCGACATTTCAACACGTGTTGGACAGACTGCTGTAGCCAGCACATGGAAGGACCTTGTGAGCAATGTCTGTTGTGAAATGCTGTTGTGAAGTCCTGAAAGCACGGGAACAAAATACTTTCAAAAGTTGCCTACTAGTCGGGGAATAAACACCATAATAAACCACAACTAGAAATACAAAGGGCTAAGACAAATCTTTAAAAATAAAAGATATAAGTAGTTATACAGACAGCTATTGTCACACGGATGATTGAGGACTTTAAGCCCCACCCCCAAATATGATGGATGTCTTTAAGCCCCGCCCCGAAATATAATAATATGATTTATGAAAATATGATTTATAAAAATCTGAAAATATAATTTATGAAAATATGTAAATAGGAAACTATAAAAATATGAAAAATATATTTTACGTTAATATGATTCAAAACTAATATTAAGAAATAAACACATCTTGCCAGCATAGCCGTTCATAGCCGGTCCCTTTCTAATAAACGATATAAAATATTCACTCCCCGCTCTAAGTTATAAGCTCACGGCATGTGGTTTCATTTTATAAACACTACAATCAAAACTAGAATCAAAACTAATAGTAAGAAAATAAATATACAATTATCTTGCCAGCATAGCTGTCCCTTTCTAAAAAACGATATAAGCTAATGATTCCCCCGCTTCATTTTATAAACACTAGAATCAAAACTAGAATCAAAACTAATAGTAAGAAAATAAATATACAATTATCTTGCCGGCATAGCCGTTCATAGCCGGTCCCTTTCTAAAAAACGATATAAAATATTCACTCCCCACTCTAAGTTATAAGCTCACGACACGTGGCTTTATTTTATAAACACTAGATTCAAAACTAATATTAAGAAATTAACACTTATCTTGCCGGCATAGCCGTTCATAGCCGGTCCCTTTCTAAAAAACAATATAAAATACTCACTTCCTGCTCTAAGTTATAAGCTCACGGCACGTGGTTTCATTTTATAAACACTAGAATCAAAACTAGAATCAAAACTAATAGTAAGAAAATAAATATACAATCTTCTTGCCGGCATAGACGTTCATAGCCGTCCCTTTCTAAAAAACGATATAAGCTATTGACTCCCCCGCTCTAAGTTATAAGCTCATGACATGCCGCTTCATTTTATAAACACTAGAATCAAAACTAATAGTAAGAAAATAAATATTCAATTATCTTGCCGGCATAGCCGTCCCTTTCTAAAAAAACGATAGAAGCTATTGACTCCCCCGCTCTAAGTTATAAGCTCACGACACGCCACTTCATTTTATAAACACTAGATTCAAAACTAATATTAATAAATAAACACTTATCTTGCTGGCATAGCCATTCATAGCCGTCCCTTTCAAAAAAACGATATAAGCTATTGACTCCCCCGCTCTAAGTTATAAACTCACGACACGCCGCTTCATTTTATAAACACTAGAATAAAAATTAATAGTAAGAAAATAAATATACAATTTTCTTGCCAGTAATACATAGCCAAGTCTATGTTCAACTTTCTAAAAATATTCACTTCTCATGCCTGCGCGCCTCTTTTTAAATTTCACCGATTCAAAACAATTAAGCTAAAAGAATCACAGACTTGGCTTCAATTATCTCCCCATAGGAAGACGCCAAATCTGCTTTAACAATATGATCAATCAGACCATGTCTCGTTACACTTTAATTTAATTACCATGCCGTAACAAGGCGGCGCCTAGAATTCAGCGCCTTTCTGTTTTCATGATAATAACCTAAAATGCTTACCTGCTGTTTTATGCATCCGCAATAAGACTCACAGACGTTGCAACAATTATATCCCCACAGGGAGTCGGCGCCTTTCTGTTTTCATGTTATCAACCTAAACAATTAAGAAAAGTCTTACTCTAATTTAAATGTGTTCTATTTTTTATATCATAAAGTTTTAACGTTAAAGACTTATTCTCACCCCGAATCAAAGCAATTAAGAAAATATACACTCCTTCTGATTTTTACTAAAATTCTTAACACGCTTTTCAGCACTGGCTCTGCGAACTTAATCACAAGACTGTTTTTAAAAAAGCGATAAATGTCAAAAAAAGACTTTACATTCCTATGGTCTAAGAATAAAGTTATTAAATGAAATATTTTCCTCTAACAACTCTCTCTCTTATATACAAAATGATCTTTAAAAGCTTGCAAGAAAAGTTATTAAAAAGGGTCTCGCTGTCTATGGTATTTGATAAAAGTTGTTTTTATTCCGAGTACAAACGCGTTTTTTTCCGATACTGTATTATAGCCTCGTTGATCGGGTAAATGTCAAATTGACCTCGTTTTTACATTTACAGTATATCAACTTTAAAATACACGTGGCGTTTAGCACAGCGATCTCTCGGTAAAACATAATGGGAGCTATTACCTATTGCTTAGATGTGTGACCCTTATAGCAGTGAGCGTTTGAATGAGGTTATTTCCCGCTACAATGGTCCCAGGTGTTTCGCTCCGCCCTTCCAAGGAGGTACGGAGCCCAAGGTGCCGCATAAAGTGTTCTGCTTAGCCCTCTACCATCACGCAATCTTTTCCAGCATTCCAAGTGCCTCAGAGAGCTTTCCATAAGGTAGGCGTTTTCGTTTTTTCTTCCGCAATGGCAGACAAGGGAAAAATACTTTTGTGATTGTTGGTAAGTGTAAAATATCAAAATATGTGCCGTTAACGATCGTCTCTTTCTTCAAACTGCTGAAATGATATTCTTTTATAAATCCTCTTTCAAATCAGATAGTTCCAGCAGGGGTTGGGGGGTTTGATTTTTAAATGAAAACACTGTACCTAGTCGTAACGCTCAGAGTTTATAAATGTGGTATTTTTCTTATTTCAGAATGCCGGTTGGCTGCTCAAAAAGTGAGTCAGTTCTTCTTTCGGCTGTACTTTTAAATCGAAATGTTGTTTATAAGACCGCACCGATTTAAACTTTTAATGTCTTTAAGTTTTTCCTAACGGCGTTTTCCCTTGCCCGGATGCGGGTCACTGGGGCCCCACTCTGGAGCCAGGCCTGGAGGTGGGGCTCAATGGCGAGCGCCTGGTGGCCGGGCCTGCACCCATGGGGCTCGGCCGGGCACAGACCGAAGAGGCAACGTGGGTCCCCCTTCCCATGGGCTCACCACCTATGGGAGGGGCCAAGGAGGTCGGGTGCAGTGTGAGTTGGGTGGTGGCCGAAGGCGGGGACCTTGGCGGTCCGATCCTCGGCTACAGAAGCTAGCTCTTGGGACGTGGAATGTCACCTCTCTGAAGGGGAAGGAGCCTGAGCTAGTGCGCGAAGTTGAGAGGTTCTGGCTAGATATAGTCGGACTCACCTCGACGCACAGCTTGGACTCTGGAACCAATCTCCTTGAGAGGGGCTGGACTCTGTACCACTCTGGAGTTGCCCCCGGTGAGAGGCGCCGAGCGGGTGTGGGTATACTTATTGCCCCCCAACATGGAGCCTGTACATTGGGGTTTACCCCGGTGGACGAGAGGGTAGCCTCCCTTTGCCT
This sequence comes from Erpetoichthys calabaricus, assembly GCF_900747795.2. Taxonomy (NCBI): domain Eukaryota; kingdom Metazoa; phylum Chordata; class Cladistia; order Polypteriformes; family Polypteridae; genus Erpetoichthys; species Erpetoichthys calabaricus. Next base: position 144,698,038 of record NC_041399.2, on the reverse strand, counting down.
TCGGGTGGGGGGACGGGTCCTAACTGTTGTTTGTGCGTATGCACCGAACAGCAGTTCGGAGTACCCACCCTTTTTGGAGTCCCTGGAGGGGGCGCTAGAGGGCATACCTTCTGGGGACTCCCTCGTTCTGCTGGGAGACTTCAATGCTCACGTGGGCAATGACAGTGAGACCTAGAAGGACGTGATTGGGAGGAATGGCCCCCCCGATCTGAACCGGAGCAGTGTTTTGTTATTGGACTTCTGTGCTCGTCACGGATTGTCCATAACGAACACCATGTTCAAACATAGGGGTGTTCATATGTGCACTTGGCACCAGGACACCCTAGGCCTCAGTTCGCTGATCGACTTTGTGGTCGTGTCGTCGGACTTGCGGCCACATGTCTTGGACACTCGGGTGAAGAGAGGGGCGGAGCTGTCAACTGATCACCACCTGGTGGTGAGTTGGCTTCGATGGTGGGGGAGGATGCCGGTCAGGCGTGGTAGGCCCAAACGTGTTGTGAGGGTCTGCTGGGAACGTCTGGCAGAGCCCCCTGTCAGAAGTAGCTTCAACTCCCACCTCCGGCAGAACTTCGACCACATCCCGAGGGAGGTGGGGGACATTGAGTCCGAATGGGCCATGTTCCGTGCCTCTATTGTTGAGGCAGCTGACCGGAGCTGTGGCCGTAAGGTGGTCAGTGCCTGTCGTGGCGGCAATCCCCGAACCCGTTGGTGGACACCGGCGGTGAAGGATGCCGTCAAGCTGAAGAAGGAGTCCTACAGGACCCTTTTGTCCTGTGGGACCCTGGAGGCAGCTGATAGGTACCGGCAGGCCAAGCAGAATGCGGCTTTGGTGGTTGCTGAGGCAAAAACTCGGGCGTGGGAGGAGTTTGGGGAGGCCATGGAGAACGACTTTCGGACGGCTTCGAGGAGATTCTGGTCCACCATCCGGCGTCTCAGGAAGGGGAAGCAGTGCAGTGTCAACACTGTATATGGTGGGGATGGTGCGCTGCTGACCTCGACTCGGGACGTTGTGGGTCGGTGGGGGGAGTACTTCGAAGACCTCCTCAATCCCATTAACATGCCTTCCAATGAGGAAGCAGAGCCTGGGGACTCAGAGGTGGGCTCTCCAATCTCTGGGACTGAGGTCACCGAGGTGGTCAAAAAACTCCTTGGTGGCAGGGCCCCGGGGGTGGATGAGATACGCCCGGAGTTCCTCAAGGCTCTGGATGTTGTAGGACTGTCTTGGCTGACATGCCTCTGCAACATCGCATGGACATCAGGGACAGTGCCTCTGGATTGGCAGACCGGGGTGGTGGTCCCCCTCTTTAAGAGGGGGGATCGGAGGGTGTGTTCCAACTACAGAGGGATCACACTCCTCAGCCTCCCTGGAAAAGTCTATTCAGGGGTCCTGGAGAGGAGGGTCCGTCGGATAGTCGAGCCTCGGATTCAGGAGGAACAGTGTGGTTTTCGTCCTGGTCGCGGAACAGTGGACCAGCTCTATACCCTTAGCAGGGTCCTGGAGGGTGCATGGGAGTTTGCCCAACCAGTCTACATGTGTTTTGTGGACTTGGAAAAGGCATTCGACCGTGTCCCTCGGGGAATCCTGTGGGGGGTACTCCGAGAGTATGGGGTACCGGCCCCCCTGATAAGGGCTGTTCAGTCCCTGTACGATCGGTGCCAGAGCTTGGTCCGCATTGCCGGCAGTAAGTCGAACCCGTTTCCAGTGAGAGTTGGACTCCGCCAGGGCTGCCCTTTGTCACCGATTCTGTTCATAACGTTTATGGACAGAATTTCTAGGCGCAGCCAGGGCGTTGAGGGGGTCCAGTTTGGTGGGCTCAGGATTGGGTCACTGCTTTTTGCAGATGATGTTGTCCTGTTTGCTTCATCAGGCCGTCATCTTCAGCTCTCTCTGGATTGGTTCGCAGCCGAGTGTGAAGCGGCTGGGATGAGAATCAGCACCTCCAAATCCGAGACCATGGTCCTCAGCCGGAAAAGGGTGGAGTGCCCTCTCAGGGTTGGTAGCGAGGTCCTGCCCCAAGTGGAGGAGTTCAAGTATCTCGGGGTCTTGTTCACGAGTGAGGGAAGAATGGAGCGCGAGATCGACAGGCGGATCGGTGCAGCATCCGCAGTAATGCGGGCTCTGCATCGGTCTGTCGTGGTGAAAAAGGAGCTGAGCCGCAAGGCGAAGCTCTCAATTTACCAGTCGATCTATGTTCCTACCCTCACCTATGGTCATGAGCTATGGGTAGTGACCGAAAGAACGAGATCGCGAATACAAGCGGCTGAAATGAGTTTCCTCCGCAGGGTGTCTGGGCTTTCCCTTAAAGATAGGGTGAGAAGCTCAGTCATCCGGGAGGGGCTCAGAGTAGAGCCGCTGCTCCTCCGCATCAAGAGGAGTCAGATGAGGTGGCTCGGGCATCTGATCAGGATGCCTCCTGGACGCCTCCCTGGTGAGGTGTTCCGGGCACGTCTAACCGGGAGGAGGCCCCGGGGAAGACCCAGGACACGCTGGAGAGACTATGTCTCTCGACTGGCCTGGGAACGCCTTGGGATTCTCCCGGAAGAGCTAGAAGAAGTGGCTGGGGAGAGGGAAGTCTGAGCATCTCTGCTCAAGCTCCTGCCCCCGCGACCCGACCTCGGATAAGTGGGAGACAATGGATGGATGGATGGATGGATGTCTTTAAGTATGTACAAACTTATTACTTTTTTAATGGTAATGTACGTTTCATGCTGATTACTTTTAATGGAAATGTACAAACTTGTAAGAACGTTCAGGCTGATTACTTTTTAATGGAATTGTCTTTAAGCATGTACAAACCTAGTCCTTTATATTTAATTGTAGACCTGTATGCTTCTTTACATCTGTCGAGCACGCAATTAGTATAATTAATAGCGGCCACAGATTGTCTTTTTGAGACTAAAAATCCTGCCTCAGACAAAGAGTCCCCAGAAACCCGTAAGTACTACTTTCAACTGAGGGTTCGGGTGTGCGGAAGAAAATAAGGCGTTGGGGGTTAAATATGTACTTTTTAACAGAATACTCCACGCCTCCAAAGAGTGGTTATTCTTCTGAAGGTTCCAGTCAGCCTCTAGAATCGGAGCAGAGGCCCTCGGACAGTCTATTATTGAACATCTCTTTCACGCTGTTTGGTAAGTTGAACTAATTGTGCGTGTGTGCCGCAAATGTTTATTTTTCAAAGAAAACATAGTCTTACTTGTTTTTTTCAGAACCCGCCTCTCCAGGATTACTGACTCCGATACTCACGGGTTCACCGCCATTTGTATCATCACCCGGACTTCTCACTCAAATAGTTGGCGAACCTGAAAGATTTGATCCCGGGGCTAAGGCTGCTGAGCTTAAGGCTGAAATCGAACGAGTGCTGTTGGATTTTCAAAACTCTTAATCCCTTTCTCCATATTTACATGAAAAGGTTATTTTATTGTATACTATTTTATAAAACTTGTTCCCCAAATAATGTCAGGTAATATGAATGGCCATGGTCAAAGCATGAAAAGGCATGCAAGTGAGGACTTGGATACTGGGAGCGGTTCTCAAAATGTTGGTTTATTGAATGGTATGGTGAATGAACTTAGTTATACTATTCGGCCCCCAAAAATGCCTACTCCACCACCCCGATATTTTAATGAATTGGAATATATTAATTGGCAAAATCAAAAAATGCTCCAAATGAATAATATAATAGTGGCCATGAGAGTTCCTTCACCTGTTACCACTCCCATTGACTTTGACCAGCTTGACAGCCTTTTAGAAACCCTGCGTCCAGTAGCCACCCCCGATGAAATGCAAACATTAAATAACTTGTTAGAAAGGTTTCAGCGGTCTTTGAACGAAAATTTGAATGCTCAAATGGGTCATGGTTTAACAAACACCGTGGGTTCTGTAAATGCTCAACCTTTTGTTTCTCAGAGTATGGCTATGTCAGTCTCAGCTACCCCTTTGGTTACATCCGATCCAGTTATGCCATTTGTACCCTCTGTTCCAGTCTCCTCTGTCTCTGTTTCAGTCTTGCCCTCTGCTTCAGTCTTGCCCCCCGTTTCTATCCCTTCTGGGCCCTCTGCTAACGTCTCTGCTTCAGTCTTGCCCTCTGTTTCAGTCTTGCCAATTGCTTCAGTCCTGCCATCTGTTGCTTCAGTATCCCCCTCTGCCCCCTCTGCTTCAGTCCCGCACCCTGTAGCTACCACTTCTGGGTCCTCTGCTTCAGTCTTGCCCTCTGTTTCAGTCTTGACCTCTGCTTCAGTCCTGCCATCTGTTGCCAAGCTGTCTGCTTCAGTATGCCCCTCTCCCCCCTCTGCTTCAGTCTCGCACCCTGTAGTTACCACTTCTGGGTCCTCTGCTTCATTATGCCCCACTACCCCCTCTGTTTCAGTCTTGCCCTCTGTTTCAGTCCTTCCCTCTGCTTCAGTCCTGCCATCTGTTGCCAAGCCATCTGCTTCAGTATCCCCCTCTGCTTCAGTCTCACACCCTGTAGCTACCGCTTCTGGGTCCTCTGCTTCAGAATGCCCCTCTACCCCCTCTGCTTCAATCTTGCCCTCTGTTTCAGTCTTGCCCTCTGTTTCAGTCTTGCCCTCTGCTTCAATCTTGCCCTCTGCTTCAGTCACTGCTTCCTCAGCCCCTATTGCACAGCCATTTGTGGCTGCCCCTTCAGTCGCGCCAGTTATGTCCGGTGGTTCTGTGGTATCTAAACCCTCAGGTGTAACAGGCATGGCCAGGCCCTCTGCAGACCTGTCTGCTGACGGTCGGAGCATTTTTCAGCAGCTCGACAGACCTGCTTTTAATCATACTGAAATAAGACACCCCTTAAATTTTGCCGACGCCTATGAACTAGTCTTACGAGGAGGTGTTTAACAGTATTCATGAGACGTTGCAAAGAATTCTGGATAGTTTTTCAGGTACTTTAAATCCGCAAGATGTTGTACAGTTAGAATTGCATGCTGATTCCTTACCTATCAGCGTTTTTATACAGATGACTGGCTCTAATATTAATGTAGACGATTTTTTTCAACAGATAGAGAATCTTCTTCAGAGTCACGCGAGTGTGTTAGCGGATGAGTCTCTGATGCTAGTCATACAGATTGTTCGTTCACCTAGCGGGGGCGCTAGTGGCGCTCGCAAGGCGTCCGCTCTACTCAATCATGAAATAGTTAGAAAGAAAATGAGATCGGTACAATCCGCCTCTGGGTGACTATTTAGGCAAGCTCACTAGTGAGTTAAACCCTGGTGATTATATTACAGAGTTTGCATTAGACGGTCCAAAGACGTACGGTTATAAGCACAACATGTATGAAGGTAAAAGGTATCATCATCAATCACGAAACCGGTAAAATTGTAAACCTCGAGTCACTAACCAATCTAGTTCAGAATTTTGTGACGTCTCATGAAGCCCCTCCTCAAGAGTTACTGGTTCACGGTAAGCAGATCCGTCGAAATAAAAAACATTTCACTTTAGAAAACAGACCACTCGGGAAGAAATTCAGAGTGGTGTATACACAAGAGGGTTCTCCTAAAACAACACGACCTTATGGCTACTAAAAGAGATTTTGACGCACATCTTCAACACCCCTTCGCTAAAATTATCTCGGGGCCCTCTTGTTCCAGTAAATCCTATTATGTGAAAAAATTATTGGAACATTCGAACCACGTTGTGTCTCATCCTTTTCAAAATATAATTTGGTTTTATAGTTGCTGGCAGAAAATGTAAGACGAGCTTGCGGCTAAATTTCAGCAATTAAAATTTATTGAGGGGCTCCCAAAGTCTTTATGCGTTGATGAACTTCTCCCTCCTGAGAAAATAAATTTGGTCATTATAGATGATCTGATGGAATCGGCTAGTGAAAGCCAGGAAATAGAAAAAGCTTTCACAAAATATACTCATCATCGGAATCTGTCTATCATTTACTTGGTTCAAAATTTATTCTTTCAAGGAAAGAAAAGCCGAACGATTAATCTTAACGCCAATTATATTACTCTTTTTAAAAACCCCAGGGACAAATTGCAGATTACTACCTTGGCCCGCCAAATGTATCCAGGGTGTATTAAGTTCTTTTTGGAAGCTTTCAAAGATGTTACAAAATTATCATACGGCTATCTCTTAGTGGATTTAAAGGCACAGACCCCCGACTAACTGCGATTAAGAACAGGTCTGTTTCCGCCTGATTGGCCGGTCGTGTACACCGTGAAAAGATAAAAGAAGCTGTTCTGAGTTAAAGTTACATATTCTGTCAGCATGTTGGCCAGAATAAGCAGAAACCTACAGCCTCTCAAGGCCTTACTCCGTTGCTCTTGTCACCGCTGTAAAATTCTTATAAAAGCCTCTTCTGACGATTTAATTAATGCTTTGTCCGAAATAGCCTGTAATACTTTAAAAGGTAATATACCTCTTTCGCCCAAACAGTTTAAGCAACTCAAGAAGCATAAAACATCCGTCAGAAAAATAAGTGACAGAAAGAATTACCAAAAGAAGAAAATGTCGAGGGGTACGTTAGAACAGTCAAGGTGTCTGAGGACAAGGTTTGGTAAGAGGTTTTGAGAAGCGCGCCTGTAAAAGCAAAGAAAAATGTTGAATTTGTTTTACATAAAATATCCATTAATCCCAATCACGCATTTTGGAATAATCGTGGAGAGCTGTTGTTAGAAGGTAAACCTTTGGTCAGCTCCAACATGGTGGATTTGGTATGTAATCTGACTGCTTCTCATACAATACCTGAGCATAGGAGACCGCGTGGGTGGAAGGAATTTGTAAACGCCATAGCCGGTTTGAACATTCCATTTTCTGTCGTAACTAATGATGAAACGAGAGAACTCCTTGAAAGTTTTAAGCCACCCGCTGCCCCCCTCCCTGTTCATCAAACAGAAGTTAGCCCCTACCGACGGAAACCGAGAAAAAAAAGACTGGAATGGTTCGCTTATTAATTTGTAAAATTATTTGTTTATTAAATACAATTTTATCTCATTACAGAGTGTCGTCATCCTTTAACCGTCTATTGAAATATTTATAGGTCTCTGATCTTTGCACGCAAGGGTACTGATAAAAACAGTGTCCCGGTGAAGGAAGCCAGGAATGAACAAATTTAGAAACCATAGCGTCATTATTGTTCACGTCCTCACAATACTTTTTTATTACAGAGGTGTACGGGAGACCTTTTCCTCTCTGATGCAGATAGAAGAGGCAGTGTTGACTGCATTTGTCCGAGAACCAACTTTGAAGCTGCCATTTATTGTAAATGATTTGTCTACAGTTTTTGCTTAAGAAACAGTAAATGTCATTTGGGAAGTAGATAAAGTCTGGAGGATTTCCATAGGAATCAAAAAACTCCCCTTTTCCATCTTCTGTGAGGTAAATCCCCAACCAGTGTTATCCGGGTTGGGTTTGACGGTGAGTATTCACTACAAACATGGCCGGCACGCCATTATTTTTTACCAGTAGTTGGTCACACACCAGCACATCGCGGAAATATCTTTCGGTGTAGGGATCTTGGGACAGTAGTTCTGTTAATTGTTTTGTATTCATGGTGTTTATTAGTAGTCATACAGAACATTACGTCTCTGGTTGATTTCAGTGATGTTGTCAAAGACTGCATATACTATTAGATTGACGGTCCGAGGGAGAGGGACGCGGAAGTGTAATTCAAATCTCATGTTTCCAGTTTTAACTAATGAAAAATGACCACCGCATTCTTGATCGGGGGTTAGATCAAAAGTGAAAAGAGTATATCTTTGTGAGAACTCTGAACGGCTGATAGAAAGAGCTTGATCCTTCAAATGCTTACCAGTGGCCAATACCAGGTTATAATATTCTCTGGCACTGTTACCGCTTACAAAGTCTGGTTGCAAAGGTTTGGCCGGAATCTGTTCACCGTCCATGTACAGAGCCAGGAACTCTACATCATTGTGTTTGAAATTGAACGGGTTCCGTGTATAAGACCCCGAAAAGGCCTCATTATCCACCATGCCAATCACCACATACTTTGGTAGTTGACCCAGAAACAGGTTTCCTTGATTGCATACTCGGATTCCCGCGGGCATACTGAATACTTTCATATTCATCCTTTCCACAGGGTATTTAGCATTGGCTGATTTAAGGGCATGAGCATGCCCTAATTTCACAGCCGGTGAAACTTTTACTTTTTTTACAAACAGGGAGGCTGATGTTATGATTACTTTGTAACGTTCGGCATCACCGGACATTAACACTAGAATTACCAGAGTCTACGAAAAAACTCGTAGATCCGGTCCACCTTAAAACCGTTCTCACCTTTCTTTTGTCTTCTAAATGTGCCGATTAAGACGAGCAACAAAAAGCTATTCCCAGCTCATGCCTTGTTTGATTATCTGGGAGTGACTGAACTGGAGTTTTAGAGTGGAAATAATAGATCGTTATTTGGAACACACGCATTTCATGTGTGTTCCATTTCTACAGTAATCTGTGTAAACACATGGTTAAAACAAACTTTTTCATATTTTAGTAATAAATTTTACAAAATGTAGGCATAAACTATAGAATGTGTGAAGCCTGACGGCCAAACATCAAATAAACACTTTCACAAGCGGTTCAAGTCTGTAACAACACTTTCCGTGGCATAACGCTGAGATTTGCTGACTCAGAGCACTGTGCCATAGAGACCTGAGTTCGAGTCCCCGCTGGGGAGGAAGTGTTTTTTTTTCTTTGTAGCCTCAAACGAACATAAAATTTATAAATTGGTATGCACTGCAAATCGTTAAGTTTAAAATGTCAATTGCGGTTATTTCGGGTTGATTAATTCATGCTTTTTTACTTAGAGTCAGAACAGGAGCTTATTCAGCTTCTAATCTGACTCTAAGTAACAGCGCCAGTATAAATCACACCCAATCTGACGCTGTTCGTTTTCAAATAATATTGCACTACTTCGACGATGTTTTCTAATTGGTACTATTCACGCCATAAAATGATTTCTTCAAAACGTCACATATATTTGTTTTGAGATAATTAATAGAGCTGCAAATTACAGGTGCTTGTTCAGTGTAATAGGAACCATAGCACAGAGAGGTGTGTACAATGCAACAGAAGTACACATGTCGTAAATGTAGGAAAGGCGCTCCTTGGGTGAGCTATAGCGCGTCTTTATGTGAAAACAGCAGTGTCAGATGGGGAGTGTCTGATGATTGAATATAGCGCTGAAGTTACTGCTCTTTACTATGCTTTCCTCTGCATGTCCTGGAGTACAAAAGAAACAGCATACAGCAACATGTGGGGACTGGCAAGATTGGGGGGAAAAAAACACGGTCGTATGTATCGTGATACATTGCAGAGCTATAGCGCGTATTTATGTGAACACAACAGTGTCAGATGGGGTAGGGAAGGCTCCTGAACGTGACTGACAGAAAAGTAAATAAAAAAAAACAAAAACAAAGCTAACCTTTACAAATATCATAAATTACACCGGCTGTTACAGACTGAAATCAAATGTATCTTTTTATTCTAAAATAGTAAAAGTAAGAGCAGTTCACTTTTCAAAAGGGAGTCGTGCAGGATCAAACTCGTGACCTTTTGAATTCCAGTCAGCAACTGATACTGTTGTGCCATAGGGCCGTCGTTGTAAATGAATGTCAATGTTGCACACTAAGGCAGCTTTTTTTTTCTGCAGTTATATTTTTGAATAAAAGTGCACTTGTTCTGTTATATTTGTACCTTTCGTGAAAGTGTTTCTTTGATATTTGGACTTCAGGCTTCATACATTATATAGTTTATGCCTACATTTTGTCATTTACTACTAGAATATGAAAAACGTTTCTGTTTTAAAAATGTGTTTACACAGATTACTGTAGAAAACGGAACACACATGAAATGCGTGTGTTCCAAATAACAATCTATTGTTTGCACTCTAAAAGTCCACTTCACTCCCAGATAATCAATCAAGGCATGAGCTGGGAGAAGTTCGTGCACGTTCTAAGTCGGTGGTGGGATGGAATAGTCAGCTGTTTGCAGCTTGTCTTTATCTGCACATTTAGAGGACAATGGACGCTGGCGGAGAGGTGCGAATGGATTTAAGAAGCGATTTAAGGTGGGACGGAGCTACAAGTTTTTTCGTAGGCTCTGGTAATTCTAGTGTTAAGCAGAATTCATCTTTGTTCCGAACCATTTTAATCTTCACGTCTATGCTGTTCAATAATAGTTTTTCCTGGAAAAAGAGATCTGTATGTATGTGTCCCAGAAGTTCAACAGTCCTGCTACCGGCCGTATAGGCGCTTCTGTTATTAAAACCGATGTTTTCTCCATCGGGATCTGTCTCTTCCAATTTGTTAAGTGTATCTTTGTAAAAAAGTCCTGTAGCAAACTGAAAATGAAGAGTCTCTTGGCTGTAATTTAGCAGGCCTTCTAAGACAGCTCTGTAAGGATAACAATTTGAACTCTGCGATATTAGGTGGTCCCCCAGGGTAACATGAACTTGCGAAAACAAACTGGCTATAGGGTAGTTGACAAATCCGACCTTTGCACTGGCAGGTATGTTAGTCCCATTAGCGTTCACTATCTTTCCCCTTAGGTGTAGAAGAGTGTTATTCAAGTCAAGGTAATCTTCCCCATTTCCGGCTATGAGAAATTCTAGCGGAGCTACTTCAGAGAGGGCTGAGAGACGTGGGACTTCAACGTATATACTTTTATCTACACTCGCTTGAGTGAAAGGCACAGTAAACAGGTCCAGTTCAGATTTGACACACTCTTCGGACATTCTGTGTACGAAAGCCATCTTCTCTTAAAAAATGTCTCTCTTCTTCTTTTGCTTGCTTTAGACTTGTTCCTCTTCTGACAATGTTTAGAAAATGCTGTAAAAATAGGGTGCCTTGCCTTTTTAGCTGGCGGGGCATCACGCGACCCCAGTGGTCTCTTGCGTTTTGTCTTTCTCATTACCATCAAGCCCGCTCCCTCCTGCTTTTCTAGGACTCCACCTGCCGCACTGGATATAGCCCCGGTGATCATATCTTTTACAATATTTTTAGCCGCGGCTTGATGTGTGGTTTTGCGATGTCAAAGCCTTTTTTTAGGAGAGGTAAAGCTCTTCTAAACAATCCTCGAAATATACCTCCAATCCCCCCACCATACATTACAGGGGATCCAGAGAATCCCAGTTATCTGTTACCCGCTTGGGTCTGATAATATTGGATGTAAGGTGTCGGGTCCTGGTAAGACCTCATTGTTTCAGTCGTGCATACAATGCCTGATGGGTCTGAAATGCAACTTCACTATCACCTTACCAAACTGAAATGGCACGTTTTTGTTCTGGTCCGTCTTTATTTCAATAGTCACTGTGTCAAAATGATTTTTGCTGGCTGGGGCATAATGCGGTTTATCGTATGTGATGGTTGTAATTTTATTCGCCTGATCCTCTGTATGAACGCACCTCAAAAGGGGTACGTAGCTGTCTCCGACTCTCTGATGAGATACCATATCCCCGTACACGTACAACATGTAAAAGCCAGCCCTGATGTCAGCTGGGAAAGGAGCCATGTAAGTTAACCCCCGAGTCTGATCAGGATGCGCTCCTAATATTCAACCCAGCAGTCCTTTTAAGTGTATAGTTTCATCCTTTTCACCCGGTACCACGTAGACTCTTCTTTCCACAGCATTATAACTGAGTTTTGCAGGGTTCTCAGAAGGGACAAATCCAGCTGCAACATCTGTCAAAGTGGGTAGGCTTAAGGTTGTCGAATTCATAAAAGACAGTAGGTTGTGAATACCTTCGTAATATCTGCATGGAATGTAGTAATGTTTTTTACCCCCGGAGCTGAAACGTAGAATTCGTTATCCGGTTTGTCTATGGTATTCCATGTATGTGGGTACTGAATTTCTGCTAGGCCGACTTCCCACGAACCTTCTAATTCTATGGGTTTACCAAGCTTTGTCGTGAAATTGGAAATTGTGTTGTTAGGGAAAATGTCTGAGGAAGCGTTGCTCGGTAGAGTCACAAAAAAACTTTTGCACTCCATTGTATACCGCTAGAGAATGAAGAATCGACTAGGAGCGTTCTGGATTTTATTGAACATCTTGGGCTTGGCTCTCTGGTATCCTTAACTAATTCTTAACTTTCCTAGCCAGTATTTTTTCAATCAACAACAACAACATTTATTTATATAGCACATTTTCATACAAAAAGTAGCTCAAAGTGCTTTACATAATGAAGAAAAGAAGAATAAAAGACAAATAAGAAATTAAAATAAGACAATTGTGTAAACGTCTGTGGTTTCAACTTTAATTTTCTGTAATTCAGGGTCGTAAAAGGATCCTACGATCTCTTCATCATCGTAGTCTTTCAGTTTGTACACAGCTGGTGCCCTAGGTACAGGTTCAGATACGGTAAAGATTTCATCTGAAAATGTTTGTTCATAACCTTTCTCAAAAGGATGTCTGGTTTTAGACACCCTAACTGTATCTCCTACTTTGAACTTAAACAACGGCGGACCGGGGGGGTTGGCTACACCATATAAGTTTTTGAAAACTTTCCAGGAATTTAATGTGTTTACATCGGAAGGAGCCATTTTTATGTTTTGATGATAACTTTTGTTGCAAGAGTATACTAGATTCAGCAATTTATCGATGTAGGTTCTCGTATTATACGTGCTGAAATATTTCCACATTTTAGATTTTAGTGTGCGGTTAAATCTCTCCACCACGGAGGCCTTTAATTCGTTTCCTGTGGTGAAATGTTTTATTCCGATCTTCTTTTAATTCGCTTCCTGTGGTGAAATGTTTTATTCCGATCTTCTTTAACAGCTTTTGAAAATCTCGGTTGAAAAACTCTTTCCCCTTATCGGTCTGGAGCTTCTTTGGAGTTCGACCGGCGCTCAGAATGTCTTGGAAGGCTCTTGTCACTTCCTTACCCATTTTATTCTTCAGGGGCCGTACCCACGCGTACTTAGAAAGCGTCCGCTAAATCCATCTGCCATTGCGAGTCTATATCGGTGGGCACCATCTGTTCCATAGACCAACATGCCTGATCAGGAACATAGCCAGCGGGGTGCTGGTTGTTACCCAACCAAAACACATCGTTGGTTGTCAGCATCTGGTCTGCAGCAGAGTAGCAGGGTTGTAGGTTAGTGTTGATCATCATCATCTCATCTGGAGTAGAGTAGGCAGTGTTGGCTTGAGGGTTAGCTGGCCAAAACAGGTAGTCAGCGGCATACGTATGTTCCATACCACTGGAGCTCGGTTCTTCGGAGCGCATCAAAGTGTTGAGGACTTCTGCCACCTCAGAGGCCGAGAGAACAGGGAGACGACCGGCCCAGCTAGCACCAGCTTCGGTAGGGTAGTTAGTTGAAGACATCTCGATAGTGTTTTAGGTTAATGTAGCCTATTGAAAAGACCTCTGTATTTATCTCCACTCACTTAGGGGCGGTTGTCTCCCAATTTTCTTCCTCCTTCTCTGAGCATGAATTATTCAACAGGCTAAACTCCTCCTCCAGTTTTCTTTTAATTCTTTTCATTTCGTCAGACAGTTTTCCTTGATAAATAGCTTCATCAATATTTCGAATAAGAGCTTTAAAAAAAGTCCAGTCTTTTATAGAAAAATGAATTTCACTCACTCGTTCCTTTATCTCATTTTCTTGATCTTCCTCCCCATCTTCGTGACCGGCCTCTTTATATTTGGGATGGATAGGCTCCTTCTTGGAAACCGCTACCGTGAGCTGTCCCTCAGCATTTCTTTTTACCTCTACCCGGCTCAAAGCACAGTTAGAATCGCACCAGGCAGAGCTGAAGCGTGGTTCCCATAACTCAGTCCTTCTGGACACCCTGTTTGCTTTCAGTTTCTTAGGAGCGTTCACAAGACCGTCCATTCTGTTTGCTTTTGTGTGTCGTGGCGTTTTCACTAAATGACTAGAATTTTATACAGCAACACGCCTCACCCCTAACCCTATAGGCGGTTAGAGAGACAAAGGTGTACCTCGGGGGTGTGAGTATTGTTAATGGGGCGTGATAAGGGTTCAGTTTACGAAAGACCCACCCTAAAAGGCGGGGTTTAGAGATGATCAATTATGACCATGGTCCAACCCCCAGGGGCGGGGTATATTTCATATTTTCATAAATTATATTTTCATATTTTCATATTTTCATAAATCATATTTTCATATTTTCATAACTCACATTTTTATATTTTGGGGCGGGGCTTAAAGTCATCCATTATATTTGGGGTCAATCAATCAATCATCCGTGTGACAATAGCTATCTGTATAACTACCGATGTTTTTTTCAAAAGGCTCTGAAATGCACAAAGCTCCAATGAGCACAAGGATTTGCCTGAATAGGCAAGCCAATCTACAGTGAAAAATGTCCCAATACAGTAGACAAAAATTGTGTTTGTAAAATGGAGCAGAGTTTCAAAAAATATCAATTAACTAAGTCCCAATACAAGATCCAGAGGTGAAGTCAAAAAAAGTGCAGGTCAGGTTGGGGAGCAGTGTGTTTCCGCTTACACCACACGACAAAACAGCTTGGGATCCTGGATGGAAACCCCCCAGGCAGACACAGTCCAGTCTCACCCTTCGGAAATGGCCATCTATCTGCCACAGCCAGGTGTTACGTGGATGTCCCCTTGGCCTGGTCCAACCACATGGATCGTCAACACTGAGGACCCTACGATCCGAATCACCTTCAGGGAATCATGCCACATGGTCGTAGTGCCGTAACTGACACTCCCTCACAATTCAGGTAATGTGCCTTATTTGGGACTTCGTGAGCAGCTGCTCATTTGACACTAAGTCAAGCCAGCAGTACTCAAGGATTCTCCAAAGAGAGACAGATCTTGATAGCGTCCATGTGTCACAACCACATAGCAAGACAGGAAACATCAGGACTCTAAAGACTTGGACATTTGTCCTTTTGCATAAATGTCAGGAGCACCACACACCCCTTTCTAGTGACCTCATGACCCCCCATGCTCTCCCAATCCATCTACTGACTTCATAGGAAGAGTCACTAGAGTCATGAATATCATTGCAGAGGTAAGTAAACCTCTCGACAAGGTCAACACTCTCTCTGCAGACAGACACACTGCTGATGGCTGTGCCTAAGAGGTCATTAAAGACCTGGAAAAACAGAGCATGGGTTCAAAAATAGAGAAAATCACAGGCAATAGCAAAAGCACAGAAACACAAAAAACACACCACTCCTAGCGCATTCAATGAATCGCAACAGACTATGGAAGACATGTCTTGGCCATGCTATGCTCGAAGGCTGGTCTCTGCATCAGTCCTGAAAAGCATTATTTTGAACTGACAGTGGCTAAATGTTTGGGTTACGAGAAATAACAAGATCAAGGCATAGCGAGTGTCAAAATTAAAAGTCAAAAAGAGAGAATGTCAGAGCCAAATTGTAAACTAAAAATTAGAGTCAAAAGGTAGACCTTTGTTTCAGTGATCAATAATCAAAATATCAAGTAAACTGAGTCACTAGGTTCGGTCCAATCTGCAGATAGAATTGACTGCTATGGGGGAATCTTTATACTGGTGCATCAATGACATTACAACTGGTGCAGCCCCTGTGCATCATGGAAGATTCCCCATACAGATGAATGACACTAATGCTGAAAAATGGTGGCACAATTGTCAAATCAAAATGGCATTGGAAAAGAAAGAAAAATGAATCAACTTCAAAAAGGAAGGTGTAAGTAATATTCTGTCAGTAGAACTGGATTTCTTGGATTTTAAAGCCCAAAAACAACACCAAAATTTTCAAGCTTCAGGAAAACCCAAGAAAAATTAAAAACAAACTCAAATCATAACAAGGTCATACCAAAATGTTTTAAGGTTGCTGCCTGTTGTGACTGACCTTGTCCACAAACAAAAAGACAAATGCATTCCTTTCTCGGAGTCACAGAGTACTACTGACATTTTGTGCCCCAGTTCTTTGAGAGGGTGATGTCTTTAATTGATTTTACTCAAAAACAAGCACCTAACATGGTGGTGTGGAAAAAATTTGCTGAAACCATATTTTGTAACATTGAAGAAAGTCCTTATGTCTGCATCTGTTTTGATTGATCCTGATTTTTCCCTTCCATTCTTACTCCACACCGACGAATATGACACTGGCATTGGGGTGGTGCTACGTATGGCAGATGTTCGATGATGCTGAACACCCTGTGATCCACCTCAGCCAGAAACTGTTGGTTAAGTAAAGGAGATACTAGACAGTAGAATGTGAGACCCTATTCATTAAGTGAGTGAGTGATTACTCAACTAAGGTACTGTATGTCCTATGGAGTTAAATCATGTTGGTCATGGACAATGTCCCTTTTCGATGTCTTGTGACACAAAAGGAGTCTAATCCTCTAGCCAAATGTGGTTTTTAAATCTACAGCCTTACAAGTTTTACATCACGATGATGCCCTTTCTCCATTGATGATCTTTCAGTTATGTCTGTACATGCCACAGAGGACAAGCTGAGGGGAGCAGTGTCATGCACATATGCTTAGGGGACATCTTCTCTTCAAAAGGTAATGATAACCTCCCTGAGTAGAGAGGGGGAAATATTGCTAATTAAATCTTCCCTTTTACCTGCAGTTCTGAGACTCGAACCCAGTTCTGCTTCCTCAAAGAATCATCACCACTTCCAGGACGGCCTTCATTTATTTTTAGCATAACGCCTTCAGCCTTCTTACATTAGAATAGATAGATAGATAGATAGATAGATAGATAGATAGATAGATAGATAGATAGATAGATAGATAGATAGATAGATAGATAGATAGATAGATAGATAGATAGATAGATAGATAGATAGATAGATAGATAGATACTATTAATCCCAAGGGGAAATTCACATACTCCAGCAGCAGCAACCTGATAAAGAAAATATTAAAGAGTGATAACAATGCAGATATACAGACAAACAATAACTTTGAATAATGTTAACGTTTACCCCACCGGGTGGAATTGAAGAGTCGCATAGTGTGGGGGAGGAACGATCTCCTCAGTCTGTCGGTGGAGCAGGAAAGTGACAGCAGTCTGTCGCTGAAGCTGATCCTTTGTCTGGAGATGACACTGTTTAATGGATGCAGTGGATTCTCCATGATTTACAGGAGCCTGCTCAGTGCCCGTCACTCTGCCACGGATGTCAAGCTGTCCAGCTCCGTCCCTACAATAGAGCCTGCCTTCCTCACCAGTTTGTCCAGGCGTGAGGCGTCCCTCTTCTTTATGCTGCCTCCCCAGCACACCACCATGTAGAAGAGGGCGCTCGCCACAACCGTCTGATAGAACATCTGCAGCATTTTATTGCAGATGTTGAAGGACGCCAGCCTTCTAAGGAAGTATAGTCAGCTCTGTCCTTTCTTACACAGAGCATCAGTATTTATACTGTATATATATATAAATATATGTTATATAATGTTTCTTCTTCATACCTCCAAATAACTATACAGCATCTCAGCATACAGTAGCTTGAATATTTTAAGATGCAATAATTTGATAAATCAAAAGACACTGAATAAACTCTACATCAAATTATTGCTTAATAACACATCATCAAAAGAAACTTTGTAATGTCTTCTTGTCAGGCACTCGGGTCCTTAACAAATAAATCTGGCAGACCGCAAGTCCTTGACAGAGGGACCGAGGTCAGTGGAACAGTAAGAGATGCCGACACAGAAATGTAATTTGAAAAAAAAGTGCAATTTATTGTGCAGTAAATGGCGCAGTCACAAAAGTTGTGCATTGCAAAAAGGCAAAGAAATAAAAAAAAAAATCCTATAAAAATTACACCCATCCAATTGTTCCCTCAGGGTCCTTCTCTCAAATGTAAATTGATTTTATTAACCTACACCTGTTCTGAAGCAACACTGTACGTCCTCCTCAACTGTGCCTCCTCAGCAAACAAAAAAAGTAACAAAACAAAAACCATCCCAAAAATAAATCCAGCCTTCAAAGACTCATTCCTGTGCCCAATCTTGCTGCCTCGAAGCCCCAGGCTGCAAGCAAGCGTCTCCCAAGGACATGGACAAGCAGCCGCTGACTTAACTCCCGGAAAGTGAGAGACGCCATCCACACCATCTAAAATTCCCCCCAAAACATGCCATCCAGCAGCTTCTGACACCGCCCACATCCACTCACGAGCACCGGAAGGACACAGGTACTGTATGTGCCATTTCTCCAAGTTTAATTTATAATACAGCAGATAAACCAGAAACTGTCCTGCCTAAATGTATCTACCTACATTGTCTTAAAGTGAGTTGCATCTTCACACTTCTATATAAACTACCATTTTATACATTTTTTGGCATAAGATCTAGGTTTCTTTTTTAATATATATTTAAGCTGAATGTGGGTGACCAAAAAAGCAAAGTGATATTATTCTTAATGTTGATCCAGTTAGTTTTGCACATATTCTTTCTTTTTTTAAACTGATGCCCCTATTAAACCATAATATTTTGGTGCAATTCTTTGTACTTTTGTTTAACTGTTATGTACTGGCAGGTAGTGTGGTGTAGTTACTACAACCCTGGACCTTAAACTCTATTGTTATCAGTTCAATTCCTGAGTTTCAGTGTGACTACTGATTATAAACAAAAAATGTATTTATATATTTGCACTATGTCCTGAGGTTGTAAGTTGCCATACATAAAGCAATTAGCCAAATAAATAGTAATAGTAATAACAATAGAGCGGCACGGTGGCACAGTGGGTAGCGCTGCTGCCTCGCAGTTGGGAGACCTGGGGTCCTGGGTTCGCTTCCCGGATCCTCCCTGCGTGGAGTTTGCATGTTCTCCCCGTGTCTGCGTGGGTTTCCTCTGGGCGCTCTGGTTTCCTCCCACAGTCCAAAGACATGCAGGTTAGGTGGATTGGCGATTCTAAATTGGCCCTAGTGTGTGCTTGGTGTGTGGGTGTGTTTGTGTGTGTCCTGCGGTAGGTTGGCACCCTGCCTGGGATTGCTTCCTGCCTTGTGCCCTGTGTTGGCTGGGATTGGCTCCAGCAGACCCCCGTGACCCTGTGTTTGGATTCAGCGGGTTGGAAAATGGATGGATGGAGTAATAACAATAAGCAGCATAGCAGATGGAAACCGGGTTTGTGTTTGAAATTAATAAGAGCACCCTATATTTGATCTGTTCACTTTGTGATTTCTCCAATGTCTCCCCCAATTAAAAAACATTTAAAAAATTCCATAATTTATACAGCTTCTAACAAATGTTTACACTGTCATGATTTTTGGGTCAGTTTTGACCCAACATAGACTTTTCCCTTGCATTTAGTGTATTTTGTTCAAAACCCATTAAAAATATCCTAAATGTCGTCTTCTAAGCCCAGAAATGTGAACAATTTCAGTTAAGTGCCCTAACTGTACAAAAAGAAAAAAATCCAAAAAAAATCCAAATAAATTTTTGTACAGCTGGAAAACATTTTGAAAACTGCAGCATCTTTTTGGGCCAACGCTGGTCAACCATATACTATAGTGGATTTTACTCTCCATTTAGGGGACTTCGTTTACAAACCATAGAAACATCACAAATGTCACCTGCTCTGAATGTCAGGACCAACAGGTTAAGATGATCAATTGATGTTAAATAGGTTTGGGGTAAGAAGTCTGACGTCCAGGGCACCTAAAAGGGGTGTCAGAATAAGCTCAAAAAGACCTGTAAGACACAGCAGTTAGTTAGTGTTTGAAGACATTTTAATCTACCTGTTGTGGTCATGTGAGAAATGTTGGGAGCCAACCTTGTCAGCTTGTTTAATAACAAACTAAAGTTTAAACAAAAATGCTGCCTGATGGGACAATAATAATGCATAAACTGCATACGGCAGGTAATGTAACTTGGTCAGATCTGGTTTGGAGCTCTCTTGAGCATCAGTCCAGAATAAGACACCACTTTCTGTGAGCATCTCACATTTTTATTCCTCTAGCCTGAAGGGGCAAAGTAAATTGCCTCACTGGGCATCTTCTCCTGGCTGTGGGAGCAGAAAGCGATGATACCGTTAGTGACAGTGCCCTCTCTCATCCCAGGTTGGATAATCCACAGAAACACATACATGACACTGTACATAAATGAAAAAATAAACCATATACAGCATAAGCATAGACTTTTTTCATTTATTTCACCTCATGTGACTCCTCTCGATGTGGAGGAGCAGCGGCTCTACTCTGAGCCCCTCCTGGATGACTGAGCTTCTCACCCTATCTTTAAGGGAAAGCCCAGACACCCTGCGGAGGAAACTCATTTCAGCCACTTCTATTCGCAATCTCGTTCTTTTGGTCACTACCCATAGCTCATGACCATAGGTGAGGGTAGGAACATAGATCGACTGGTAAATTGAGAGCTTCGCCTTTTGGCTCAGCTTCTTTTTCACCACGACAAACCGATGCAGAGCCAGCATTACCACAGATGCCACACCGATCCGCCTGTCGATCTCACGCTCCATTCTTCCCTCACTCGTGAACAAGACCCCGATATTTTTGAACTCCTCCACTTGGGGCAGGATCTCGCTACCAACCCTGAGAGGGCACTCCATCCTTTTCCGGCTGAGGACCATAGTCTCGGATTTGGAGGTGCTGATTCCAATCCCAGCCGCTTCACACTTGACTGCGAACCGATCCAGAGAGAGCTGAAGATCACGGCCTGATGAAGCAAACAGGACAACATCATCTGCAAAAAGCAATGACCCAATCCTGAGTCCACCAAACCGGACCCCCTCAATGCCCTGGCTGCGCCTAGAAATTCCGTCCATAAAAGTTATGAACAGAATCGGTGACAAAGGGCAGCCCTGGCGGAGTCCAACTCTCACTGGAAACGGGTTCGACTTACTGCCGGCAATGTGGACCAAGCTCTGGCATTGATCATACAGGGACTGAACAGCCCTTATGAGGGGGTCCGGTACCCCATACACTCGGAGTAACCCCCAAAGGATTCCCCGAGGGACACGGTCGAATGCCTTTTCCAAGTCCACAAAACACATGTAGACTGGTTGGGCAAACTCCCATGCACCCTCCAGGACCCTGCTAAGGGTGTAGAGCTGGTCCACTGTTCTGCGACCAGGACGAAAACCACACTGTTCCTCCTGAATCCGAAGCTCGACTATCCGACGAACCCTCCTCTCCAGGACCCCCGAATAGACTTTTCCAGGGAGGCTGAGGAGTGTGATCCCTCTGTAGTTGGAACATACCCTCCGGTCCCCTTTCTTAAAGAGGGGGACCACCACCCTGGTCTGCCAATTCAGAGGCACTGTCCCTGATGTTCATGCGATGTTGCGGAGGCGTGTCAACCAAGACAGTCCTACAACATCCAGAGCCTTGAGGAACTCCGGGCGTATCTCATCCACTCCCGGGGCCCTGCCACCAAGGAGTTTTTTGACCACCTCTGAGTCTCCAGGCTCTGCTTCCTCATTGGAAGGCATGTTAGTGGGATTGAGGAGGTCTTCGAAGTACTCCCCCCACTGACCCACAACGTCCCGAGTCGAGGTCAGCAGCGCACCATCCCCACCATATACAGTGTTGACACTGCACTGCTTCCCCTTCCTGAGACGCCGGATGGTGGATCAGAATCACCTCGAAGCCATCCGAAAGTCATTCTCCATGGCCTCCCCAAACTCCTCCCACGCCCGAGTTTTTGCATCAGCAACCACCAAAGCCGCATTCCGCTTGGCCTGCCGGTACCTATCAGCTGCCTCCAGAATCCCACAGGACAAAAGGGTCCTATAGGACTCCTTCTTCAGCTTGACGGCATCCCTCACCGCCGATGTCCACCAACGGGTTCGGGGATTGCCGCCATGACAGGCACCGACCACCTCACGGCCACAGCTCCGGTCAGCTGCCTCAACAACAGAGGCACGGAACATGGCCAATTCAGACTCAATGTCTCCCACCTCCCTTGGGAAGTGGTCGAAGTTCTGCTGGAGGTGGGAGTTGAAGCTACTTCTGCCAGGGGGCTCTGCCAGATGTTCCCAGCAGACCCTCGCAACACGTTTGGGCCTACCAGGCCTGACTGGCATCCTCCCCCACCATCGAAGCCAACTCACCACCAGGTGGTGATCAGTTGAGAGCTCGGCCCGTCTCTTCACCCGAGTGTCCCCAGAAGGTATGCCCTCTAGCACCCCCTGCAGGGACTCCAAAAAGGGTGGGTACGGTGCATACGCACAAACAACAGTTAGGACCCGTCCCCTCACTCGAAGGCGGAGGGAGGCTACCCTCTCGTCCACCAGGGTAAACCCCAATGAACAGGCTCCAAGTCGGGGGGCAATAAGTATACCCACACCAGCTCAGCGCCTCTCACCGGGGGCAACTCCAGAGTGGTAGAGAGTCCAGCCCCTGTCAAGGAGGTTGGTTCCAGAGTCCAAGCTGTGTGTCGAGTTGAGTCCAACTATATCTAGCTGGAACCTCTCAACCCCAAGCACTTGCTCAGGCTCCTTCCCCTTCAGAGAGGTGACATTCCACGTCCCAAGAGCCAGCTTCTTTAGCCGAGGATCAGACTGCCAAGGTCCCCGCCTTCGTCCACCACCCAACTCACACTGCACCCGACCTCCTTGGCCCCTCCCATAGGTGGTGAGCCCATGGGAAGGGGGACCCACGTTGCCTCTTCGGGCTGTGCCCAGCCGAGCCCCATGGGTGCAGGCCCAGCCACCAGGCGCTAAACATCGAGCCCCACCTCCAGGCCTGGCTCCAGAGGGGGGGCCCCGGTGACCCGCATCTGGGCAATGGAAAAAGCCATCCAAAGTTTTTATTCATCATAGGAGGTTTGTTTAACCGCTCTTTGTCTCATACCTCACCTGGGACCAGTTTGCTTTGGGTAGCCCTACCAGGGGCATAAAGCCCCAGACAACAGAGCTCCTAGGATCATTGGGACACGCAAACCCCTCCACCACGATAAGGTGGCGGTTAAAGGAGTTGTTAGTATTATTTCACAGGGTCATATGTGTTTTGGAGGGCCTTATAAGGTTTGATTTGACCGGCGCTGCTCCACACTTACGTGGACCCGGCATGCAGCTGCTGAGACTCGAATTGGTTTGTGCTACTCCAGTTCACATATGTCTGCCGACAACTGAACTTGCTTGATCCAGTCACATGGAGCCTGAGCCTCCTAACTAGGGTTTTTAATGCAATGGGTGAATCCAAATGTACAATCAGTTTTCTTACACAAATAGTGTTAATATCTTATGTAGAAAATGTGCTTTTGCACTAGTTGAAGAGACGTTTGACTTCTTACTGAATTTTATACCATTTCGTTTTTTTTATTGTCATTATATTTTAAACTACAAACAAATGTATTTTTTTGCTACTCACTGATGAAGAAATACGCAGAGACTGGCTGGGCTGCACGTCTAAGATGGGTTGAAGTTAATTCGACCTTGGTGCACCATTTATTGGCAGTAGTAATAAATGCATTGCATTTTTATTCCAACATATGGCACATCAGAAACATTTGTAGTAATAAAATGCATTACTACAAATATTTGCGATACTCCATCTGTTGGAATGACAAATACAGTGTAGTGGAGGGAAGCATGAAATTTTTGAACTAGGTGTTGGTGACTCTAGGTTGCTGGCAGTTGTTTGGGACTGATGAAACCTCGAACCTCGAAACCACGAACATTCGCTGTGAAAGCCTTTTATAGGAATGATGATAGTGTGACTGCTGCGCAAAGGGAATTTTGGCATCATTACTAGTTAGGACGTCATGATTGCATCCCATCTGATTACAATATGGGTGCTAATTAAAAACAAAACAGGTTCAGCAAGTCCCCAGGTGGAGCCACTTCACATACTGCATGACAATGGATGGCAGCTATTCGACGATTGTTTGGAAGGCACGTCATTTCATGCAACTGTAACATTCCATGGCATCCAAGATCCCAAGATCTCACCATTTGTGATTTTTTTATGTGGAGACATGGAGACATCTTAAAAGCCAAATGTACTGCACACGTCCTGCCTCCATTGCTGAACTAAAAAGGAGGATTGAAGAGGAAATCGCTGGCATTCCTCTTGACATTTTACATCGAGCAATGCAGAATTTCCACAACAGGCTGTCATAATATGTACGGAGAAATGGACAGCACCTTCATGAATATTGAATGAATATTGTTTACCATCATTAATTGCATACCCTGTACAATACATTTCATCATTAAATGTATTTCGTAATGTGTTTATTCGTGCATTGAATGGCAATTGAAAATTTCCTGTTTCCCTGCGTGTGCCTGTACAATATGCATGTCTCTGTTAAATGCAATTTGGTATTTGATTCATTAAAGCATTGTTAATATTTGTGATGTGCTATCTGTTAGAATGACAAATGCAATGCATTTTATTATTACAAATGTTTTTTAAATGGCATCTGTTGGAATGACAGATATAACGACTGTATGGACACACAAATCCACAGACACTCAGACACTTAGCCTTTCATTAAGATGGATAGAACAGTACATGATACAATGACCCTTGAGACACAGATTGCTAATGAAAGCAATGGTGACAGAAAACAACATAAATAAATACCTAATTGTATCAAATAAATTAATAATTATCAGATTTAGTCAGTCAGTCATTATCCAACCCGCTATATCCTAACACAGGGTCACGGGGGTCTGCTGGAGCCAAACTCAGGGCACAATTATCAGATTTAATTTAGTAAAAAAAGGCCAGTAACAATGAATCAGTAGTACAAACATAACTGCATGCAGTTAAAAAGTTAAATTCATCCATTACATTCATAAAGACACAACAGTAGTAATCAGCTCATTAAATGGTGTTCACAACCATTTAGCATCTGGGAAATCAACATTTTAATTCATATGTCCTCTGAACCTGCTTTATCCCAAGCAAAGTCAAAGAGGCTAGTCTATCCCAGCATGCATTGGGTGAAAGACAAGAACAATCCCTGTATAGGGTGCCTGTCCATCACAGGGTGAACACACAGACGCATACACACACAAGGGCCAATTTAGCATCATTAGTCCTCCTAATCTGCATGTCTTTGGACTGTGGAAGAAAACCGGTGCCCCCTGAGGAAACCCACACACAGGGAGAACATACAAACTCCATGCAGAGAGAGCCTGGGAGATAAACCAAGACCTCCTTTTTGCTAGGTAGCAGCACTACCACTGTGCCACCATGCTGCCCTAACATGTAAATTTATAGAGATAATTCATTACTGGGTGGTGTTATTTTTAAGGCCAGTTCACTATGCCAAAAGTAAAATGCTTATGTAAAATAACAATTATACTTACCGGTTTCACATACTATAGAGTATGAATCTCTTTAGACAATGAATTTGATGTTGCCTTATACAAGGTGCCATGTCCATACTGGGACACCCTTTCCCATAATAATTTTGGTAGTATGATAAACTGGAAAAACAAAACGGCTGACATTCTACAAGGTAAACATATGCAATTAGGTATTTCCATCAGGCCGTACTTCAAAGTTGAATATAAATCACTTAGTATTAGTGTTTGATATCATTCTGGTTTGATTACAGTAATAACACATAATGGATAAGAGGCTGTTTTATTGAAGGTGAGACATAAAAGATGAGCATCAATTATTTTTTTTTCTATAGAATTGGTATTAGTAATTCAAATGAGCACAGCTACAGTAGGAAGTCTATTAGTTATTGTGTGACAGCATTTAATTATAGAAACTGTAAATGAGCTGAAATTTAAAATTTAAATTGAATTGCTATGGAATTAATTGTATTTTGCAAAATTAAATGACCATACCCTTCAAAGGAGATTCCAAACTGCAATCAATATAAAGCATCTACATTAGTATTCTATTTTTATTAAATAGATCTTTTATTTATCATTTTGATACCAGCTCTACCAAATCAAAAATGTAAATCTGGCAATTTTCCAGATTAAGAACTAGTGTATTTCCTGAGAATTTCTAAGGTCTGTGTTTCTGTGAGCAAAGATAGGGAGTTGTTCTGTTAAGTTTGAAATACACCCCCCATGCCTGCAAATAAGACATCTGATATGAGTTAACTATTCATAAGAAATTTATATGATGATGAATCAAAGTCTTTGATTAGCACAATTGTTTTTGTGCATTTATTTGTTTTCCATGATTAGTAATTTGAAAATGTATCTATAGATCCTTGCTACATGAATCTTGCCAAAAAATACTGAGACCAAATGCATGGACAAAAAAATGACAAAATTAAAAAAAAAGTGACATCCGTAGTTGCAGATCATTTGAACACTTGTGACTACAGGAAAAACCTAGGACTACAGGTGTAAACATTTTATCTAAAAATTAAACTGCTCATGTTTAGATGAGCAAATTCATGTAAGTTGCTATGATGGTTAATATGAAAATTTACTTGGGTTATGTGTTGTAAAAAAGACACAAATAATCGATAAAGGTTTGGGGTTTTCCGGCCCCGTATACTGTGGGAAAAGTGCAAGTTGATAATACTTTGGTTACAATTATCATAACACCGTTCGCCATCATGGCGGACGGGGGGAACATTTATGAGGGAGGGACCGGAAATGGATGAAGCGCTGCTGGGAAGGAACCGAGATGGATGATGGGACTGCTGACGTCATTGGGCTGCGACAGAGGGAAGGCGGAAGTGGCGTGTTGAGAGTCCATGTTCAGACGTTCATGGCGGTGTTGTGTCTTTCTTTCTGTTTGGAAATAAATAGAGAAAGGTTAGTACTCCGCCATTCCCGTCTGGTATATGTCTTCGCGCAACAGTTTAGGTCGTTCCGCGGCTCCCTAATCGCGCGTGCGTGACATGACCCCCCCCTCAGCCCAGACCCATCGGGTCGGGCGGACCGAACCGAGAGGTCGTGAACCCGGGAGAGGGCATCAGCATTGGCCTGAAGGGGACCCCGGCGATAAGTAACGGTGAACTTGTATGGCTGCAGGTCCAAAAACCACCTGGTGACACGAGGGTTCGACTCCTTGTGCAGGGCCATCCACTGCAGGGCGGCATGGTCCGTTACCAGAGTGAACTCACGACCCAGCAGGTAGTACCGCAGATGAGTCACCGCCCACTTAATGGCCAAGGCTTCCCTCTCAACCGCCGCGTACCGGGTCTCTCGGTCCAACAGTTTCCGGCTCAGGTAAAACACGGGGTGTTCGGCACCGTCGACACTCTGGCTCAACACTGCACCCAGGCCTGTGTCCGAAGCGTCGGTCTGGAGAAGAAAAGGTAAAGAGAAGTTAGGGGTGTGTAATATAGGTGCCGACGTCAGGGCCGTTTTCAAGTCACTGAATGCCCGTTCCGCTTTCTGGTTCCATACCACATAGACAGGAGACCCTTTCTTTGTCAGGTCAGTCAAGGGTGCTGCCTTTTCAGAGAAACGGGGAACAAACCGGCGGTAATACCCCGCTAACCCTAAGAAAGCCTGCACCTGTTTCTTGGTCATCGGACGGGGCCATTCTAAGATGTCTTTTATTTTGGAGCATTGGGGTTTCACCTGTCCCCGCCCAACTAGGTAGCCTAAATATTTGGCCTCCCTTAAGCCAAAGTAACACTTACGGGGGTTAATGCGGAGGCCGGCTTTCGCTAGTGTGGCAAGAACAGCATACACCTGCAGTATATGTTCCTCCCAGGTGCCAGAATAAATGACTACGTCATCCAAGTAGGCGGCACAATAGGATTGATGGGGTCGTAGCACTCTGTCCACCAGACGCTGGAACGTAGCAGGTGCCCCGTGCAACCCGAATGGGAGGACCTTATACTGCCAATGTCCACTAGGGGTACTGAATGCTGTTTTCTCTCTGGCGGATGCCGTTAGGGGAATTTGCCAGTACCCTTTTGTCATGTCTAAGGTAGTCAAGTATTGTGCCCTCCCTAGGCGCTCCAAGAGCTCGTCCACTCGGGGCATAGGGTAGGCATCGAACTTAGAGACTTGGTTCAGACGCCTGAAGTCATTGCAGAACCTCCAGGACCCGTCTGGCTTAGATACGAGGACGATAGGACTGGACCAGGGACTATAGCTTTCCTCAATAATATTCATGTCCAGCATCCTTTGGATTTCCAATTCCACTTCCGTCCTCTTTGCTTCCGGGAGGCGATAGGGTCTCTCCCTGACTATCACCCCCGGGTCTGTAACAATATCGTGCTCAATCAAGGAAGTACGGCCAGGTACCTCGCTAACCACTTCGGGGACGGCATGGATAGCATGTTCCAGCTCCAGCCGTTGTAATGGGGTTAAGTCTGGTCCGAGGTTAAGTGTGAGTTTACGTGCGCAAAGGGAGAGGGCAGTACCGGAGGGTGGAGCCTCGTCCCTATCTCTCCACGGCTTTAACACGTTCACGTGGTACACTCTCTCGGCCGGTCTACGATTCGGTTGTTTCACCAAATAATCCACCAGCCCCTTCCGCTCATAGGGGCCCTGCCAATGGGCCAGCAATTTGGAATGGGATGTGGGTACGAGCACCATTACGCGGTCTCCGGGGTGAAATTCCCGGAGAACAGCATTTTTATTATAGGACCGGGCTTGCGTTGCTTGAGCACGGGTCATGTGATCTTTTAGGATGGGTCGGATTTTGTTCATTCTATCGCGCATTTGCGCGATGTACTCCAAAACATTACAGCCAGGCAGAGCCTCCTCCTCCCAGCCTTCTTTTAATATATCTAAAAGCCCCCGGGGCTGACGTCCATATAAGAGTTCAAAGGGGGAGAAACCCGTGGAGGCCTGTGGGACTTCCCGGTAAGCAAAGAGCACGAAGGGCAAAAGCTCGTCCCAGTTCCGACTGTCCGCGCTGACTACCTTACATAACATCTGCTTAAGTGTCTGGTTAAACCGCTCCACTAAGCCATCGGTTTGCGGGTGATAAACCGACGTCCTCAGATGTTTGATTTTCAGTAACTTAGCAACCTCCCTGAACGTATCCGAAGTAAAGGGAGTACCTTGGTCCGTGAGGACTTCTTTAGGTATTCCCACTCGGGCAAAGAGCCTGACTAATTCCCGTGCGATATTCTTGGAAGTAGCGGACCGTAAGGGTACCGCTTCTGGGTATCGAGTGGCGTAATCTACCATGACCAATATGTATTTTTGGCCACGGGTCGAAGGTTCCAGGGGACCTACAAGATCAATACCGATCCTCTCGAAGGGAACATCAATAAGGGGAATAGGAACTAAAGGAGCGCGGTCCCTCCTAGGAATCTGACGGATCTGACACTCCGGGCAGGATTGACAGAAACGTCGGACCTCCTCATTTATTCCTGGCCAATAAAACCGCTGTTTAATTCTTTCCAGCGTTTTTTCGGCTCCCAAATGGGCGCCCAGGAGGTGGGAGTGAGCCAGTTCGCAAACCTCCCGCCGGAAGGTTCGCGGCACTAACAATAACTTCCGCGCTCCACCTTCGTGACTCGCAACTCGATACAACAGATCATGTTCTAATACAAAGTAGGGCTCCGGTGGTAAGGAACCATCAGACAAATGGCCATTTATTGAAACGATTGCATTCCGGGCGTTTTTTAGGGAATCATCATTCCATTGCTCCCTTTTAAATGACGCGGGGGTAGACCGGAACTGATTGATCATAGAGTCTATTGGGTCCGCATATACGGGAGCTCTGCAGACTCTTTGACTCGTGCCCTCGCCCGGATCATCTTCCGGGTCGGGGTCCGACGCTAGAGACTCTTCCCCCCGGTCACTGTTATTTACGGCGGTTGCCCGTGTGCACGGCCTGGGAGCCGCGGGGGTGGTGCTTCGCGTACCCATAACAAGACCCAACTTAGCCCTAGGAGTGGTTAATTGTTTCCCGCTGTTGCTATTGGACCAGTCGTGTCCCAAAATGACAGGAAAAGGTGGCTCGGGTAACACTGCGACTGTTAATCGAGACAAGCCACCATTCCATGCCAGAAAACACTTTGCGGACTTATAAGACTTGGTCTCCCCATGTACACAAGTTACACTAACGTACTGGTATCGCCATTGTTGCGGTAAAACATAACGGCGAGCAACAATGGTAATGTTACTGCCGGAATCAAACAATGCAAGCACAGAATGACCATTTACTAAAACCACTCCCGTATTCGGAATAGCCAGAGGGTTTGACAGAGCACAGTACCTTTCGGTGGTGGCCCAAGTGCAGTCCATTGGCTCCTGGAGTGGCTGATATAACGGGCAGGCAGACAACAGGTGACCGAGGTCCCCGCACTTGAAACAGCGCGGTGGCCCGGGTCTGTCCTTGGTTTTCAGCGGTGCTTCCGCCACGCGACGTGTGGGCTCGGAGTGACTGGACCGTCCCTGTCGGGCGCCACGAGCCGGCTTTTCCGATCCCCCGGCTCGGTGAACCGCAAGTTGACGCTCCAGGACCTCCAAGAGTCCTTTCATGTCTTTATAAGGATGTCTACGGACCTGCTGGGCGAGATATCCTGGCATAGCGTTTACTAAGCCCTCACAAGCCACCTGCTCTACGACTTTACGCGCCTGGGGACCTTCTGGTCTTAACCAACGCCCCATCTTGCTCCAGAACTCGAAAGCCTGGGCTCGGGCAGGGTGGTCGGGGTTGAACTGCCAGGTTCGCCACTCACTCGCCTGCTGGTCCGTAGTGATGCCGTAGCGACTAAGGATCTCTGGTTTTAGGAGGTCGTAATCTGCGGCCTCCTCCTCAGGGAGATCATAATAGGCCCGCTGCGCAGCACCCTTCAGGTACGGAGCCAAAATGGACGCCCACTCCGCCCGCGGCCACTGGTTGCGAGAGGCGGTCCTCTCAAATATGCCGAGGTACGACTCTATATCGTCGGCATCTGACAACGGTACCATCGGAGGAGGCGGAGGTCTGGAGGGCTCCGGTCTTACCGCTTCTGCCGTTGTCAGCCTTGCCTTAGTTGCTTCAAGCTCCCTCGTTGTTTCTGCGTGTGCGATCCGAAGATTCTGAATTTGGGCAGCCATCCCGGTCAACACTTCGTTCAGGTCCTGTCCTTCTGTCATGTTCGGACAAGCTTTCTATCCTGCCGACTACGCCACTGTAAAAAAGACACAAATAATCGATAAAGGTTTGGGGTTTTCCGGCCCCGTATACTGTGGGAAAAGTGCAAGTTGATAATACTTTGGTTACAATTATCATAACACCGTTCGCCATCATGGCGGACGGGGGGAACATTTATGAGGGAGGGACCGGAAATGGATGAAGCGCTGCTGGGAAGGAACCGAGATGGATGATGGGACTGCTGACGTCATTGGGCTGCGACAGAGGGAAGGCGGAAGTGGCGTGTTGAGAGTCCATGTTCAGACGTTCATGGCGGTGTTGTGTCTTTCTTTCTGTTTGGAAATAAATAGAGAAAGGTTAGTACTCCGCCATTCCCGTCTGGTATATGTCTTCGCGCAACAGTTTAGGTCGTTCCGCGGCTCCCTAATCGCGCGTGCGTGACAGTGTGTAAATGTGGTAATAATAACAAGTCTCACTTGTCTGCTCTCAAAATTTACTTTTTTGCTTCAGAGTACGGTCAGAAAAGTTCTGTCTCAATAGATGCACTTCAGAAAGTGACCCTGCTGTGGAAAACATCCTGCATTGTTCCTGTTCCAAAGAGGGCAGGCACCTTTTCACATAATAACGGACCAGAAGACCTTTGAGAGACTGGTCCAGGACTATGTGAGTCTTCTTGTGTTAGACCAATTGGTCCCATTGCAGTTTGCCTATCAGACAAAGATTGGAGTAGAGGATGCAAATATCTATCTGCTACACAAGGCTTATTCTACCCTGGACAAAACTGGCAGCGCTGTGAAAATTATGTTTTTTGATTTCTCCAGCGTTGTCAATAACGTCCTGCCATCCCTGTTAAGGGGTAAACTCAAAGATATGCAGGTGGATGAGTCTATGGTGTCTGGGACAATGTATTATCTGTTGGGTAGACCACAGTTTGTGAGACTCAAGGATTGTGTCTCTGATGTGTATGTGAGAAACAATGGAGCACCAAAATGAAAAGTTGTGTCTCCTTTTTCTCCACTCTGTACACCTCCGACTATAAATATAATACCAGGTCATGTCATGTGCAGACATTCTCAGATGACTCTGCACTAATGGAGTGTATTGATAAAGGGGGTGAAACAGAGTATAGGATTCAGGTGGAGAAGTTGGTTTCTTGGTGCAAAGAGAATTTGTCTGTATCTTAGCATCAGTAAAGCCAAAGAACTGGTTATTGACAGTCGCCACACCAAAGAGCCTGTCTGTCTAGTCACTGTTCAAGGATTGGGTATAGAGGTGGTACACTCCCTCAAGTACTCAGGGGATCCACATTAATAACAGGTTGGACTGGTCTAGGAACAAGTCAAGTCAACTCAAGCTGGGAAGCATGAACTGGTACAGTGCTTTGCCGCACCCACTACACGACGAAACAACTCGGGATCCCAGTTTGCAACCCCCCAGGCAGACATGCGGTCCAGTCCCACCCTCTGGAAATGACCCTCTATCTGCCGCAGGCAGGTGTTATGTGGGCGACCCCTTTGCCTGGTCCAGCCACTCGGGTTTCCAACAATGAGGATCGTACGAGCCGGATCATCCTCGGTGAAATGTGCCACATGGCCATAGTGTCGTAAATGATGCTCCCTCACAATGCAGGTAATGTGCCTCATTCGGGACTCCATGAGCAACCGCTCATTTGACACAAAGTCAAACCAACTGTTAAGAAGGATTTTCCGGAGAGACACAGTACCAAAGGAGTCCAGTCTTCGTCTCAGGTCACTGGATATCATCCATGTCTCGCAACCATATAGCAAGACAGGAAGCACCAGGACTCTAAAGACTTGGACCTTCGTCCTTTTGCATAGATATCGGGAGTGCCACACACCCCTTTCCAGCGACCTCATGACCCCCCATGCTCTCCCAATCCATCTACTAACTTCATAGGAAGAGTCATCAGAGACATGAATGTCACTGCCAAGGTACGTAAACCTCTCAACAAGGTCGACACTCTCTCCTCAAACAGACACACTCCCGATGGCTGTGCCCAAGAGGTCATTAAAGGCCTGGATCTTGGTTTTTATCCAGGATACTCGCAAAGCCAGACACAGACTCCTTGCTCTGTCTCTCGAGTGCCCCGAGTCAAGTTCCGTGAACCTTTCTTCACCAACAGATGCCCAACAGCTCCTGAACCCCACTACCATGCCCAACACCCAGTCCATACAAGCATTGAACAGAGTAGGAGCAAGAACACACCACTGACGAACCCCAGAATCAACTGGGAAGAACGCAGAGGTTCTGCCTCCACTCTGCACAGCACTCACAATACCAATGTACAAGCCAGTCATGATATCCAGCAACCTCGAGGGGATCCCACGAACCCTCAGGATGTCCCACAGGGCAGCTCGATCAACTGAGTTGAATGCTTTACGAAAATTGACAAAGACTGCAAAGAAACTCTGCCGATATTCGCATTTGCACTCAATGAGAACCCACAGTGCCAGGATGTGGTCTATGGTAGACTTCTTAGGCGTAAAACCAGACAGTTCCGGTCACTGGTAGGTGAGCAAATGATCACGGATCCTATTAAGGACAACTCTAGCAGGGACCTTACCCGGCACAGAGAGCAGTGTTATCCCCCTGTAGTTGCTGCAATCCAGGCGATCACCCTTCCCTTTCCAGATAGGGACGACAAGTCCCGTTTTCCAGTCAGATGGGATCATGCCAGTCTCCCAAATGGAAGCAAAGATTGCTTGCAATGCCAGGAGGACAGCCTTACCACCATCCTGGAGAAGTTCAACCCGGATACCACAGATCCCTGCAGCCTTTCCCACCCTCAGCTGGTTCACAACCTGTGCAATCTCAGTGAGACTGGGTGGTTCACAGCTAATTGGAGGATCAGCCTCAAGAACTGTGAACCCAGAGATATCCAACATCCTAGCCGGAGGGTCTATTTTGAACAACTGCTCAAAGTAGCCAGCCCGGTGGGTCACAACTGCAGGTCTATAAGACACATTCTGGACCCCCTGGAGGTAGTAGTAAAGGAAATAATTAAAACAAAACCGAATTCTATTATAAGCAATGCCACACATCCTCTCTCATTCAGCCAATGAATTATTCAACAGAAGTGTGCCAAGAAACGCTACTGGGGCTTCTTTATCCCAACAGCAATATGCCTGCATAATGTGACAGTGTGGGCCAGGTCAGAACATTTTTTTTGTGAATTTTCTTGCTTTATAGTCATTCCAATGTATGTTTAGACCAAAGTGTGAGTGTATATTAATTTATTTACTTACCTATCTATTTATGTATTTATTTATTTAAAAAACATCTGTAAAAAGCCAAATTTCCCCCGGGGGCAAATAAACTTCTATCTATTGTCACACATGTGCGACTAGGAAGGAGCTGAGTGGAACAAGTGGAGGTAATTACCCAGCAGGCCAGGGGATCGTGGGGTGCACTAAACCTACCTCTGTTATCTCTGCAGGTCAAATGCAGGAAAACCTGCCTGAGTTAACGTTACTTCCGGTTCCAGCACCCAGACTGATGTCACTTCCAGTTCTGACCTGGGGCCTCATGTATAAACGGTGCATACGCACAGAAATGCTGCATACGAACGTTTCCACGCTCAAATCGCGATGTATAAAACCTAAACTTGCCGTAAAGCCACGCACATTTCCACTGTACCTCATACCCTGGCGTACGCAATTTCTCCGCTCGGTTTTGCAGACTGGCGGCACCCAGCGTCAAAGCAGTGCTGCTGTTCCTGTGTGGTTACTTTTTCTTTCTTAGACCCACATTCCTGACCATACACTAAAACTAACTGCATATTGTTTAGTAATGTAATGCATCTGATTGTAACTAACCTGTAGCAATATAATGGTCCAGGGAATAGCCATAGTATTCCAAATACCATAACTGCTTTAGCATTGTTACTCTCACTGCATCTTCTTCTTCTTTCAGCTGCTCCCATTGCCACAGCAGATCATCTTTTTCCATACTACTCTCACTGCACCACTCGGAGTATTTATATCACTGTATCTGAGTGGGGAATCACAGCAGCAGCTGATCGGAAAGAGAATTATCGGTATACAGCATCAAGCAAATGCTTCAAAGCCTTTCCTGTACGGACCTTGCGGTTCACAAACAGTTTCATCCCAAGAACTATAAATGCACTCAATCAATTGCTCCTTGTAGAACTGTTTGTACTTATAAGTACAGTTACCTCACTGTAAACTTGCACTACAGTTATAATAATGCACAACCTGCGCCACTTTATAAAGCGCGTATGATGACGATATCATTTTTAAGATGAAATGCAGAAAAATATGTTGATTATATTATACAAATAAAACTTTAACTTCATTTAAATAATCTGTATTGTTAATAATTAAACATGTGAGGACACAGTGCCGCAGCGCTAGCTAGTTCACGGATTGCTCCTGCCTTGTGCTGTATTCTTGCTGGTGCTGACACGACACTGGAAGGATAGACGGATAGAATAATTAAACATGTACTACGAAGATATTTCAATGTTCCTTAAAAGTTTTGAAGAATCGGCGTTCTAAGCTCACAGATGGCTTAACGTCTATTACAGAGCTGATTGTGTAGTGATTAGGTGTTTGGATAAAGAAAAGTAAGGACAGGAATTGGAGGTTAGTACGTTGAAAAAGACAGTAATTTTTTAATAAATTATTTCATCAAAGGTCGTGCATGGCGCAGCAAGCCTCTTGCGTGAGATATGAACAATCACTGCGCCGCCGTGTTCCCATGTTTAATAACATGCTTTCATTCCTATCATCATGAAAAAGATATCACGTATACATGTCAGTATTTTAATTATTCAGAGAGCTGTAATATCACGAATGTAATGGATTCTTCGGAGAAAGAGAAAGAGATAGAACGGAAGCACGTAGTGATTCACACACACAGAGCATATAGAAGATCAAATACAGAACAAAGCATTTAACGTGCTACTTTAGTTACGATGGGATTTGAGAAACTAGTAAAATAAACGATTTTAAGATGAAGTTTATGATATTCTACTTTAATGACAAAATAAACTACGTGATTAAAGTGGACATTTTGAGATTAAAGTTGACATTTCGTGCTTTTTTCCCCAGTGTGTGCCTATTTTTTTTCTCTGTACCCTAATAAGCTTTCATATGACACTCAGACGGTGGGCTACGACTCGCCTTTTCATGCCGACGTTGATATGTGACAACTTCTTTTTTATTTCGGGCATTGTGTGACTTTGTGAACTTGAGCTTACGAGTTTCTCTGACACTATGTCACTCGATCAACTTCCTTTTGTTGATTATACCACTGTTTAAACCAACAAATAGTACATTTTTCCTTTGCCTCCACTTGGTATTCGCTGAAATTCATATATTTTCCCCCGTGCTTTTCCCATTGTCTTTTCAAAGAAAGCTGTTTATATTGATTTGCATATTCAAAGAGGTGTAATTCTGGGAGGAGTTGAGGCAGGACAGAAGGCGCGTGCACGTGCGTTACTTTTCACGCTGATCGGGATTTATGTAGCGGAAGAACGTGGAAGTTTGCGTACGTACATTCCCGCTTTTGTGCTTACGCCATGTTATAGTGTGAGTTCTACGCATGGCGTTATACATGAGGCCCCAGATGACATCAATTCCGGTTCACCACCAAACCACCATATTTCAAAACCTCATCAGTTCAGTCTTGGAACTCAGCCTAAACATAGCAACTTTGTTTACTTTACCCTTTTGCAGCCAGGGACAATATAAGGGTGGCTGCCCCAAACCTTTATTGTGTGTTGAGACTACTTCTTTCACACTGTCTGTCCGTCCGTCCGTCCATCCGTTCGTCCGTCCATCTATCTATCTATGTGTAAGACATAAGTACTGTAGATATAGATAATGGGAGTTTTTCCTCACATCTCTTCTGGGTTACGGTTAAGAGTTTAGATGAAGTTTACGTCTATTCTGGCTCTTTTTTTAACCCATGGGAGGCTTTTGCAAACATTTATCTTGCTCTGAAAAAAGCTTCTCTGAAGTGTAAAATTATTTAACAATTTAACATTTTCCATTGTTAGCATCGCTTGTTGCCATGAAAATCACACCCAGAATTACTTGAGAATCAAAGCGACTATATACAGTATACTGTATAGATCATTTTCAGTTTATCTGAGATTAGGATACTGTGAATGATTGCAACAAATTTTTATTTTATTTGAATCTTTGAGTTTCTGATCTCAACTTTTGTTGTTGAAACCTGATTTTTGATTAGTGTTTTGCATTCTGAAGATTGATAGTTGGAATTCCCAGTTATGACATGACACATTACCTGAGCTAGTCTTTCCTTATTAAAAACATTCCTGTCTCTTATTTGAGTCAGAACAGTAGATCGGTGGCTATTAAAGCTAATAGAAATTAAACAAATTTTTCACACCTTAGTAGTCTGCTGGATGGTGTTGAAGCTAGTGTACTGCCACTTTCCATATGCTACATGAAAAAGACTCACCAAACATTCTTCAAGTAAGCTTGCTCACAGGAATTGGCAAGTATCACACTCTGTCCTCAGTAAAAACCACAGTATTAAAAAATACATGCTGGGACTTGATCTAGATATTACAGTTATTTAAAAGTAGACAGTTTCTACAGCTTAAGCTGTTTCTGAATGATGTTTTTAAGATATTCTCATTCTATAAAGAGTATGTTTTTTCTAACGCAGGTGTTTTTTTATATTAATAGTTTAAACATTCTAACTTGCAACCTTTGCTTTTATTGAAAACCCATATTAGAAAAACAGCTTTAGGATGTGTTCTAGTTGGAAATTCCTTTCTCTTTTAAATAAAATATTCCCATATTGATAAATAACAAGAAATGATCATATGTCAACAATAATTCCCTTCAATAAAACATCACATGATTTTTAGTTTAAAATCCTTTAAAAGAGGTTTAAATTGTGGATTTTAAAAATCACTCATCTGTCCTGAATTGCTTTGCTTTGGTGATAACAATACAAATAATAATACCAATAATAAATAATAATAATACACTTAACCAGTGTGGTGTCACTAAAAGCAGTGGGCTTACTCTTCAGAATTGCCAATTGCTGCTGACTGCTCTGCAGTACTCCTGATTGAGGCTATTACTCCAAATCAATGTGAGCATCTGTTAGTGTTAAAGGTCCCCTTAAATTCCCAGCAACAGACAAACGCTGCAATTACTCTGTGAAAGAAAATGTTGGATATGAAAAAAGAAGCATAAGTTTGATTAACTCCGAAATGTAATTATGGTAGATTTTCTCCTAGGATGTCTGCCTGATTACATAGCTTTTGTTAAAAAATTTCTTATTGATAGTATTAACATTTTTCACAAATAAACCACTTTTGTTGCAACACTATTTGTTTATCATCATTTGTACTAGTCTTTTAAAAAAATATTTCAGATTTTTTTGATAAAACAACATAAAGTTATCTATAATGACCAGATAATAAGAAACATTGTACTATACACTACAGTATAATTAAAGCATTTTTTTTCCTTTCAACTGATTATCCAATCATTTAATCATCTCAATGCACAAAGCAGCGAGGCTCCTACTTATTACCTTGTTTCTTGTTTAATTCAATGTTTATGATAAATATATGGAATCAGGTTCTGTATGTAGTTCTAATTTTACTAATTTTGCTAGCTATAGAGAAACATTCTTCCATTTTATTTTTCAACACTTTCTTCCCACCACATGATGATTCATTATTTAGTGCTGCTTCTGCCTTACAGCTCCATTGGCCTGGTGTAATTCTTATCTAGATTACTGTCACTGTACAGTTTACACATTCGGCTTATGTCTACATGGACTTTCTCTGCATTTCT
The DNA here is from genome assembly GCF_900747795.2 of Erpetoichthys calabaricus. Lineage (NCBI taxonomy): Eukaryota > Metazoa > Chordata > Cladistia > Polypteriformes > Polypteridae > Erpetoichthys > Erpetoichthys calabaricus. The sequence goes on along the minus strand of NC_041399.2, from coordinate 144,659,367 downwards.
GTTTTCTCTTGTATCCAAAATATTTATACACATGGTTAATTCTCAATTTAAATTTGTTCCACTATGAGTAAATGTGGTTATTTTGGTATTTAGTACACTGAATTAATCCCAGAGGGAAATTTGTGTTTTTGCATGTCCTTTGGAGGTCAGAGTGCACGGTGGTATGCTATCAGATATGTGCTAAAATGGCATCCATGGTTGGCTTCTCCCTTAAGCCTTTTGATGACAGTATAAGGTGTTGATCCCTGCAACTCTGTAATAAGTGGGTTCAGAGGGGTTGATTGGCAAGAATGCTCTACCTAATCTGAATATGACTTGCTATTAGATATTGATGCTAGTCATGGACTATCTCCAACAAACACCATATTTTTGCATGCAGCTGTATGTGTACCTGGTAACATAGCACCTTTTCACAAAAATCGCTGGTTGACTTTTTTTGATAGTGTAACAGTTTTAAGTAATATTTGATGTCTCTATTACAGGGCATCCCAGGGCATCCCAAAACTTAGGTGTAGGCATACAAAAAGATTATTAAATTAATTTAGGATATGCCGAGTCATTTCATGTTAACTAATCAAAGCCTATGTGTTATTGACAGACAAAAAGGGCTGAGCTTTTATCTGATTTTAACCTGGTCAAGTGTCTTAAATTGCCTTGGTGTTAGCTGGATAGACCAGGAAGTCCCAAATGGGCGGAGAGGATGTCCTGAAAATACCTCAGAAATGCATGTGTTCAATGTTCTCTTCCTCAGGTACAACCAGTATATGAAATACCCTATAGTAATCAGGTAATCCTGTTGCTCCAGTATTGGCTGAACTGTGAAATATCACTCTGGTACTATGGAATATAGAATTTTAGAAGTTAGGATATGCTTATCTTATGGATTTACACTATAAACTAAAAACAAGTCAAAATAAGGTAATATGTTTGTGATAGTTCCCAAATGAATGATCCATAATTAATAGAATATGTATGCTGGCTACTTAAATGTAGAATTACTTAGAACTAATCTAATCCTTATTTACAAAAATTCCAAATATCATCCAAAAAATTTTGTATCTACTTCAGATCTTGCTCAATATGCAGAACCTATGCTTACATGGTAACATGTCAATGAGACTACAATGATGTAGCCAAAGCATTTAAGTGCTATTCAGTGTTTTTAAACACTAGCTTTGTTTATTTGGAATGGGTTGCTTTGTGCAATGTTGCCTTTGAAGTGTAAAATTAAGTCACAAGTGCACCTAATTAATTAATTAAATAATTAATAAATATTTTCATTTATATAGTACTTTTCTCACTTCTCAAAGAGTTTAACATAGCCAGAGGGGAACCACTCTAACCTACACCAATGTGTGGGATCCACTAGGATGATGTGACGGCAGCCATTTTACAACAGTACACTCACTGCACATTAGTTATTAGGTGGTGAAAGGTGAGAGAGATTGTTGGTTAATTAGAGACAGGGGATGATTAGGGGGCCAGAATGGATAAAACTGTGATGGGCAATTTAGTGCCCAGACATTAGGATGAACCTTACTCTTTTTGAAAGATGCCCATGGAAGTTTAATGACCACAGAGTCAGGATCTCAGTTTTATTTCTCATGTTCATTTTTGCAGTACAGTGTCCACCACCGTCACTGCACTGGGGCATTGGGATCCACACAAAGACCACAGGCTAAGAATCCCCTGCTGGCCTCACCAACATCTCTTCCAGCAGAAGTTCCAAGTTTTTTCTATACAAGTACTGGCCAGACCCGAACATGCTTACTTCAGGTGCATGAGCTGTTCAGAGGTGCAGGTGGTATGGTTTGACTTTGATCTTTAATAATAAAATATATTTATCCATCTAGTGGTGCCATCTCCATTGTTAGCAGGTTTTTGTTGAGAATAGTAATTGGTCATTAAGCAATGTTTTCCTTATCAACCAGTGAAGAGAAAAAATCCAATTCTATACAACTAAAATGACACATCGCACTTACTGGAGTTTAATTGTGATAGTAAGGTACGAGCACCATTCAAAGACAAGACTAACTAGTACAGTACTAGTTGTGATGGACGGCACATAGCAGCGGGTGTCCTGGTTGGGTGTCATGGCGGGGATGGTGAGCGACTCCTTACCTGGACGGGAGGCCAGACCATTGTAAGCACAAGAAGACAGGCGAGGACCAACATGCCTCAGGTAGGAGATGTGCTTACAGAAGTGGGTTCGCTGAAGTCCCAGCTGGAATGGATTGAAGATCCTTACCTAGCCGGGAGGCAGGTATAATGGAGTGACAGGAGGAGGCAATTGGCTTGGACTACATGTGACCCACAGTATGTTAGATGGCAGCATCCTTGGGCTTCAGCACCCCTACAAAGACCCACAGGGCATGCTGGTAATTGTAGTGCTGTTTAGCAGCCCTGTTGAGTTTCATGAGTGCCGGCAGGGAATGCTACTTTTGATCCAGAAGTGCTTCAAACTGGCTATGCCCTGGCACCAGAAGTAGTCCCAGGTCAGGTTTAACATTAGAATTACCAGAGCTAACGAAAAAACATCAGCATCTTTTGACTTCTAAATGTGTCCATAAGCCCAAGCAGCATGCTATACCATCCCCCCACCGCCTCAGAATGGGCAAGAAGTTCTCCCAGTTCCTGCCTTGATTGATTATCTGGTAGTGAGCTACCCAGAATTGTAAGGGGAAATAATGTAATGTGTGTTCTGTGTCTACAACAATCTATGTAAACACATCGTTAAAACAGAAATGTTTTTCATGTTTTAGTAATAAATGTCAATGTCAATTTATTTATATAGCACATTTAAAACAAGATAGGAATGCTGTGACCAAAGTGCTTTAAAATAAAGGAAGAAAAAAGCATAGAATTAACATAAATAACATAAATAGAAATAAAATAAATGAACATAAATAAAAGAAATGATAAATAGAAATAAGATTATATAATCACAATGAGGAAACCATCAGTATTACTGAAGGTCACAGAAAGCAAGTGAATAGAAATGAGTCTTTAATCTTGTTTTGAACAGTAGACTTGAATTGTAGACAAATCCTTTATGTAATGAGGTAAAGAGTTCCACAAGCGAGGAGCAGCAGCTGCAAAAGCCCTGCCCCCCTTAGTTTCACACTTGGTACGGGGGACAACAAGAGACAACTGGCCAGAAGATCTAAGCACTCTAGATGGCTGCTGTAAAGCACACAATTCAGATAAACAGGCAGGAGTAAGCCCATGTAAAGATTTAAAAACTAGCAACAAGATTTTAAAATGAATTAGAAAACTGACAGGCAGCCAGTGTAAAGAAGCTAATATTGGAGAAACAGAATCAGACTTTCTTGCCCCAACCAGAAAGCGAGCGGCAGCATTCTGGACCAACTGTAACCTGCGTGTACAGGGATTTGCTAATCCCAGAATACAGTGAGTTCCAGTAATCAAGGTGAGAAAAGATAAAAGCATGAGTAGCTTTCTCAAGATCCCTAGAAGATAAAAAAAGCTTGATCTTACCTAAAAGACGAAGCTGGAAAAAGCAACTCTTGACTACAGAATTAATCTGTTTCTCAAATGAGAGATTACTGTCAAAGATAATGCCAAGATTGCCGACTTGAGGTTTGCAAAAGACAGAGAAAGAGTCGAGAAGTCCAAGACCAATTTGAGCTTTAGCTGATGGACCCACTATAAGCACCTCCGTTTTATTTTGATTCAGATCAAGAAAATTATTAGCCATCCAGGATCTTAGTTCAAAAAGACAGTTGTGCAGTTGATTCATTGCAGAGTTGCAGATGGGAATATAAACCTGTGTATCATCAGCATAGCAGTGAAAAGAAATGTTAAATTTCCTAAGAATAGCTCCAATAGGGTGAAGGTAATAAAATAGGACCCAAAATGGATCCCTGAGGAACACCACATTTAAGAGGAGCAGTAGACAAAAAAGAGAAATTTAAAGTCACTGAAAAGTGTCTACCAATTAGGTATGACCTGAACCAGTTAAGAGTAGCACCTTTAAGCCCAACAAGATGTTCAAGCCTCAACAGCAATATCTCATGGTCAATAGTGTCAAAGGCAGCAGACAGGTCAAGGAGGAGAAGGACTGCAGCGCCACCTGAGTCAGTAATAATAGAGATGTCATTGAATACTTTCAGGAGGGCCATCTCAACACCATTATAACGCCTTAACCCAGATTGGTAGATCTCAAATAAATTATTGGAGTTGAGGTGATCAACCAATTGATTATAAATAATTATTTCTAATATTTTAGCCAGAAATGGCAATTGGGAAATCGGGGGAAAATTGGCCTTTTTTAGACAGGGACGCACCGCAGCATGTTTAAAAAATGAGGGCACATGGCTAGTAAAAGTGGACCCAGAACATCAAAGACTTCCACTAAGAGGAGTGGTGGTACAATATAAAGGGGACTGAGAGTAGGTTTAAGTGTGTCAATAGTACTTTTTAACTGTGAAAGAGAGACAAGATCAAAAGATTCCAAGACAATGCCATAATTAACAGTAGGAAGTTAATAGCCAGTTGGAACAATACCACAGCGGATTGTATCAATTTTACTGACAAAGAATGAAAAAAACTCCTCAAATGAAAGAACAGTACTATTTAATCCCGTCACAGAATGAGGGGTGAATGGGCGCATTAATTGAATTAAATAAGACCCTAGGATTCTTAGAATGACAGGATACTAAATCAGCGAAGAAATCATGTTTAGCTTTCTTAACAGCAACCTGGAAGTTGAATAGATAAGTCCTAAAAATCTGTTTAGAAACAATCAGTCCATCTTTTTTCCAATGCCATTCCACAATTCGACAGGCACAGCGTAGCGGTTGCGTAGCTTCATTTAGCCAGGGAGCAGGTCTTCCCTTATTACAGCGTATCTTGAGCAGAGCAATTGAGTCTAAAACCATTTTTCAAGAAGAATTAAATTCTAAAACAGAATCAACGATATCATCATATTGGACATGTACATCAAGACTAGAGAATATGGTTTTAAAATCGGATATAATAGAAGAATTTAAAAAGCGAGAACAGCGTGGAGCACAACTAGTAGTAGGAACATGAACAGTAATTTTCAAATTCATCATTATAGAAAAGTGATCAGTAAAAGAAACATCACATAAATCAATATTATTAACTGAAATATCACATGTAAGAACGAGATCAAAGGTGTGACCGAGAGTGTGAGTTGGTGTATTAATATGCTGGATAAAATCAAATGTGTCCAATAGTGATAAAAAGTCATTAAACAAAGGTTTCGATTGACAACAAATGTGAATGTTAAAATCACCAACAATAAATACTTTATCATGGGAGAGGGTAATATCAGCGAGGAGATCAGAAAATTCAGAAATTAAGGTATCATTAATTACAGGAGGTCTATAAACCACAGCAAACAACAAAGAAGGGGAGCTGCACACTTCGAAAAGTTGCAGTTTAAAACTATTAAACGGACCCCTTGTAAGGTTCCGACACAAAAACATACTTTTAAAAACAGTGACAATGCCCCCACCACGACGAGTCAGCTGAGGAGAGTTTAAAAATGAATAACCTGATGGTACCAAGTCAGTAAAACATGAAGAGTCACCATTTACAATCCAGGTCATAGTGATGAAAAAGAAATCCAGTTTATTTGAGATAATAAAGTCTTGCAGAATAAAAGTTTTATTAGACACTGATCTCACGTTCAAAAGAGCAACCTTGATAGAAGTAGAAGAGGTTACTGCGGGATGAGCACAGGTGAGTGTGTGAAGATTACTCCGCGAGAGCACACCGAGAAAGAGTGATGCTGCCTTGAGATGGAGAAATTAAATCCGGTATCCAGCACCCATGGACCAGGGATGGAGTTCTGTGCAGGAGAAGATGGGTCATAGACGACTCGCAGGCATCGGGAATCCAAGCTCTGGGACTTGAGTCAGTGTTGTTTAACAGCAATACCGGCTCTTTTTCCACAGCGGCAGCTGGTGTGTTTGTGTCTATGAGAGTCATTCAGTTCACTGATACAGGTGAAGAAGTCAGGAGATGAATAAAACAAAGATGGAGGTTCACATAATATAATATAAAATATGTTAAGTAAAGAATCATGATCATAGGACAGTGGCTGGTGAGATGAACTAATATATAAAAACGAAGTTAAAACATAGATTAGCGAGACAAGCAGACGGCCAGCCACACCAGTCTGCACCATCTCTTACGATTGTGTCATGACAAAATGTAGACATGAACTATATAATGTGTGAAGGCTGATGGCCAAATATCAAATAAACACTTTCACAAAAGGTACACATACGATATGACAGCTTCTGTGGTGCAGAGGTTAGAACTGCTGACTTATAATCCATAGGTCGTGAGTTCGAAACCAGCTCCCCAGCAAATTTACCGTTTTGAGTAGTGAGCTACTCTTATTGTTAATATTATACAATAAAAACATTCATACAATTTGTGTCTGTAAAAGCCGGTATAAATTTATAGTACTTATAAAAGTTAGCATTTTTTTTCATTTTTATTCTCTCAGTCTCGATCACGATACAACACACGCCCCAGATCTGACACGGTTACTTTTTATCTGAAACTTGGAATAACTGTAGATGTGAGTGGTGTTTTGAGACAATGGAACTGGAAATTCTCTGATCTGGAGGGATAAAAGCTGACACACAAACGCTGGTGAATCTGCCTTCTTCGTATCTCACTGTCACTTGAATTTTTTTTTATTCAGTTTTATTGAGTGTTCCTGCTCACGCTGAATTAGAGTGCACCTTATGGTCCATGATGTCAAAGCCGCACTGACAAAAAACAGAGACATAGGTATATATTATATTTGAAATAACTCATTTTATGACCTTTATAGTACATTTTGGAAAACATTGTGACACGGATGCAACATTATTCATATTATTCATATTCATTCGCATGCCTTCTTGCGCTTGTAATCAGTGACCACATTTTTTTTTTTTTCGATCTTGGCCATGCAGCCTCCTCATTTTGGTGCACTGTGCTGTTTCTTTGTACTCCAGGACATGCAGAGAAAAGAATAGTAAAGAGGTCAGTTCCGCACTATATGCAATCATCAGATTCAAATGTTAACAGTTCACATACACCCAAGGACCGTCCTTCCTATATTTACGACATGTGTACCTGTTGCAATGTACACACTTCTCTCTATGCTGTGGTTCCTATTACACTGAAGAGGCTGGGGGAAGCAGCGGTGGGGGGGATGGTATAGTAGGCTGCTTGGGGTTATCAACACATTTACAAGACAAAAGACACTGAATGGAGAGGTGCAAGTGGATTTAAGGTGGGCTGGATTTACGAGTTTTTCGTAAGCTTTGGTAATTCTAGTGTTAATAAAAGGGAGAATATTTGAACCCATGACTTTGTTGGTTGTGATTGTGTCTGGGGTTTGGGGCTTGCTGGTGGCGCCCTCTACTCGTTACATATCAAAGTATGATTCCCGGCTTAAAATGCTGTGAAAAATGAAAGATTAGGATGAAGTTTAACTAATCAGCAGCTAGTATTGTGTTAGTCTGGTGTTTATTACCTGCTCAGTCAGTTGATTTTTTGATTGCTCGTTAACAACAGCACAACAGTAATTACCAATATGACACTATGCTTTACCCTGCATTTATAGGGGCAGAGTACAGAAAACACTGTTAAAACACTATATTAAATCTTACATCCTTGTCACATATTCTTGGAAATTCTGCATTAAATCGTATAAAAATGACTGTGGTTTAAAGGCAGACTGCAGAAGTATTGTAAATATTATTCACTTTGGGGTTTATGAAAAGACTTTCAAATTTTGATATCAGTATCATTCACTGTAAAACATCACCCAGAAAATACTGAATCATGAATGTAATACTGTATTAGTATGTTCACCCTGAATGTTAAATTGCACTAAGGAGTAGATCAGGAGGTTAATTTTGTATTGTCACATATTAAACAAGGCACCATTATCAAGAAATCCTGTCTTCATTAAGTGTGGAGTTAAAAGAATCAAAAAGGGGTCTGCAAAGAAAAATAATTGCAAATGAATTTTAACAGTTAGCTATAGGTTGCTGAAATTGTATCTCAAGCATCATTGCTCCCTCTGTTTGACTCTTTTCCCAATTTTGTATATGGTATAGAAAAGCTGGTAAAAATTACAAAAATCCAGATAACTTTGGTACTTTCCAGCTATTATGCACACAGTATATTCTTATAACACTAACACAATATCCAGTAAGATCAGATAAAAAAGGACATTTGGAAAACATAGGATTCTTTTAAAGTCTGTTTTCTTCTCCAAATTTATAATATAGCAGACCCTTTATTCAAAGTGCAGGATGGAATGCAGTGAAGAAAAGTCAAGCAAATTAAAACAACAACAATTCAGCCCAAAGTATCTACATACTTTTAATTTCCCATTATGGGATATTACTTCATCTCTGTATATCACATTACTATTGGACTGTTCTTTCTTTTTAAATAAACCGTGCAATCCTTCTAATTGTGCCAGTTATACCAAGCAGAGTAATGCTAACTGATTTGAAATTACTCTAAATTTTTTTTAAATAATATTTTTATAGTTGCCAAACAGCAAACAATTCTGCCAGCCCTTGTAAAAATCACTACAGCTGCACAGAGTAAATAGTGCTTCACGCTTCTGAGCTTAGTTTGTGGACAGACACAATAGCTACAGATTTTATTTTTTCCGACCACTCTCTTAGTCAGAAGCTAATTCCTGGTTATAACTGGACTGTACTATCTGTCTTCTTTCATTTGGTTTCTGCACTCGATCTCTGAATTTAGAATTAAGCAAGGATGTGAAACGGTGTATTAATGTTGCCTCCAGCTTATCCACACTGGTGCCTTTACTCTCCAGTGGGTTCATTAGCATTTTGCTTTCATTCTTTTTCTAAACTGCAGGCAGTTTGCATTGAACAAGTTCATTTGTATGTGACAAATAATATCTGTCGCTTCAGCAGGACTCACTGTATGAGACCTATTTCTCAAGCTAATTCCCCAATTTTAAAATTGCTTTAGAAAGAGAGTATAACAGACATATCAAAGAGACATATTAATATTCTGTGAATTTAAATTCTTGATACAAACTCATATTTCTTAAATATTGCAGAAAACCGAAACTAAAATCTGAACCCACTCAGAACCATCATCTGAAAGCAGAATTTAGGAAGAAATATGATCAAGAAACAACTTCCAGACGACTCAAAACTAAGAGATTTTTTTGAAAGACTTTATGTGCTCTGTCCACTTTTGGTTTTAATTTTTTTTTAATTCATTTTTCGCTGTTTCTTAAAAGAAAATTTAATGAAACTTAGGAATGTGTTTTTGAATTACAAATTATTTGTATCCTTGTTTATCGTGGTGATTCACTAACGGTAGAAATGAGACCCATTTCAATAAGTTAGGATATATTCGAATCAATTGTCATCAGTTGTTATCTTTATATTAATTCTCTTTTAACTTATAAGAACACATGATCAGATTTTTTAGCATTATTATTTAGGCATTTATCTGAATCATTGTATTACTAGCCATGTTACCTGTTGAAGATAGGTAATAAAATACATTTTTAAATATTTTATATCTTTTGCCCTACATGTACCTTCAATGCCTTTCTCCTGCATTTTCTTGTCTACACCTCTCTTCACTACAACTCCCTCTATTAAGTGTGTTCCTGTAAAGCCTGCTTCCCAGACTTAGTCTTTTTGAGGCGCCTTGTTTGAGTCCTGTCTGCTTTTATACTTCACCTCTTTGAAGGCAACTCTTAGTGTGCCAAACTGACCAAGCACACCAAAGCCAAGCAGAGCAATTAGATTGCTTGAAGGGACCAGACACATACACAGACTTCAGTGTGTTTTCATATGTAGTAGATTATTGGTACATACTGATATTTAGGTTATATCATAATTCACATTATTATACATGCAGTATATTCATCCACTGTAACCCTCAAAAATGGTGTTTGTAAACTTTTCTTCATTCTTCCATCTTCTGAACCTATATCTGCTATTACAAAGTTGGGGTTCAACAGGGAGTTATATCAGCACCTCCAGCCAAGAAACCTGATTCAGTACTGGAGGAGATGCAAATCCTTTGGAAGGTACATTCACAAAATGCAATCTGCCATACACTATGCAAGTGACATTATTTAAATGGCCTTGAGCATTTTAGGAAATTATAAATCAGCTATCCATACAAAGAACAAATATATACCATTTTTATGCCAGTTACAAAATGTGTCATATTTAAATGAGAGTGCTGTGGTGTGAAATTTTATATATAAGTTGATAAATATTTTGTATGTCTTTATTTGTAACAAAGCAATGTAATATTGGCTAACCACCCCCTATCCACCCTTTTAGGACTGAGTCTTTGTAATTTTATGACAGTATCGGGTGGAAGTGCCTAAAACCATTTTGGCAAATCATTGATTCTTTGTGGGACTCTCTCAATCAACCCCCACAAGAAAGCCAGACTGCCAAGCTGGCAAGCATCAGCTCAACAAATGGTTTTGGGCCAGGTGTGAAAGGTACTGTGAGCCCCCATTGGTGTGAAGTATGGCTGTGTGGGATTGTTTTGAATCAGAGGCCATTCTGTAGCACGACGCCCTATTGGTGTAAGAATTTGGACAAAGAATGTATAAATTCTGTTGCTTTGCCCCTCCCTCTCTCTCTCACCATCATGATGAAGGAGAATCTCACACACCATGAACTGAAATGAAGACCACGCTGAGAAGCACAACTCGGCAGCCATATTAAGACAGGCATGTAGCCTATCCTGAAGAAAGCCATAAAATGATGACTTAACTAGAGACATTTTGAGTAACTAACAAGTATATGTGCTGCCTGAAATTATACATCAGCATTTATCAGGTTGTATGTTTGCCAGTATTCAAATGCACTTTGCTTATTGTTATTATTTTATGAATATTACCAATAATATATTATTTTAAGTTGTAACTTAACTTCTACTTGTCCTTTTACTCTAAGAAATTGCCTGAGGTTATAGATGTAGAAGGGAAGGTGGAGAGAAGTTATAAAGTACAATACCTCATTAACAGTGGTAAGTCTATGGGATTTGTGGCATTCTGACAAAGGCTACTCATTAAAGAATACAAAAGCGGAAAGCAGAGTAATATAGAGCTCTACCAAGATAAAACAGAGGGTAAACATTTACTCAAAGAATTTATGGGCCTTGTAATTCCATTATCCAAGTGGATAATGTTATGGCATGGCACCATACAATTTAAAGAGAATGATATTACTGTAGTATCTTCATTCAGTAAAGTAGCTGACTAAAATGGACGCAAGGAGGCTCTTTTTTATTGCATTACTCTGAGAACAGAGCTACCCAGTTTAAGTAACAGGCGCATATCTACATATAGTAATGTAATGGATCACATTATGATTCATACACAGAGCATTTCAAAAATAAAAGATGTCTCATTCAAAATGTTAAACTCCATTCCATTTTATTAAAAATGCAGAAGAAAAACCTTCATTTAATTTGTGACTAATTAAACCAGATGTATAGGATAGACTGCTACCTCAGGTCAGTACAGGGGAATATTCTGCACTATAAAAGAAAGGCTTACTTATTATACAGTACCTACATACAACAAGATGCACCTACTCTGCCCTTTTGTCAATGATACATCAGGTGACTTGGGTTACTAGGGTAATTTCAGAAGTACTACTAGATGTGCATTATTAGCCTGCTTTAGGTGTGATGCTACTGACCTCCACAGCAATTGGGGTAGTGGACAATGTTGTAAGAATGGCCGGATGACATTGCCTCCTCTGGTTCAATTGACTTTTGGTGATACAGCTTAGAAATTAATAAATTGATCAACACAATGTTTCCATTCCTCTGTAGCCCCAAAGGCTACAGCATTAGAGACTGGTCTCCCAGAGAAAATTGTATTTGGATGTAAAAAAGATTTGGGAATCCTGTATGCATTAAAATACACTACACAATTAGATTTAATGCAGCAAAGCAATTGAGTAACACAGCTATTAGAAAGCATTGTTAGAGATTATTTTGTTGTGGATTGTTGTGGTGTGTCAGCAAAAAAATATCTAATCTTTGCTGAATATTGGTTAAGACATTAGTATTGTGAAATGGACTCACAAACATGGTAGAAGGGGTATGAGGCCTGCAAAAGGTCCAACAAAAACAGGCGAGGACCTTCACTGACATACCCAGAAGAGGCTCACCCCAAGGCTACAAGTTTCCAAATTACTACTTCCCAACTGCAGCCTAAACAGGACTAACCGGGGGAGCATGCTTTGAAAGTACAAAAAGAAAAGAAAGTTCTACATTTTACAAAAAAAAAATTACTGTCAAACTCTGACTTTGTGAATCTGACTTTAACACTTTCGATATAGGTTGTCCATTGCAGTTATGAATGCAATTCCATAAAAACACACTAGCTTAAGTGTTAAACCGTTTTTTTCAAAAGAATTACTAAAATGTTAAATTTCATATAATACAAAAAAAGTTAGTGTCCTACTAAAGAGATTAGAAAGATGATGCCGTGACTCCACAACTGCAAAAAATGGAAAAAAGTGTGCATAACACAATTCATAAATAAACATCTTGAAAAATGTACATCAGATTTTAATTTGAAAAGTCACCAGTTGTTTCAAATATGTTATTTTTCTTTGATTAGTGTACCACTTGTAACTGCTTTCTGATTCACTTAAAATGAACCACACAAGAAAATATTAACATTGTCTGCTTAGGGTTAAACATTTTCACTGTATGTCTAATCAAGCCGCACACACTTAGACCAATTTTCAACCAGGTCTTCTCTTTTCATTGCCTTTTCTCAATTTGAAAAAGTGTCCTATAGTGAACAGATCTGTTTGGTTTTTAGAAATAAATGGTAAGTAGTCCGAATTAATGGATTAGCTCCTCACTGTCTTCTCTGATTAAGGCAGAACCAGAAAGGAGCATATTTAGTCTATGGACGTCAGGCATGTTTTTATTTCAGAAATTTTCATTGTTTGTCTTGTGTGTATTAATTCTAGTACATCTTTATATTTACGTTTGGTGACCAGAGCTGTATACAGTAAATCTGATTTTATTACTACTTTTTTGCAATGTCTTTCTTGATTTATATTCTGGGAATTTTGAGACATGGCCATGATTCTATTAGCCTTTTAAATTGCTTCTGCACAATGCCAAGATGATGGGAACTTGTGCCAATATAAACACATAAATCTTTTACAAAATGTTTCTTTCATAGCTCAGTGCCTTCTTTCTGGTGTTTATACTTAACCTTCTTGATGCTTGCATATATTCCTTTGAACCTGTTTACACTCAAATGCACGTTGAAAATATTAGCCAGCTTAGAAGACCTAGTCAATTTGAATTATTAGTTATGGATGAGTGATTTAAAATTAAAATAATTAAAAATTAAGGATTTACTTTATAGCCATTACAATTTATTTTTTGTTAAATCTATAATGCTTTATAAATGAAACATTCATATGGTCTAAATTGTTTCTAATTAAATACTTTGCATATACTGCACTTTTCAGAATTGCTAGAAAATATTTTTTTTTACATTGTGTGCAATATACAATGTTAGTTCTGTTTATTTTTGGAATGTTTCACAATAACTATGCATGCATTTTTTGCCTATATTTTTTTATATAAATGATTCATTAAGCCTCTTTTTTATCTTTATTGAATTTATTAAAAACATATAACATCCCATACAATCAAGTCAAAATTTAACAGAACTAAATTCAAATCAGCCCCCACCCATGAGAAAGAGAGGAAGGCCAACTGCCAGAGCAAAACAATTGAGAGTAGTAAAGAGAGAAAGGAGTCTTTCCCCCCAATATAAATGCTTATTTTAAAATATTATTGATTAGGTCCTGTCAGGTTTTAAAAAAGTTTTGAACAGATCCTCTAAGTGAGAATAAGATTTTTTCCAATCTCAAATAATATATAACATCAGTTACCTCTTATTTTTAAATTAATAATTGCCATTCATATAATTTTTCATAGTGTAACAACCCCAGGGTCTGGACGTGATGGAGACGCAGTCCACTGGTGGTCGGGACCTGTCAGAGGGGGCAGTAATACCTGGAGAAGCCAGCTATAAAAAGCAGCTCAGTGAGTAATGTGAGATGGGGGCGCAAACACAGCTCTTAGCCTGCACCTTGATCTCACCTTTCAGCATATAAAAACCTATTGGCCTGGATGTATGGGCACTGGAAAGCCTAGGATGTGGACCCTAGTGTGGAATGCGAGTTGATTCTGACCCCAGGTAAGCGGAGTGAGTTGAAGCCAGGCAGCGTGTATGAGCAGACAAAGGGAGAAGCCAGCTGGGAGTGCGTGTTGCAGCTGAAGACCTGAGCAACATGAAGATGTTCTTTTTAAGGACCACTCATCAACTATTGGTGTGAAGAGATTAACTCCATTCTACTGTCACTCATACACTCCAGAGTCATTTCAATATTAATGCTTAATCCTGGACTGTTTAGCCTACTTGAGCTAGGAGAATTTTAACCTGGGGTTTAAAAACACTGTCTGGCAAAAAGAAGTGCTTAAACAGTATGTCCAAACACAGTAGAGAGCTGAATGTGCTATAAATTTACACATTATAATACAGTCAGTCATATGCAGTATTTGAAAGTACAACTGAAGTGAGGAGCATTGTGCATGATTGAAGAGGATTTAAGCTCTGCTCTATTTCATTAAATTAAAAAAATGCAAATTAGTTTTAAATTAGAAGAGTGAGATATGCTTCAGGCCCTGGATGAATTGAAGATGGGTCTAATGGGACCTGATGAGATTTTACCAGTTTTAGTGAAAGACATGAAAAAATATAAAGCTGGATTACCCATACTCCAACAGTTTAAGATGGGAAAATTACCCGATGACTGAAAAGTTGCAAATATGACTTTGATCCATGATAACGGAAACAAAATGGATTCACAGTCATTTCAGACAAAAAGGTCGCAGTTGTATGTTAAATTGTGGAAACTATAATAAGAAATTAATTACAAAAATACTAGCAAGAAAATATTAAATAAATAACAGGCAGCATGGGTTTATGAAGAAAAGATTTTTCCAAACTAATCTGTTAAACTTTTTTGAATGGGCAACTGAGGTTATACATAAAAACAGAGCATTTGACTTAATTTACTTATACTTTCACAAGGCTTTTGATACACTTCCACACTGAAAATTAATTCTCAAACTAGAAGGTGTTAGCATCCGCATGCCACCACAAAATATGCCATTAACATTAATGTCATAAATGTCTTAACTGTCATATCTGTTATCCAGTTTGCAAAAAGTGTCAATGAATTCTTAGACTGTTGTTATGATATGTTATGTAAGCTTTCTGAAGGTGACATTGAGGCGATTTACAGAATCAAACATTTTGAAAGTATTAATACATTTGCAATAGCATTAAAACATATTTTGTACAGAAGATCATTTATCACATATATGACAAAATTGGATATATAGCAGTACACCACTGTCAAGCTGATATCAGAGTGCAGTGTATATAGCACATCATTTTTACAGTTGTAATTGTTAAGAGGAACGGCTTCACTTTAGATGTCAAATTTGACCCAGTTTGTCATTGCTGTTAGATAAGACATTTTCACTCTGTAGAATTTAGATCACAAGGACACAGACACAGCGTTGATGTGAAGATGAGCAATTCAAATATTCAGTCATATATTGTGATAGTAATTCATTTTTAATACCATACATAACAAAAGCATTAATTTTAAGAAGTTATTTTAAAATCGAGAAATATTCCATTTGAAACACAAATTTGGTCTATTACCTGATTTAATAAATTTCAGTCAAGAATGAATCTCATTAAGGAAACTGTACATTTTAACCACTTGACAATGATGGTTTCCATCTTAATTCTTATAAGCAATGTTATATGTGCTAAAATTGTCAACACCATAATGTAGTTTAACTGCATAATATGAAAATAAACAGTCATTCATTAAAGATTCATTAAAGGTTACATAATGATTACTCTTTTTTATTAAGTGACTGATGCCTTCATCCAAGGCAGCTTAATAGGTCAGGGTACATTGCAAATGTTTACAGATATTTTTTACAGCTTGCACACAGGCAAGTGAGTGCTGCTGCCTTGCAGTAAGGAAACCAAGGTTCACATCCCGGGTCTTCCCTGCTTGGAGTATGAATGTGCTCCCTTTGTTTCCTCCATGTGCTCCAGCCCAACCACACTGCAACCCTAATCTTGTGGGTTATAAAATGACATGACATGACATGAAATGTTATTTTCTTTGCTCAATGTCACAGAGAGGTTAGAGATGAGGGGTGACTTGGCAGTTTTGTGGTTCAAACTCCAATGTCTTAGCCACTATACTGCCTGCAAACCTTTGTAAATGTTCAGAATTATACTCCATTTTTCTATTCTAATGGTGCTGCTTAAAGACGACTGAACACCCATTCCTGTATCAGTTTAAGAGCCAAAAATTACATACAATATTCAATACATACATACATAATACAAAAAATTCTTTCCAGACAGGTTTTGCCTCTACAAAGTTAAATTCAGTTAATCAAAAATGGTAAAACAGAATCAACTGTGTACATGTGTATATATTTTCTTATTTCACCAAAAATAAGTTTATAGTCAAAAAATCATTTAATTTTAATGCACCAATGTATATACTGTAGGACAGACTGGCATTATCCATTTTACCAGGCTAGAACCCGAATCCTGGCTTAGCAAACTGTTGCCAGACACTTTTATTGCCAGCTGAAAGCCTCAGTTTGCCTGACTGGGCCTCCCTCTGGAATGTAGCATCTTCAGCCTTATCTGATTACATTATCGATTCCAGACCATGTGACAGCCAGGGACATTTCTCTCTCTAAAGTGCAAAATGGACTCAAATTCTGAACAAAGGACCTTAAACCTAGGATGAAGAGTATTGATAGACAGCACTGTGCACCAGTGATCAACCAAGAGGATGGGCTTATGTGCACCCAAGAAGCCCACATGACACAACCTCTATTCCTTCCTACTATAAAAACCCTTGTAACACCCCAACTAATTGCTCTTCTCTCACTACATTACAGTTTCACCTGGCCATAATTTGGATGCCCATAGCCAGAACCCTTAGGTGATTGGGTGTGGCCGCAACAGAGGTTGAAGCAATCTCTTTACTCCAGAGGATAACTGTGCAGGACTGAAAAGGTGGAACACACGTTGGAGTTTGGACAAGGATGCCATTAGTCCAAACTTGCTGAAGGACAGTGAAGACAGGAGGAGGAGAGAGAGACTGTATGTAAACCATGCAATTGCCTTCAATTGGCTTTGCTAGCATCTGAGAACACATTGTGTAAAACCCTTGAAGAAAAGATTGCAGTACTTACTGCAACCAGTAGGTTCGACCAAAGGCGAAGAAGGAGACCTCTTGAACAAAGAAACCACATGTCGGGAGAAAGCCGAACAGGAAAGAAACCAAGCATCACCCATCTCAAACCATAAGTATACTTTGATTCCAAGAACTATTAACTGCAATTTACTGTAATAGGTAGGACAAAGCCAGCTAATGTACCATGGTACATTGGTTGGTGTTCACTGCAACTAGATAATATTCTTGCAAAGGATAAGTTCTGGCTATTATAAGTTTCTCATCTTAAATCCAAAAGGAAAGGGTAAAGCAGCACACACACTGAGACAGAGAAGTCGGAGTGGTGGGGGTGGTCCCTGAGCCATGGCAAATACTAGCTACTGTGAGCAAATTAGCATTACTTGCCGGCAATAGAAACTTTGTAACCGGCCAGAGAGAATTTATCCATCTTAATCTCATGAATTGAAAAATCGGGATTCATAAATCATGTGTCTTCTCCTAGAGATAAAATTGATAAGTTACATGCCTTTTTCTACAGGAGAAAGAAGTTAAACTAAGCTTTCGTTATTTTATGTTTTGTGTTGTGTCTTTTGTCTGTATATATCTATATAGTTGCATATATCCATCTTCTATTATCCTTATGTTATAAATAAATTGTATCATTTTGCAAATTTCAACAAGTGTATCTTGGTTATTTGTGAAAGCAAGTCATTGGCCACGTTTCAAATCACAACAGAGAAAGTGAAAGTGTTAAGGTAGACTTATGAACCTTGTTCATATACTGTACAGATCTCTTCATATTTCTGGCGTCCTAGCCAGAACATGACACAGAGATCCTACACTCCATTACCTGCATTAATTTACCATCCCAGGATGGGTTATGATTAATCATATCAAAAAATCCTACAGTACATATCCAAGACAATATTTGGAGCTTGTATTTCAAAGTTAATTTTCTCATTCTGTAGTATGCTGTGCCTCATCAGCTACCTAAGCATCTCTGTTACCTATCAGTATTTCATTTTTAACAATATCTGCTAGGTAGGTACATGACAAGTGCCTTTTGGTGGAGTTAATGATCATGGAACTTTGCCATTGTTACAAAACCAAGTGATAAATGCACAAGTTGTGTCCTTAGGCAGACATTCCAATTATCTGTTATCCAAATATGGAAAAGCTTATTTTATGGGTGTATTTCAAAACATACTGTTTATGATGGTCACAGAAGCTATTTACTATAGACACATTCAAAACAAATTGTCATGGTGCATCTTGTAGGTGCAGATCTAAATTACCTGGCTATAGCTGGCTAGAAACCTAAAGCAATTAACACATATCCAATGCAGTTGTAATTATATGACCTGAACTCGCCAAGTCTAGTTTTTCTATTGATATCTCTTGCTAATTCTGAATAATTCTAACATTTTGTCCTTCTGCACAGCAAGGCAGAAATCCTTTCATGACAAGTCATAAATTCACAGAGATGACAAAGACAGTAATTATACAAGATACATGGGTATAGGCAGGAGATAAGCTTGAAAACATTTACATGCTGTCACGCACATGTGCATGGGAGGCAGCTAAAAGGCTCAAAAGATGGTAATTCCTCGCCAAACTAAGGGATGGCAGAGTACATTAATCCTTGCTCTTTTCCATTAGCAGACTGATCACAGGAAATTCCTCCTGGATCCAATGACGTCACTTCTGCTTCTGGCATCAACATGCCACTTCTGGTTCTGGCTCCAAGGACGCTACTTCCGGTTCCAACCACACCATGTCTGGTTCTGGCTCCAGGCTCCAAGGACATCACTTCCAGTTCTGTCATGTCACTTCCGGTCCCAGGCCCGAGAATGTCACTTCTAGTTCCTGCCATGTCACTTCCGGTCCCAGCCCCAAGGACGTCACTTCCAGTTCCTGTCTGATGACATCATTTCTCATCTGCTACATATATAAGTGCCATGTTTTCCTATACTGTTTGCTCTTTGTTATGGACTGATCTGTACCTACCAATTTGAACCACATCTTTGCTACGATTTGACAGCCAATTTCAAGTATATGGGCAGCTGCCCCCAAACCTCTTTCCTGTGTTGTCTGGATCATTTTACAATGCATAAATAGGGAAAACAAAGATCAGTCAAAAGGTACATTTATCCCAAATAATTCAATTCAGATATGATAATATATTACAAAGAAAAAGTATATCATGTCATAATAATGAGACATCACACTGATAAAGGGTTGGGGCAGCCACCCGTATAATATGGTATCCTGGCTGCTAAGTTGTTTCTTCAAATAAAGAACACAGTTGTGCATAATACAGAGTCCAAAACAAGACTGACACATAGGGGAAACGGTTAGACTTTTAAAGGGGAAGACAGGAAGTGAGGTCGTATGGGTCTGGCTCAGGATCATCGGCCATTGGTTCAAGCCCGGAGGTGACATCACAGGGGCCGGAGCCGATAAGGTCTTCTTCCATTGGCTCGGTCAGTAACTCAAAAGGGGAGAACCCCGTGGAGGCTTGTGGGACTTCCCGATAGGCAAAAAGGACGAGGGGGAGGAGCTGATCCCAGTTCCTTCCATCCTCGCTGACCACCTTACGTAGCATCTGTTTGAGAGTCTGATTAAATCTCTCCACTAGACCGTCGGTTTGAGGATGATACACCGCGGTCTTTAAATGCTTTATTTTCAGTAACTTGGCAGTCTCCCTGAACATCTCCGAGGTGAAAGGTGTCCCCTGGTCCGTCAAGACTTCCATGGGGATACCCACGCGCGAAAAGACTCCTAGTAATTCCCGTGCGATGGCTTTAGAGGTAGCTGAGCGCAACGGAACAGCTTCGGGGTATTTGGTAGCGTAATCCACGAGGACCAGGATGTATTTGTGTCCTCGGGCTGAGGGCTCTAAGGGTCCGACTATATCAACCCCAATTCGATGGAAGGGAACATCAGTCAGGGGAATAGGAACGAGAGGAGCACGGTCCCTTCTTGGAATTTGTCGCAATTGACACTCCGGGCAGGAAGTGCAAAAGCGACGAACCTCCTCATTGATTCCCAGCCAGTAGAAACGGAGCTTAATCCGCTCCAGGGTTTTTTCGGTGCCCAAGTGGCCACCTAGGATATGGGCATGTGCTAATTCACAGACCTGCCGCCGGAAGGTTCGCGGGATTAGCAGCAGCCTTCTCTCCTGCCCATCATGCATCACTACCCGATAAAGAAGGTCATTTTCTACAACAAAGTAAGGACCCTGTGACTAGCACCACTGCATTTTTTGCAAACTTCAGGGAATCGTCATTCCACTGCTCTCTTTTAAAAGAGGCCGGCGTCTCTCTAAATTGAAACCGTAACATGGAGAGAGGGTCTGGGTCGACCTCAAGGGGCGTGGTTTCCACCCGCTCCGCCGCGGCGTGTGTGGATGACGTGTCAGCATGCGACGGCCCGGGGGTTGCCACGTCACTCAGGCCGGCCGCTTCATCTCTCTCTGCCGGCTGATTACACGGCGTGGAGGCAGCTATAGACGGCTCATCTCCATCCACAACTAGGCCCAAGTGAACCCCGGGAGTGGTATGTGTCTTACCGCTTTTAATGTTAGGCCAGTCATGCCCAAGTACCACCGGGAACGGAGGATCGGGAAGGATTGCCACGGTCACTTTCTGTACTGATCCTCCGTAGCTGATGACACAAGCGGCAGTCCTGTACCAGCGGGTTTCCCCGTGGACACAGGTTATACCGGCCTTAGCTTTCAACCACTGTCGCAGTAGCACAAAATGGCGAGCCACAATAGAAATGTTGCTGCCAGTATTGAGTAGAGCTGTCGTTTTAAAACCGTTAACGATCACCACGTCAGTGTGTGGGACCATCAATGGGTTTGTCAGAGCACACCAAGCCCTCTTCCCCCTCCACCTGCAGTCCACCTCGTTCCCAAGCGGTTTGCATGTCCGCCGCTCTGGGGACGTCCGCACAAGCTCTGGGTTGTACAGGGAGGGGCTAGGTCTCGGGACACACTCCGGTTGAGCTTGACCTAGGGACAGTTCAGCTCCCCCAGATTGTGAGGCCCTCCTACATCTTTCTACGAGCTCTATGAGCTCTATCATGTTTTTATATTGTCTACCCCAGACCGGCTGGGTGAAATCCTGGGGTAGCGTTTGTAATAATATGAAGCAGGCCACCTTCTCTATCACCTGCCAAGGC
The DNA here is from genome assembly GCF_900747795.2 of Erpetoichthys calabaricus. NCBI lineage: Eukaryota > Metazoa > Chordata > Cladistia > Polypteriformes > Polypteridae > Erpetoichthys > Erpetoichthys calabaricus. The sequence continues at coordinate 144,637,810 of NC_041399.2, read as the reverse complement.
TTCAGTTCCTGTGGCCGTAGCCACTGCCTTACCTTTGCCCATAGGGACCAGGCTTGTTGTGAGGTCGGCCGCTCAAGGTCGAACCTCCAGTTTTCCAGGTCACTCACCTGCCAGTCTGGGGCACCCCTAGGTGGGAAATGGGGTTCTGGCTTCACAGGGAGGCGGGCACTCTCCTCCGAGAGAGCATAAACAGCGCTCCCGGCCTCGCCCTTCCGAAGCAGCCCATGTCTGTGAGCCCCTCCTGCACACCCGCCAACCTGCCTAGGTTGCCTAGCGGAGCATGCTGCGGGCAGAGCCGGTACCGGGTCACACCGAAACATGGAACACCCTCCCCGCCTGAAAACTCGGTCCCGGTACGCTCCCACCTGGGTATGTTGCACGTCCTGTCCCCTTCTCTCTCGGGACTTCTTCATCCTGCCGACTACGCCAGTGTCATAATAATGAGACATCACACTGATAAAGGGTTGGGGCAGCCACCCGTATAATATGGTATCCTGGCTGCTAAGTTGTTTTTTCAAATAAAGAACACAGTTGTGCATAATACAGAGTCCAAAACAAGACTGACACATAGGGGAAACGGTTAGACTTTTAAAGGGGAAGACAGGAAGTGAGGTCGTATGGGTCTGGCTCAGGATCATCGGCCATTGGTTCAAGCCGGAGGTGACATCACAGGGGCCGGAGCCGGTAAGGTCTTCTTCCACTGGCTCGGTCCTGGAAGTGACGTCATGAGAGCCAGGTGAGATCTCCCGGGAATGGTCTACAGGCAAGGGAAAAAAAGAATCAGTGCACTCTGCTACATCCCGGCATGCCTCAGAACTTCCTTCCCTCGAGCCCTTTAGCTGCCTCCCATGCGCACGTGTGGGACAATCAATATAAAGAAAATTAAAAATCAATAGTAATTAAGTAGATGTTGGCAAAGAGAAATACATAAAACAACATATACACAATTTTAACCAAAAATGGAGATAAGAATAAAGGTTTTTTCGACAAAATTAATAAAAAAGCAAATAAATAAATAACAAATGATGAACAAGTAGCTGTATTCCCAGACATAAAATTTGGTCATACTTCAAATTGGTGACCATTTGTATGTAATGTGTGAGACTAAATAAATGTTTTTTTTTAAATCATGTTACACTTTTTTTGTAATGATTAAACAACAAGTGTTTTGAAACAACAGTGTAGGATCAATTTAGGACATTTTTTTAAATATGGCTATTCACTGACACTCAACACTCTCTAAGAATCATACTTCTGTAACACTAACCCTCATGAAGGGTGTTGTGCTGCATTGAAGTAAATATCATATTAAAAGAAAATAAAACTTCACATTTTCATAGATTACTCAATAGTCTAATGTATCACACAGGCACTGGTGTAGCACAAAATGTGTGTTTTTTTTTTGAAAACCATACAGGTGCTGGTTATAAAATTAGCATATCATGACAAAGTTGATTTATTTCAGTAATTCCATTCAAAAAGTGAAACTTGTATATTAGATTCATTCATTACACACAGACTGATGTATTTCAAATGTTTGTTTCTTTTAATGTTGATGATTATAACTGACAACTAATGAAAGTCCCAAATTCAGTATCTCGGAAAATTAGAATATCAATTAAGACCAATGCAAAAAAAGGATTTTTAGAAATGTTGGCCAACTAAAAGGTATGAACATGAAAAGTATGAGCATCTACAACACTCAATATTTAGTTGGGGCTCCTTTGGCCTGGATTACTGCAGCAATGCTGCATGGCATGGAGTCTATCAGTCTGTGGCACTGCTCAGATGTTATGAGAGCCCATGTTGCTCTGATAGTGGCCTTCAGCTCTTCTGAATTGTTGGGTCTGGCGTATTGCATCTTCCTCTTCACAATACCCCATAGATTTTCTATGGGGTTAAGGTCAGGCGAGTTTGCTGGCCAATCAAGAACAGGGATACCATGGTCCTTAAACCAGGTACTGGTAGCTTTGGCACTGTGTGCAGGTGCCAGGTCCTGTTGGAAAATGAAATCTGCATCTCCATAAAGTTCGTCAGCAGCAGGAAGCATGAAGTGCTCTAAAACTTCCTGGTAGACGGCTGCGTTGACCTTGGACCTCAGAAAACACAATGGACCAACACCAGAAGATGACATGGCACCCCAAACCATCACTGACTGTGGAAACTTTAGACTGGACCTCACGCAACGTGGATTCTGTGCCTCTCCTCTCTTCCTCCAGACTCTGGGACCTTGATTTCCAAAGGAAATGCAAAATTCACTCAGCAGCAGTCCAGTCCATTTTGTCTTTAGCCCAGGCGAGACGCTTCTGACGCTGTCTCTTGTTCAAGAGTGGCTTGACACAAGGAATGAGACAGCTGAAACCCATGTCTTGCATACGTCTGTGCGTGGTGGTTCTTGAAGCACTGACTCCAGCTGCAGTCCACTCTTTGTGAATCTCCCCCACATTTTTGAATGGGTTTTGCTTCACAATCCTCTCCAGGGTGCGGTTATCCCTATTGCTTGTACACTTTTTTCTACCACATCTTGTCCTTCCCTTCGCCTCTCTATTAATCTGCTTGGACACAGAGCTCTGTGAACAGCCAGCCTCTTTAGCAATGACCTTTTGTGTCTTGCCCTCCTTGTGCAAGGTGTCAATGGTCGTCTTTTGGACAACTGTCAAGTCAGCAGTCTTCCCCATGATTGTGTAGCCTACAGAACTAGACTGAGAGACCATTTAAAGGCTTTTGCAGGTGTTTTGAGTTAATTAGCTGATTAGAGTGTGGCACCAGGTGTCTTCAATATTGAACCTTTTCACAATATTCTAATTTTCTGAGATACTGAATTTGGGACTTTCATTAGTTGTCAGTTATAATCATCAAAATTAAAAGAAATAAACATTTGAAATACATCAGTCTGTGTGTAATAAATGAATCTAATATACAAGTTTCACTTTTTGAATGGAATTACTGAAATAAATCAACTTTGTCATGATATTCTAATTTTATGACCAGCACCTGTACTGTCTCCAGCCAATTTGTTGCAATTCAGGTGAAACTGTTGTGGAGTTAAAATAATAATAATGACAATTTTGAGACTTTGTTTTTTTATTCAGATAATGCAACATGATAGCATTGTGTGGAAAAGCTGCTTTTCATGATTTTTATAACTGAAACACTATCTGTTGAAGACTGAACTTTAGTACTATAGCCCAGTAGTTTAGTCAGAAGTGTATTTTCCAAGAGGCATTCACAGCATAGGGATTATCAGACTAACCTTTCCATTTCATAAAAATATCATCATTGAACCTGAACCAAAATCTATTGAGCTTTGCAATTGTTGTCTCAGAAAGTAAAAACTGAATTGCTCTTTAAATTGCAACATTGTAAATCATTCTAACATGCTGGATGAACACTTATACATTATAATAAGAAACAGAAACAAAAATGAAGGATTGGGGCAACAAATGGTGATCCAAACATATATTGCTGTACACAAAAAAAAAACACAGTAAGATGCAAAAACATGTTTTTACAGATTAGAGATTCCAACCAAACTGAGAAAATATGGTAGTTGTGCTAGTTATGAAGATGATGAGGTGGAAAGGGCAGGTTCAGGTGCCCCAAATCTGGAAGTGATGTAGTGCATTATTGGTCCATGATTCTACGGATCTGCAGTTGGAAGTAGAGGAGAAGTGTTAGGACGCAGTGCCAACCTGTGACCGGAGTGGAATTGATAGTCAACAAGCTCTGAAGTTGTCTCCCTGGCACGTGTGTAAGACAATGTAAAGAATTCTAGTTCAACAGTATCTTAGTCAGATAATGAAGTCAATAGATTTTTAACTGAATACTGACAATTAACTTAGAACAGAGTAAATTGTGGTAATTGCAAATGCCTCAAAATCAAATTTAATACATAAATAGCTTAATTTACGTAGGACATTTTTGATTTACTGATAAATATGATGGAATCCTTTAGATTACAAATGTGCTGCACTGACTGAATATTTGATATTACAATCCAAGAATCTGTAGTCAGTATAGTGCAAACAATTTGTTTAGAAAGTCATCTGGGAACATCATTCATTTTAAAGTATGAGTAACAGTGTCATTAATATTATCTATATAAAACTTAGTGTATTAGGATTTGGCGTATATGTTTTGGTACCACACACACACACATACAGTACACGCTTTCTTTTTCTTTTTTTTCATTTTCTTTCCACTGAACTGTCACTTTTCACTGCTTATATCTAAAAGAGTTATTTGTTGTAAAGTGACTTATTGTCTTCTGCTTCAAGACCTAACCAATTACATTCCTGTAGCCTTCTTGTAATCAAAAAAGAGAAATATGCAAATAAGCCACTTTTAGTAGTCATGGTAAACATTTAACCATTAGCCAAAATCAAAAGAAGTATGACAGCTTCGATAGTGAGCGCCAACATAGGGCACTGTACCATTAATTTTGCAATCTATGGGGGAAATAATATCTGAAGCAGTGGTATTTCTGGATGTTTTCTGGCTATTCAAGACTAGCGGGTGAACCAGCTGTCTCCTTAAGTTCAACTTGAGCATATGAAGTCTGATGAAAGCAATATGAAGCTACTGTATGTGCATTGGTTGCCGAGCCATTTGCAATCCTGGGGGCACCATGCTGAGTCGCATACATCTCCCGCCACCAGTCCCTCAGCATCTACTGGAACATTGCATATCGGGCTGCTCCTACTACCAGGCAAAAACTCAATAGGAGTACCCCTTCCACCACCTCTAGCTTCTACGGCTTTGAGACTCACACCCGACCACCTTGTAAAAGCCGACCCCGTACCCAGACTGCCCACTACACTACCAAAACTATTCTTTGGATAACCTGAGGCATCTTGATCTAGTAACAAGCCGTACTCCTTACAAGTTGTACTTTTTTCCCACACGACGAAATAACCAGCAAACAGTAGACACAAATGTAAAATCAAACACAGATATATCCATCAATCCATCCATTTTCCAACCCGCTGAATCTAAACACAGGGTCAAGGGGGTCTGCTGGAGCCAATCCCAGCCAACACAGGGCACAAGGCATGAACCAGTCCCAGGCAGGGTGCCAACCCACCAGAGGACAAACACAGATATATTGTAAATGAAAAAGACAAACAAATATTCAATAATATAAATATGTGCGCACAAAACACCACTATCCCAATGTCACCAGTGACTAATTATTATATAAAACACGAATATACAAATATTTACAAAAAACCCTCCCTTGCCCTTAAACACTAAATAGAAACACAGACACAAAACACAAATTAGTTATACGCAGCAGTTGAAATGTGGTGATAAATGAGTCCAAAGTTAATAAAGTCTGGTGGTATTGATACTGGCTGTAGTGTTATTGTGCTCCTTCCCGAAAACAAAATGACCTCACCATGAAAGTCCTGGCAATGGCTGGTATGAATTCTGAACACCAGGGTTTCTTGGCCCTGTCTGTCATGATGGTGAATAGGATGTTTAAAAAGCAAGCAGTGGAATTATCTCCTTTCTCCTCTTGATTTCTCTCCTCTCTCTCACGCCTCTCTTCTCTCTTTTGCCTTTCGCTCCTCTTTTTTAAATACAGTAATCCCTCCTCCATCGAGAGGTTGCGTTCCAGAGCCACCCGCGAAATAAGAAAATCCGCGAAGTAGAAACCATATGTTTATATGGTTATTTTTATATTGTCATGCTTGGGTCACAGATTTGCGCAGAAACACAGGAGGTTGTAGAGAGACAGGAACGTTATTCAAACACTGCAAACAAACATTTGTCTCTTTTTCAAAAGTTTAAACTGTGCTCCATGACAAGACAGAGATGACAGTTCAGTCTCACAATTAAAAGAATGCAAACATATCTTCCTCTTCAAAGGAGTGCGCGTCAGGAGCAGATAATGTCAGAGAGATAGAGAAAAGCAAACAAATCAATAGGGCTGTTTGGCTTTTAAGTATGCGAAGCACCGTGGCACAAAGCTGTTGAAGGTGGCAGTTCACACCCCCTCCGTCAGGAGCAGAGAGAGAGAGAGAGAAAGAGACAGAGAAAAACAAACAAGCAAAAATCAATACGTGCCCTTCGAGCTTTTAAGTATGCGAAGCACCGTGCAGCATGTCGCTTCAGGAAGCAGCTGCACAGAAGGTAGCAACGTGAAGATAATCTTTCAGCATTTTTAGACGAGCGTCCCTATCGTCTAGGTGAGCGAACAGCCCCCCTGCTCAATCCCCCTACGTCAGGATCAGAGAAAGTCAGCGCAAGAGAGAGAGAGAGAAAAGTAAGTTGGGTAGCTTCTCAGCCATCTGCCAATAGCGTCCCTTGTATGAAATCAACTGGGCAAACCAACTGAGGAAGCATGTACCAGAAATTAAAAGACCCATTGTCCGCAGAAATCCGCGAACCAGCAAAAAATCCGCGATATATATTTAAATATGCTTACATATAAAATCCGCGATGGAGTGAAGCCGCGAAAGGCGAAGCGATATAGCGAGGGATTACTGTATGGAATGTCCTGGATGTACCTGGTGAGTTTAACAGTTAATTTCCGTGTCGGGGCTGTGGTCTCTCTCCATCATCCTTCCCCTTTTCACTTACGGGAACAACATTTACTGATGCACGTATAATGGACAGTAAACAGAACGATGAAAACAAAATGCAACTCAACGCAGACATAAAACAAATACTTATTATGTAGCCCCGCTACAATCTGCCTTACTCAGTTCAGCATGGGTGGTCTCACTATCTCCTTCTCTTGCTGGTTATGTTTTTTGTCCGTCCCTTTTGTCATGCTGGCTCTCCCTCATATGCCTCTGTGGATGCAGCACCACAATCACACACCACAGAAAGCCGATGAAGCAATTGAGACAGACCACACCCTCACGTACAGGTGCATCTCACCCCAATTACTTCACCATCCTTCCACAGCTGGGTGAGCAATCACACTCAATAACAGGTTGGCCTGATCTCATAACACATATATATACACTATGGGGTTCAACCCCTGCTCACTTTGCTCACCAACTCCCCCCCGACCTGCGCTATGCGCCAGCCCCTTCACATCTTTGCCGCTCGCGTTGTGAAGAGGGGGGCTGAATGCACCCCAAGGAGACGCGGTCGCTCCTTCAAAACCCCCTCTTAAATGGTGATACAATGGGAAACAAATACAGTTTTTTTTTTTTTTTACCTCCTCTTTGTTCAATCAGCTGCTGGTTTGCTGTTGCTGCTGTGCTGCGTGATCTTCATCTTGTGCGGCGCTTCGAACATTTCAAAGCCTGTACAGCAGCTGTCCTTTTTTCTCACTGCCTTGTCTCTCTTCTCCCTCAGACATCCTCTGGTCCTGTTGGGGGTTCCACTCCCGAGGCATGCCCCTATGAAGAGGAAGATTTTATGTTCTTTTAGTTGAGAGACTGAACTGTCCCCTCCGACTACACACGGAGCTCAATTCACTCCTGAAAGAGACTTATGTTTGTTTGAAGTGTCTGAATAATGTTTCTGTCTCTAAAATCTACTGTGTATCTATGCAACTCTGTGACCCTAGCGTGACAGCGTATGTGGATTTCACTTTCATCAAATAACAAATCTTTTAATTCTCATGGATACGCCTCTTCATTGGGAAGAAACACTACTTTTCCTTGATGACAACACAAATTAGACGATCTACAAGTCTCCGACTTAAAGTTTAAATCTGAACAATATATTCGATTTCTTTTTGCTGTTCCGTTATTTCACCGAGTAATAATTTCTGTTTGTTTGCACTAATGCAATCTTTCACTATCATTTTTTGGAGACTTTCAAATTTTCGTACTTCCATTGTATCTATCCTGCTCTGCATGTGTATCGCACCAACGTTTTTGAATTCTTTACGACATTCTACTTTGTCATCTACTCTTTGTCTTGCAGGATGTGAAAATGTCTCTCTGAGAAAGTCACGCCTCGTCTCTCTGAAAAAGTCTCGTTACGTCCCAAGATATAGAGAGACAACAGTATAAAGACATTTTCTTGTCAGTGAGGGCTTGCAACACTTTCTAAACAAGAGTGGGAGGGGGTAATCTAGGTCCAGTAATTAATTAAAAAAAAATTGATGTGAAGAGAAACAGATGTTCAACAGGTGATTGAAGTCAAGTTTTGATGGGCCAAGTCTTTTAGCAGCAAAGATGGGCTGAGAATCACCAATGTTCCCAAAAATACATAAGAAAATCATGTAAGAGTTTAAAATCAATGTTTTTCAAATTCAGATCGGAAGTAGTTTGGGTATTTCACCCTCAGTAGTGCATAATATAAATTAAAGAGTCAAGAAATCTGGAAAATTTTTGGTGTATAAAGGGGCAAGAGCGCAAGAGTAACCTGAATGCCGGGGATCTCCAGTCCCTCAGATGACACTCCATATAATAACAGTCTTTCATCAATCAGTGATATAACCACGTGGGTTCTGGGCTCAGGAGTACTTTGGCAAACCTTTATCATGTAACAGGATGCTTAATTACATCCATAAGTGCTGGTTACAACTGTACTGTGCAAAAAGGTAGCCGAACGTAAAAAAGATAAATTTGGTATTTTTCCAGTCAAAGTTATTTCTCCACAGTCATGGTATATACAGTATTAAGTTGCCACAAAAATTGTGTTCAGAGTGAAACATTTTTTTTAAATACCTGGGACCTCATGTATAACGCCGTGCGTGGAACTCACACTATAACATGGCGTAAGCACAAAAGCGGGAATGTGCGTACGCACAGAAAAATCCAGATGCAGGAATCTGTACGTACGCAAACTTTCACGTTCTTCCACTACATAAATCCCGATCAGCGTGAAAAGTAATGTACATGCACTCGCCTTCTGTCCCGCCCCAACTCCTCCCAGAATTACACCTCTTTGAATATGCAAATCAATATAAATAGCCTTCTGTGAAAAGACAATGGGAAAAGCATGGGGGGAAATATAAGAATTTCAGCAAATACCAAGTGGAGGCAAAGGAAAAACGTACTATTTGTTGGTTTAAACAGTGGTATAATCAACAAAAGGAAGTTGATCGAGTGACAGAGTGTCGGAGAAACTCGAAGGCTCAAGTTCACAAAGTCGCACAGTGCCCGAAATAAAAAAGAAATCACACATCAAAGTCGCAGTGAAAAGGCGAGTCGTAGCCCACCGTCTGAGTGTTATATGAAAGCTTATTAGGGTACAGACAAAAAAAATAGGCACACAGTGGGAAAAAAGCACGAAATGTCAACTTTAATCTCGAAATTTCCACTTTAATCACGTAGTTTATTTTGCCATTAAAGTAGAACATCATAAACTTCATCTTAAAATCGTTTAATTTACTAGTTTCTCAAATCCCACTGTAACTAAAGTGGCACATTAAATGCTTTGTTTCTTTATTTGATCTTCTATGTGCTCTATATGTGTGAATCACTACCTGCTTCTTAAACGGGCTTTCTCTTTCTCCGACAGGACACATAATCCATTACATTCGTGATATTACAGCTCTCTGAATAATTAAAATACTGAGATGTATACGTGATATCTTTTTCATGATGATAGGAATGAAAGCATGTTATTAAACATGGGAACACGGTGGCACAGTGCTTGTTCATGTCTCACGCAAGAGGATTGCTGCGTCATGCGCGACCTTCGATGAAATAATTTACTACAGAAGTACTGTCTCTTTCAAACGTACTAACCTCCAATTCCTGTCCTTACTTTTCTTTCTCCAAAAACCCAATCGCCACACAATCAGCTATATAGACGTCAAGCCATCTGTAAGCTTAAAACGCAGATTCTTCAAAACTTATAAGGAATATTGAAATATCTTCGTAGTACATGTTTAATTATTATATCCGTCTATCCTTCCAGTGTCGCGTCAGCACCAGCAAGAATACAACGCAATGCAGGAACAATCCCTGAACTAGCTAGCGCTGCGGCACTGTGTCCTCACATGTTTAATTATTAACAATAAAGATTATTTAAATGAAGTTAAAGTTTTATCTGTATAATATAATCAACATATTTTGCTACATTTCATCTTAAAAATGATATCGTTATCATATGTAAATACGCGCTTCATAAAGTGGCGCAGGTTGTGCAATATTATAACTGTAGTGCAAGTTTACAGTGAGGTGATTGTACTTAAGTAAACAGTTCTACAAGGAGCACTTGATGGACTGATTGAGTGTGTTTAGAGTTCTTGGGATGAAACTTTTTCTAAACCGCGAAGTCCGTACAGGAAAGTCTCTGAAGCGTTTTGCCTTGGCTCAGGCAGCGTCTGCTTCATGCTGTGTACCGATAATTCTCTTTCCGATCAGCTGCTGCTGTGATTCCCCACTCAGATACAGTGATATAAATATTCCGAGTGGTGCAGTGAGAGTAATATGGAAAAAGATGATCTGCTGTGGCAACCCTTAACGGGAGCAGCTGAAAGAAGAAGAAGATGCAGCGAGAGATACAACGCTAAAGCAGTTATGGTATTTGGAATACTATGGCTATTCCCTGGACCATTATATTGCTGCAGGTTAATTACAATCAGATGCATTACACTAATAAACAATATGCAGTTAGTTTCAGTGTATTTATAAAGCCGCGTCAGGAATGTGGAGCTAAGAAAGAAAGGGTGACCACACAGGAACAGTAGCACTGCTTTGACGCTGGGTGCTGCCAGTCTGCAAAACCAAGCAGAGAAATTGCATACGCCAAGGTATGAGTTACCGTGGAAATGTGCATGGCTTTACGCCAAGTTTAGGTTTTATACATCGCGATTTGAGCGTGGAAACGTTCGTACGCAACATTTCTGTGCGTACGCACCGTTTATACATGAGGCCCCTGGTCTTTACAGTAGGCTTTTGATAACAAGGGCCCAATTATGGACAAAAGGCTTAAACTTAACAAATATGTCCACTTTCAAGCAGAAAAGGTTTTGATTTAAGAAAACATGCCTTCTGTGTTTGAGGCATCCTAGTGATAATGAAAGAAAGTAGAAAAAATTATTTTACCACTGATTCTTTGAACCTTTTTCTTTAAGGTAAGAATATATGTCCTGTTCACTCATCTGCTCACAGCCACTTTGTAGGTGGAGTTTAGATGTAAATAAGGAAGTTGATCAGTGTGAAACCATAAATGTTACAGAAACTGTTTGGCGCAATTTTGTCTTTTGAGAAAATGGTTTGAAAATGTGCATAACCAGGATGTGGATATAAATTTAGAAAACAAAGCATTTATAGTTTTCATCATCTTCTTTATGGTAACCACAATACCTTAAAAGTTATGGCTTGTAGTACTTAGATTAGATGTGAACACTGCATGGAAGACCTACTGAAAGCGGACTTGCAAGTTTTGTAGTGCTCATTCCTCCATGGATTAGTACTTGCAGCCAAAGAGAAACAAATTCCTATTTGCCCATTATTGAAGCCAACTACAGTTCCTAACATTTCAGGTGAGTCATTTCAATGCAACTGAAACTGAATCTAGCTGAAATGTGGAGCTGTAAAATAATAACAATATGAGTATCTCTTATGTAGATGGCAAGGTAGAATAATTGCTACTGGTGATGCTCCACAGATCATGGATTTGAATCAAGTTCCTGGTTGTTAGTGTAAATAACAACAGCATACGGTCATTCGGGTCTGTCATGCATTAAATCTAACTAAGCACTTAACACTGCAATAAATAAGATTAATATGCAAACTTGCTCAAATGAAAGCTGCCTACTTGGTCCTCTAGGTTTTGATAATTTCTTCTAGTTTAACTTTGGAAAGCAGAAAAATGTCTCCAGAACTTTGTGAATGATGGCTGAAAATTTTGTTCTTATCTGTTGCACATACTGATGCCTCACATAATAAAGCATGTTAACACCCCACCCGATACATTCAGAGTAAGTTTTCCAGCAGTGTTAGCAGCCCACTCCCTGTAACAGAAGTGCTCTTCCTGAATGGTCATAACTTCACATTTTCAGCACTTGCACCCCCAATTCCCACTACTCTGTTACATTGCTGTGCCTTCCAGTTCAATATTTTGCTCTCTTTGTCTCTCCAGTATGTATATTTGTATGATTCAGTGTTAATGATAAATGTATCCTTTCTTCACTGTCAGATGTTTTGATAATTTAAAAGAACTGTTTTTATATAAATCCTGAAAGAAAACATTCTTGAGAGTTGTACATTCTCAAAATTAAAGTGGTTTGTGCGAAATTTGCAACATGAACTAGAGAAAATGGCACTCCTAGCAGGTGAAAGGTTATCGCAGAGAGAGAAAGAGAAGTTCACCAATATTGTTTGCAGGTTTTCTTTTAAAATGTTTAAATGTCATTAATAGTTTCTTTACTTTAACTAGGGGGCTTCGCCCCCTGCTCGTTTTACTCGCCAACCCGTGTTTGGTTTTCCGGATACACACTTTTAAGATTTTTTTTTTCTTTGAATTGTTGCTATTTCGTTAGTTTCACTTTTATTTCAGAACTTCTGTAAAAACAATATTTGTAATCTTGCGAGTCCCAATATGCTGAATCTTTTTAATGAGGTCAGGACAGGTTTATCTGTTTGGAATTTCAGCACAGACAAAACGATCTACATTGTCAGCAGTTAATAATTTTTTTACAAAGTAAAAAAGTAAGTAGAGTTCTGCATTGGACTCGTCTGTAAAGTTGTGCTATTTTCCTCTCACAGTTCCAAAAGTACATGGGTTTACCAAGGTGATACCCCAGCTTTTGTCCTGGTTTTTGTACACGGGCTAGACAGAACGTTTTTGACTCCTGGGGTAAATTTAGCTTTTTAAATAAGCAGACAGATAAATATATATACATGAACAAAGTAACCAATAAATGCATGTGCGGTAAACTCCGTTTTTGAAATTCTCAAGATTCTTTATTTGTCACATGCATAGTTATACAGGACAACATGCAGAGAAATGCATCCTGATCCGCTTATCAAAAACTGCACAAAGTTAGAAGAATATCAGTTAGATTAACAAAAAGTCATAGATTGAAAGATAACAGTATAGTAGAACATAATAAATAAGTAAAATTATGTGAATAAAGTAGAATTAAGTGTTAAGGTGCAATAGTGTAGTAATTATTGTGCAAAACCAAAGTTAGACTGGTGCATAGTTAAATGAGGCAGTTTGTTTGTTTGCGCTACTGCGATGTTTACTTTCTTTTTTTATATTTTCTACTTTTCCTACTTTCATATCCTTTAACTTTCTCCACATGTGTATAGCGCCATTTTTTTTTTTGTTTTTTTTTTGAGCCTTTCTAATTTCACTGGTTTCATAGTCTCTAACCTGCTCTGCATGTGTTTAGCGCCAACGTTTGTAAACGTCTTTATGAAGTTCTACTTTGTCATTTTACTCATTGTCTTTTAATTCTGAGCTGTACAGTACAATACATAGAACAGAATAAATCCTCAATACAGTATAAAAATAAAAATTCTAGAAGTACGGAGTAGAATTTCACATTAGATGATATCACATAATATGATTTGGATTTGTTTTAAGTCCTGGAGACCTCATTCATCAAGCTGCCTCCCCCATTTTGCCATTTCTTCCATTACACCATTACACAGTTAAAACATGTATTGAATCAATATTTCAGGTCTTTTGTGGAAAAATGCATGTCATGCTGTCTTGACCTAAGAAGAAAAGGACCACTTAGACTGTTAGTAGCAACAAGTGCAGAAGCCAATGTCTCTAATAGTACTGGGTTGTGTCAGTGCCCTGGGCAAGGGTAACTCGAATATTTCTGTAAAGCACCATTAATGGCAAATATATATATATATATATATATATATATATATATATATATATATATATATATATATATTGTGGAATATTCAGACCTGGACACAAACAGGCAGACACAGAATGTCCCAAAATACACACATGTTATTCTTCTATGCACCTGCACAACACAACAGTGCATCAATTACTAATAACAGTCCTTTAGATGTCTTTCTTCTTTTCTCTGCCGCCTCCCACTCCTCACTTGCAAGCTCTGTCCTCTTCCACCCGACTCCGGCTCCCAGAGTGGAGTGAGGCCAGCTCTTTTATTACGTCACTCAGATGTGCTCCAGGTGCTTCCCGATCTTCTTCCAGCAGCACTTCCTGGTGTGGCGGAAATGCTGCTCTTGCACCGTGAAGCAGTCCGGGCGTACCTGGACTCTTCTTCTGGCAGCACCTCCTAGTGTGGCGAAAGTGCTGCCTTCCAGGGCTCCATAATTGTCCGAGTGGGCCCCAACAAGGATGAGGTATTGCTCCTCTCCCGGTCCCTCTAGTGGCGGAATGCCAACACCTTATCCTGGCCGGGGCACCCCTGAAGTGGAAGGATGGGGGAAGGCAGCTTTTTCAGGACACTGCCTCCCCCAAAACACTAAATGGCAGCTCCCCTGGTGTGTAGAGGTGCCCCGGATTCCCGCAGGGCATCCTGGGACTTGGAGTTTGGTTTCTCAGCCCTGTTGGGTGCCATGGATGTCGCCAGGGGGAGCTGTCGAAGAACCTGGGGACTTATCCTTTCCATATAGCCCAGAAGTACGAGGTAGTCACGAGGACTGAAGCCCCAAAGTACTTCCAGGCTGAAGAAAATGTCAGTTCTTCATTAGACCCGGCAGTGCCAGCCAGTCACATGGTCGGAAGGACGGAAGCACTTAAGGGTCAAGGACTATATAAAGGACCGTTGGAGACCCAACAAGCGAGAAAATTAAAAGAAAAATATTAAATATCTTCTAAGTGCTTTTACCCTTTGTCTGTGTGTCTGTCTGTTGGTTTAACATATATATAATTTCAAACAACATATACTACCTTCAAGACGATATCTCTTCCATGGACACCCACATTCTGTGCGCATTACAAAGGCATGGCTACAGAGGAAGAAGGTGCAGGTGCTCAACTGGTTTGCCTGCAGTTGTGACTAGTTTACAATTTTTAATAAATGGCACTTTTTTAAACACAATAACTGACAATGAAGACCCCCTATTGTTGCACACCTTAGAAATTATCTGCAAGGAGAAAGGGGCAAAAATTACACCTGAAACTTTCAGATTTTCATCTTCAGTATCTTAATGTTTGTTAAGTGTTGTGTAAAGGAAAAGTAGTATTACAAAGTAGTAAATTATTTACTGTCCAAATGTTTTTTTGAATATGTTGCAAGTATCAAAATTAAAGTGTTTATTTCTGAAAAAACAATCAAATTAATTAGTGTAACATCAACTAATGGGCTGTTGTATTGTTTTCAGATCAAATATCATCTACTATCATTTACTAATTACTGCTTTCTGTTTTTATTTGCATTTTCTATACCATACCAACTTTGGGGTTGAGGTTGTAACAACCCAAAGTACGGTGGAGGAAGGACCAACACACAGACACAAGTAGCTTGTGTCTTGAAAGGACCATTTATTGTCTCTTTAAGAATGGACCCTAATCAACACCCACTGCCACTCTTCCACTTCAAGGGGGATCGCTGTTCTTATGAGCCTTCATGCCCTCACCAGCTGTCTTCTATCCTTTGTCGAGTTTGACCTGCCAAATTGTGTATTGCACTTCCTTTCAAGCTCCTTCAGTGCACACACTTCCACCCTCTCCCCTACAGAATCTCTCCTGCCTGTTCTCTCGCAGGTTGAGTTACTATACTGTTATTGTAACTTGGTGCAATCACATCTACACCCTGAATAATATCCTGGTTATTACAAAAATATTAAATCTACTCAGGCTTTCCATCTCATTGGTGTTTTACCATACTATTTTAAAAAATGACTATGTCCAGAAACTCATGCTTTTGTGTACTGCTATTTGCAAGGTTAGTCCAGTTAATATTTGCGTAGTTAAATTCCCCCATGATGGCAATATCCCCCTCTAAACTTGCCTTTTTAATATTATTTAAAAGATGTACTGTCTGTATTGTGTGGTCTATAACAAGGGTTTTTAAACCAGAGGCCATAGCAGCCTGGGTGAGGTGGATGTTCTTAAACAAAAATGAACCTAAATTTTAAAGATTGTTTTTACATTTTCAGGTAGTTTTTTCTTTAATAAGTATGACTTGTATTGTTCTTCAATTGTTACTCAGTTTAAAAGTAGTGTTGTATTAAAGTAATTATTGACTACAGCCTGTTCAATACATAAGCAGCTCTCAGGTGATATGCAAAGGAACACACACACACACACACCTGTCCAATCCACTAACATTACAATATTTGTGCTTAAGATAAATATATTTAGTGTACAATCTGTTTTTAGAAAATTGTCAGACTAATGCAAAACAATACACCATGAAGAATAACGATGAATTTTAATATTTATTAATAAAACTAGCAAAATATCCGCGCTTCGCAGCGGAGAAGTAGTGTGTTAAAGAGGTTATGTGAACATATATATACATATACATATATATACATATCTACATATACACATATCTACATATACATATATATACATACATATACACATCCACATATACATATATATACATATACAAATTTACACATCTACATATATATACATATGTACATATATATACATATAAATATATACATATCTACATATATATACACATATATATACATATGCACATATATATATATATACCAGTATATATAAATATAGACATACATATATACATACATACATACATTCACACATATATATATATATATATATATAGCAAAATACCCGCGCTTCGCAGCGGAGAAGTAGTGTGTTAAAGAGGTTATGTAAACATATATATACATATACATATATACATATATACACATATCTACATATACATATGTATACATATGTACATATATATATATATATATATATATACATATACACATCCACATATATATATACATATATATATACACATATCAATATATATATACACATACATATACACACATACATAAACACACACATCCATCCATCCATCCATCCTCTTCATATATACATATATACATACATACATAGTGCATTGTAACACGGGCTGTGATTGTTACATGGGAGGGAGACGACAAATCACAGCTTCCCGCTTTCTAATCGGGCCTGTGATTGGTGCTTTGTCTGATGCCTAGATCCCACAGTATGTCCCCTTAGGAGAGGCGTTAGGCAAGTGTAATTGAATAGCGGTGCTGCAAGTTTAGCTTTACACCTGTTTTTAAGGCTTATTGACTGAAAGGGGCTTTCATGAAAAAACTTAGGGCTTTGCTACAGGATACACCCTCCACAAGTTAAGGAAGTAAAAATAAAGGTATATATTTCTGTTTTATTTAAACCTTTTTAAGTTTGTATGCGGGCGGCATGGTGGCGCAGTGAAAGGTGCCAGGTAGGAGACCCGGGTTCGCTTCCCTGCGTGGAGTTTGAATGTTCTCCCCGTGTCTGTCTGGGTTTCCTCCGGGTACTCCGGTTTCCTCCCACAGTCCAAAGACATGCAGGTTAGGTGCATTGGTGATTCTAAATTGTCCCTGGTGTGTGGGTGTGTGTGGGTGTGTGCGCCCTGGGTGGGCTGGCACCTTGCCCGGGGTTTGTTTCCTGCCTTGTGCCCTGTGTTGGCAGGGATTGGCTCCTGTATTTAGGATATAGCGGGTTGGATAATGGATGGATGGACATTTGTATGCATAGCCCTATTTGCCCGTTTTCGTTTTTTTTCTTTCTTCAGTAATATTTCAGCAAACCTGGAGCTTGTCAATTCAAATCCTGGTACTGACACCACTGTGTGACCCTGAGGAAGTCACTTCACCTGCCTGTACTGCAAAAAACAAAAGTAATGTAACAAATTGTACCTCAGATGTTGCAAGTTGCTGGAATAAAGGCATAAGTCAAATAGATAAATATGTATTATACACGTAGGAACTATTCATTTATTTTCAGTTAAGTCATCTGTAGCAAACCTTTATAAATGAGGGTTTCTCCTTTTTAGATAGTGCAAACTGTTTCTTCTTCATTGAGGTTTTCTCTTGTAGAGCTTTTTTCATTTCATTGAAAATTAAAGCAGCAGCTGCCAAAATATGTAGCTTTCTTATTAATTTTTCAACATTGTGTAAAATAACTGTATAAAGTAACATAAAAGGTTTAAATACTGGTTATCCTTTTACACTAAAATATTACTAACGAGATACAAAAAAAGTAAAATGCATATGTTCTTTTTCTTTAAGGAGATTAAATATTACTGAAGAAAGAAAAAAAAAAACTAAAACAGCCAAATGGGGCTATGCATACGAACTTAAAAGGTTTCAATAAAACAGAAATATACACTTTTATTTTTACTTCCTTAACTTGTGGAGGGTGTATCCTGTAGCAAAGCCCTAACTTTTTTCGTGAAAGCCCGTTTCAGTCAATAAGTCTTAAAAACAGGTGTAAAGATATTGACAATAAGCTCCTTTCTTAAAGAGAAGTAAGGCAGAACTTATAAGCTTACATATATATATATATAGACATACATACATATATATATATCTATATCTATATATATCTATATCTATATATGTATATGTATATATCTATATCTATATATATCTATATCTCTATATACATCTATATATATATATATATATATATATATATATATATATATATCTATATCTATCTATATAATATATATCTATATATATATATATATATATATATATATATATATATATATATATATATATATATATATATATATATATATATTCACATTATCTGATTGTGCATTTATTTGACAGTAAACTATTTCAACCATTCTATGATCTGCTCCTCACAAACTGAGGGCACCGTGGCGGATGTTAGCAGATTGCTGGCCAACCACAAGCGTTACCTGGTAGGTAACCACCCATACAATCAGATTGTGACACAGACTTCGAATGCCGTGAATGTAATTACCCCAATCTACATGCTGTCAAATAAACGAACCACACGCCGTGGCGCAATTTTAGGGGCTTCGCCTCTAGGGCTGACGTCCGAGGTTCGATTCCCGTAAGGGAGTGAAGTGAGTGGGTAGTTACCTACCAGGTAACGCTTATGGTTGGTCAGCTAACATCAGCCACGGTGCCTTCATTTGTGAGAAGCAGATCATAGAATGGTTGAAAATAGTTTACTGTCAAATAATGCAAAGAGTACGCGACACGTGTTTCCCCCTTATTCTTGGCTCATCAGGCGTACACACTCACTGCACTCGCTTACAGTAATCGAACCTCGGACGTCAGCGCTAGAGGGGTTTCGCAGTGGTGAAGTATTGCTTATAAATTTTAATTAAGAAGAAAAGAAAACCTTTTTAAATTAAGTCTTAAAAAGAGGTGTAAAGATATTGACAATAAGCTACGCAAACCTACCAAGACATGCAATCGTTTAAATCAAAGCGCAAGTCGAAAAACACCATCCCATAATATTAGTTAACGATTAACACATTTCTATATGTATTGTAAGCATACAATACAACTGATAATATGCTGCGCTTATTTATCTGGTGTACCGACATTTTTGCGCGTTTAACGGCTGAAATCTAACGTGGTTTGTGCCCTTCAGAATGAAAACAGTTTGCATTTACCTTTTTAATAAAAGGCGAGCTTTGAAGCCTGAGAAATCACCCCGTAAATGCACACGTTTAATTGCACATGTGTTAATATGTATGCTTACACAGTATTAAAAGACACTCAACAATTAACGTCATTTACCTTTGTTCCCGCGTTTGACTCGTGCTGTAAATCTCTTCCATGTTTTCAGTTCACGTGATTACATAGGAGGCGTGATGACGTGATACGTGACTCCGCCTCCTCCATTAGAGTATATGGACAAAAAACAGGTTCCAGTTATGACCATTACGCGTAGAATTTCGAAATGACACCTGCCTAACTTTTGTAAGTAAGCTGTAAGGAATGAGCCTGCCAAATTTCAGCCTTCTACCTACACGGGAAGTTGGAGAATTAGTGATGAGTGAGTGAGTGAGTGAGTGAGTGAGTGAGTGAGTGAGTGAGTGAGTGAGTCAGTCAGTCAATCAGTCAGTCAGTCAGTCAGTCAGTCAGTCAGTCAGTCAGTCAGTGAGGGCTTTGCCTTTTATTAGTATAGATAAACCTATCTAACGTTTTATTATAGAATTTAGTAATATTCATGAACAGTGGAAAGCTCTTGTTTTGGATGGAGTTGACAATATTTAGGAACCTTCATCCTACCTTGAAAAATAAATACAGGAACAGGGAGAACCTAGAAGCAAAGCCGTGTAGCTAAGGTGAAGTCTTGGCCTTTACACTGACTTTGAGTTATTGTGCTGTTTATTTGACCTGAAGTAATATGTAACCTGTGAATACTTCTCTTAATCTGAATTAAAATATAACTGTATATTTTTTGTAAACTAAAAGCATGGAAATTTTAGGCTTTCTACTTTTTTAATTCCATATCAAACCACACTACAGTAATCCCTCCACGATTGCGGGGGTTGCGTTCCAGAACCCCCCGCGAAAGGTGGAAATCCGTGAAGTAGAAACCATATGTTTATATGGTTATTTTTATATTGTCATGCTTGGGTCACAGATTTGCACAGAAACACAGGAAGTTGTAGAGAGACAGGAACTTTATTCAAACACTGCAAACAAACATTTGTCTCTTTTTCAAAAATTTAAGACAGAGATGACAGTTCCGTCTCACAATTAAAAGAATGCAAACATATCTTCCTCTTCAAAGGAGTGCGTGTCAGGAGCAGAGAATGTCAGAGAGAGAGAGAAAAGCAAACAAATCAATAGGGCTGTTTGGCTTTTAAGTATGCGAAGCACAGCGGCACAAAGCAGTTGAAGGCAGCAGCTCACACCCCCTCCGTCAGGAGCAGAGAATGTCAGAGAGAGAGAGAGAGACAGATAAAAACAAACAATCAAAAATCAATACGTGCCCTTCGAGCTTTTAAGTATGCGAAGCACCGTGCAGCATGTCGCTTCACGAAGCAGCTGCACAGAAGGGAGCAACGTGAAGGTAATCTTTCAGCATTTTTAGACGATCGTATCCGTATCGTCTAAATGTGCGAACAGCCCCCTTGCTCAAACCCCCTCCGTCAGGAGCAGAGAATGTCAGAGCAAGAGAGAGAGAGAGAGAAAAGTAAGTTGGGTAGCTTCTCAGCCATCTGACAATAGCGTCCCTTGTATGAAATCAACTGGGCAAACCAACTGAGGAAGCATGTACCAGAAATTAAAAGATCCATTGTCCGCAGAAATCCGTGAACCAGCAAAAAATCCACGATATATATTTAAATATGCTTACATATAAAATCCGTGATAGAGTGAAGCCGTGAAAGGCGAAGTGCGATATAGCGAGGGATTACTGTACTGTTCTTAATTATATAAAAAGCATTTGCCTTACATAAGAAAAATGAACAAATACCCACACAAAAATCTATCGATAATTACTTGTTAAAATCCCAAAATGTAGTGTTGGAGACAGGAGAATTGAAGAAACATCACCTTAATTAACAATTACTTAAGTACTTAACAATTTAAGGCAGAATTTTGGAATTTCTTGGTGTGTTTATGCAAAAACAAAAGGAAGAGAAACCCTGGCCTAGAGCTCTCATGTGCTATTTGATCACGTATGTGTCAATAGTCTGCTGTAATTAAGCATTTACTTTGATTAATACATCTACGGTCACCAATATTAAGTAGTGTGAATACTGTAAGCAGTAACCAAGAATCAGAGGTCATGCTTTGCTTTGAAACATTGGATTTATATGGGGTACACTTTGGCTTAAAAATGTTTTTGAACTCCTGGTCTAAACACACTACTAACATAAAGTGTTAATGCTTTTCAGACTTCCTCACTATGACATGATTCATCATCCAATTAAAGGAGAGTTGCATTTAAATTCTGTTTTACATAAATGACAACTCACCTCCATTTCTTTTTTTTTATGCATCCTTTCTGACCAAAAAAGTACATAAATGTTCATTCTGTTGATTCGTTGATTAATTGATGTTTTTTTTGTGTCACATTACACAACTGTTTTAAAAAAAAAAAGCAAAATTGTTTTTTGCATCTCCTCTGTAAATATAACTTCCATCCATCCATCCATTATCCAACCCGCTTTATCCTAACTACAGGGTCACAGGGGTCTACTGGAGCCAATCCCAGTCAATACAGGGCGCAAGGCAGGAAACAAACCCCAGGCAGGGCGCCAGCCCACCACAGTAAATATAACATTTACATTTTACATTTACAACATTTAGCAGACGCTCTTATCCAGAGCGACTTACAACAGTGCTTAGTAGTCTACGACTGTTCTTCAGTCTTTAAGGCTAGGATTAAATCTACTGTCATTAAACAAGTTACCGCTGACCAAGTTGTACACAAAACCATGCTAGAAGAAAATAGAAAAAGGGTAGAAAAAAAAGTATGGGGACTTTAGTCCCCCAAGTGCTGCTTAAAGAAGTGTGTCTTCAGACGACGTTTGAAGACAGTGATGGTCTCCGCTGTTCGTACAGCAAGAGGAAGTTCGTTCCACCACTGAGGAGCCAACACTGCAAAGAGTCTTGATGCATGTCGTCCTCTTCTTTTAAGTAAGGGTGTTTCGAGACGAGCAGTGCTTGATGTTCTGAGAGAGCGAGAAGTGACACGCTGCTGAACCAGTGCTGATATGTAAGGTGGTGCAGTTCCAGTTTTGGCCTGAAAGGCAAGTGTTAGGGTTTTGAACCTGATGCGGGCAGCCACAGGGAGCCAGTGCAGGTTCCGCAGCAGAGGTGTAGTGTGTGAGAATTTGGGAATATTGAAAATGAGTCTTGCAGACTGCATTCTGGATCAATTGAAGTGGTCGTGTTGCCTTTAGTGAAAGTCCAGACATCAGAGAGTTGCAGTAGTCCAGCTTAGAGATGACCAAGGTCTGGACGAGAAGCTGAGTAGCCTCTGTAGTGAGAAAGGGGCGGATTCTCCTGATGTTGTAAAGAAGATATCTGCAGGACCTGGAGAGGTTGCTGATGTGTGGAGAAAAAGACAATTCTTCATCTAGAGTGACACCAAGACTTCTTGCCGTTTTTGAGGGGACGATAACCGAGTTGTCAAAAGAGATTGCAAGGTCAAGATTCGGAGATGAGTTGCCTTTGATGTATATAACTTGTAATAAGAGCCAGATACTTTAAGTTAATGATAATGGTTGATTTACTTTAGTTTGATTATTTTTTAACTTGAATATAAAATAAATAATGGAAGATTCAGTTTACCCCCCTATAAGTTAAAGATAATGATATGTTCATTATGTTAGGTCTGTGTAACAGTAGAATAGCCAATAGACTGATGTTAGACCGCTAGAAAGAAACATGAACCATTATATAAATAAGGGTGGCACGGTGGTGCAGTGGGTAGCGCTGCTGCCTCGCAGTTGGGAGACCTGGGAACCTGGGTTCGCTTCCCAGGTCCTCCCTGCGTGGAGTTTGCATGTTCTTCCAGTGTCTGCGTGGGTTTCCTCCGTGCGCTCCGGTTTCCTCCCACAGTCTGAAGACATGCGGTTAGGTGGATTGGTGATTCTAAATTGGCCCTAGTGTGTGCTTGGTGTGTTTGTGTGTGTCCTGTGGTGGGTTGGCACCCTGCCAGGGATTGGTTCCTGCCTTGTGCCCTGTGTTGGCTGGGATTGGCTCCAGCAGACCCCCGTGACCCTGTGTTCGGATTCAGCAGGTTGGAAAATGGATGGATTATACAAATAAGCATTAAGGGCATATAGTTTTCTGATGGTTATGTAGTTTGATTTGGTAAATGAGATAACATATAGAAACCTTAGGAAATGTAACCTAGATACTTAATCCTCAAACAGAGTATCATTACGTTTCCCTTTTGCTCCTTTTTCCCTTATTTTTTTGTGTGAACTGTTTGCCTTGAATTTCACTTAAATCTTAAAAAGAAATAAAAAAGCAGTTGGACTATGGAGTTTTTTTAACGTACTGCTAGTCATACTAGTGCTGGAATGCTTGTCTGGTAGCTGCATTTGAAACACTGAACTATTTGGAAACCCTTGACAAAAGCAATTACATAAGCCATTTCATTTTTATGGTTGTTATGTATTCTCTTTCTAGGTATTTTCTCGGTTACTAACTAGAAAACTTTTTCTTGTAAAATCAATACTTTGTATTCTTATATAATATCTTAAGCCAAGATAATAAAAAAAACTTCAATGTAAAACTCCTCCTAAATTCTTCTGGTAATAGTAGAGAGTCATCCATCCATCCATCCATTTTCCAACCCGCTGAATCTGAACACAGGGTCACGGGGGTCTGCTGGAGCCAATCCCAACCAACACAGGGCACAAGGCAGGAACCAATCCCAGGCAGGGTGCCAACCCACCGCAGTAGTAGAGAGTCAAACAAATAAAATGATAAAAAAGGTATAAAATCTGAAAGAAATGCATATTTTAACCTTTGTTAACACTAATATAAGATTTCTTGGTTTACCCATGAGTAAAAAAATGTTTTATGTATGTGAAATAGACGTGGAGTTATAAAGGATAGTGTCAAAAAGGATCCTGTTCATATGTAAGGGTTAAAAAGTCACAGCACAGAGAGAGCCTGCAGTATTTCGTCTTTGAAGATTTTTGATTTATTTAGTCAGTTTTCTTCCTTATCATGCACTGATCTAAAAAAAGCATCACATTCTAAAATAAAACCAAGGCTTATATAAATAAAACTATTCAACCATCCATTCAGGTAAACCTGCTGGCTACACCAAATTTTCACATGCTGTATAACGTCTAAACTTAACTCAGATTTCTTTTATGAAGATGACATGACAATTAATTTTTTAAAATGATAATAACTAGTTGATTGGGGACATACAGTATATTTGTGGGCCAGGAGATTTATCTTAAAAAAGTAAACCGTTTTACTGTCTGTTACATTCTGATAACAAAAGAAACAATGCAGATATTATATTCAAAATGAGTTGCTTTAAAGTTATCACAGAAACTGGCAAACATTAATCTAAGTTAAACATATGGAGTTGCTTTGAGAAATAGTTCCTTCGACTCCTACTCTTCTGTTTGTAATTAGATTAATATATTTACTATTTTGATTGAAAGCACACAACTACCGATGTGAATCATCAGGCAACTTTTTAGCACCTTAACCTGTTAATGTTTGGGTTTATAGGCTGTAGTGATTGGGTTCTGGCTTTTATCATTTATTAAAGAAGTTACAACACTGAATTGCATTAAACATAAGACTAAACTTGCACAATTAAAAAAGAAGCTATATTTTTATTAAAAGTCTAGATGAAGAGATAGTTTGAGCAAATTAGTATATGAAAAAGTTGAATTTTTAATATATATAACAATTTATATTTAATCTGACGCAGAATCAGTACATTTTTCCCAAATCTGACTCCAGTAATCCGGTAATTGCTTCCAAATCAATTATTGCCTTTGCCCTGAATACAAAACACAAATAGGAATTGAAAGATAAAAATGTCCCCTGTTAGCAAAAATACTAAATGGAGGGATATACAAAAGGGAGAACAAATAAAAAAAACTAAAAAAAACAAGGCCCTGTTGCTTCTCTGGACCTGACTCTGTTTAGCTGGTTGGGTGACTTGTAATATTTGAGTACCACAAAAAAAAAAAAACACTTTCTCTCCATCAGTCTTTCATTCTCTATCCAAATTTTGGCTTTTATTTCTCTTCCCACCTCTGCCAGAGAGGTTCAGTCAAACTCCACCCTGACTTCACTCCTTGGGGCTCATGCATAATGCCATGCGTAGAATTCACACTAAAACATGGCGTAAGGACAAAAGCAGAAATGTGTGTACGCACAAAAAAAATCCAGATGCATAAATCTGTGTGTTTGCCAACTTCCACGTTCTTCTGCTCCATAAATCCCGGTCAGCGTGAAAAGTAATGCACGTGCCTGCTGCCCCACCCAAACTGGTCCCAGAATTACGCCTCTTTGAATATGCAAATCAATATAGATAGCCCTTAAGCTCAGTGTTCTGTGAAAAGGCAATGAAAAAAGCACGGGGGAAAATGGAAGAATTTCAGCGAATACCAAGTGGAGGCAAGGAAAAACATACAGTGGTATACAGTAAACAACAAAAGGAAGTTGATCGAGTGACATAGAGTGTCGCAGAAACTTGAAAGCTCAAGTTCACAAAGTCGCACAGTGCCCGAAATAAAAAAGAAGTTGTCAGATATCATAGTCGCCGTGAAAAGGCGAGTTGTAGCTAACCATCTGAGTGTCATATAAAAGCTTATTAGGGTACAGAGAAAAGAAAAAAAATAGGCACACAGTGATAAAAAAGCACAAAATGTCAACTTTAATCTCGAAACTTCATCTTTAAATCATTTACTGGTTTCTCAAATACCATCGTAACTAAAGTAGCACGTTAAATGCTTTGTTTTGTATGTGTTCTTCTATGTGCTCTATGTGTGTGAATCACTACGTGCTTCTTAAACGGGCTTTCTCTGACAGGACAGGACACAATACATTACATTCATGATATTACAGCTCTCTGAATAATTTAAATACTGAGATGTATACTTTATATCATTTTCATGATGATAGGAGTTAAAGCATGTTATTAAACATGGGAACATGGTGGCACAGTGATAGTGATTAGCTGGCGTCCTGTCCAGAGATTTTTTTCTGCATCCCGCAAAATGCTTGCTGCACCGTGCGCGACCTTCAATTAAATAATTTATTGCAGCAGTACTGTCTCTTTCAAACATACTAACCTCCAATTCCTGTTCTTCCTTTTCTTTCTCCAAGTAACCAATCATCACACAATCAGCTCTGTAATAGATGTTAAGCCATCTGTAAGTTTAGAATGCTGATTCTTCAAAACTTTTGAAGAAAACTTTTAAGGAACATTGAAATATCTTCGTAGTACATGCTTAATTATTCCATCCATCTATCCTTCCAGTGTCGCGCCAGCACCAGCAAGGATAGATAGATAGATAGATAGATAGATAGATAGATAGATAGATAGATAGATAGATAGATAGATAGATAGATAGATAGATAGATAGATAGATAGATAGATAGATAGATACTTTATTAATCCCAAGGGGAAATTCACATACTCCAGCAGCAGCATATTGATAAAAAACAATACTAAATTAAAGAGTGATAAAAATGCAGGTATAACAGACAATGACTTTGTATAATGTTAACAGTTACCCCCCCGAGTGGAACTGAAGAGTCGCATAGTGTGGGGGAGGAACGATCTCCTCAGTCTGTCAGTGGAGCAGGACAGTGACAGCAGTCTGTCGCTGAAGCTGCTCCTCTGTCTGGAGATGATACTGTTCAGTGGATGCGGTGGATTCTCCATGATTGACAGAAGCCTGCTCAGCGTCTGTCGCTCTGCCACGGATGTCAAATTGTTCAGCTCTGTGCCTACAATAGAGCCTGCCTTCCTCACCAGTTTGTCCAGGCGTGAGGCATCCCTCTTCTTTATGCTGCCTCCCCAGCACACCACTGCGTAGAAGAGGGCGCTCGCCACAACCGTCTGATAGAACATCTGCAGCATCTTATTGCAGATGTTGAAAGACACCAGCCTTCTAAAGAAGTATAGTCGGCTCTGTCCTCTCTTGCACAGAGCATCAGTATTGGCAGTCCAGTCCAATTTATCATCCAGCTGCACTCCCAGGTATTTATAGGTATGCACCCTCTGCACCCAGTCATCTCTGATGATCACAGGGTCCATGAGGGGCCTGGTCCTCCTAACATCCACCACCAGCTCCTTGGTTTTGCTGGTGTTCAGTTGTAGGTGGATTGAGTCACACCATTTAACAAAGTCCATGATTAGGTTCCTATACTCCTCCTCCTGCTCACTCCTGATGCAGACCACGATAGCACTGTTGTTGGCGAACTTTTGCACGTCGCAGGACTCCGAGTTGTATTGGAAGTCTGATGTATATAGGCTGAACAGGACCGGAGAAAGTACAGTCCCCTGCGGCACTCCTGTGTTGCTGACCACAATGTTAGACCTGCAGTTCCCGAGACGCACATACTGAGGTCTGTCTGTAAGATAGTCCACGATCCATGCCACCAGGTATGAATCTACTCCCATCTCTGTTAGCTTGTCCCTAAGGAGCAGAGGTTGGATGGTGTTGAAGGCACTAGAGATGCCCAGAAACATAATTCTTACAGCACCACTGCCTCTGTCCAAGTGGGAGAGAGATCGGTGTAGCATATAGATGATGGCATCCTCCGCTCCCACCTTCTCTTGGTATGCGAACTGCAGAGGGTCAAGGGCGTGGCGGACCTGTGGCCTCAGGTGGTGAAGCAACAGCCGTTCCATGGTCTTCATCATATGTGACGTCAGAGCGATGTTTTCCAAAGCCTCGGGACTCTCCCCTGTTCCAGGCTCAGGTTGAAGATGCTCTGTAGAAGACTCCCCAGCTCCAACGCACAGACCTTCAGCAGTCATGGCGATACTCCATCTGGACCCACTGCTTTGCTGGCCCAAAGTCTCCTCAGCTCTCTGCTTACCTGGGCGGTGGGTGGGGGGAAACTCTCTCCTATGCTGGTATCAGCAGAAGGATGGGTGGAGGATGCAGTACTCCAAGGTGAGAGTGGGTTAGGGTGGTCAAACCTGTTAAAGAAGTTGTTCATCAGATTTGCTCTCTCCATGTCTCTCTCGATGGTGGCACCCCCGCTTCGAGCTGCAGCCAGTGATAATCTTCATCCCATCCCACACTTCCTTCATGCTGAGTTCCTTCTGCACATGCCTGAGCTCATGCTGATTACCGTCTTTAAAAGCCCTTTTCGTCTGATTCAAAAGGCCCTTGATGTCATTTGTAATCCATGGCTTATTGTTAGCATAGCAGCGTACTGTTCTTACTGGAACTACAATGTCCATACAGAAGTTGATGTAGTCAGTAATGCAGTCAACAACCTCCTCAATGTTCTCACTATATTATCCCTGCAGGATATTCTAGTCTGTAGTTCCAAAGCAGTCTCTCAGAGCCTGTTCTGCCTCAGGGGACCACTTCCTGAATGAGTGTGTGGTTGTAGGTAGCTCCCTCACTCTTGGTTTTTAGTGAAGCTGAAGCAGAAGCAGGTTATGATCTGCTTTCCCTAGCGCAGGCAGCGGAGTGGCGCTGTATGTGTCTTTAACGTTTGCATACAGTAGGTCAATAGTCCTATTTCCCCGGGAGTTAGACTCCACAAACTGGGAGAAGGCAGATAATATTTTGTCCAGCGTCACATGGTTAAAATCTCCAGAGATTAGCACAAGCGTCTCGGGATGCTGCGTTTGCAGTTTAGCAACAGCAGAATGGATGATATCACTCGCTATCTCCACGTCCGCCCGAGGAGGGGTGTAAACAATAACAACAATGACGTGTCCAAACTCTCTGGGCAAGTAATAGGGATGCAGACTTAAGGCCAACAGTTCAATGTCCCTGCAGCAAATGGAGATTTTGATGTGTACATGTCTGGAGTTGCACCATCTTGTATTCACATAGAGAGCGAGTCCTCCTCCTTTCTGCTTCCCGCAGGTATTTGTGTCTCTGTCCGCTCTAATTGTGCTAAACCCAGGTAGATTCATGCTAGCATCTGGGATGCTAGTTGTTAGCCACTTTTCACAAAAACACAACAAACTGCTTTCTCTGTAAGTCCTGACATTTTTCACCAGCGCAGCCAGTTCATCGATCTTATTTGATAGTGAGTTCACATTTCCCGGGATCACAGAAGGCACCGAAGGCTTGTATCGCCACTTTCTCGCTAGCCGCTTGGCTTTTAGCTTAGTGCCGGCTCTGCTGCCACGATACCGCCTTCTTACTTCATCAGGTAAATAGGGAACCACACCGGCACGGACTCTTGTTCTCAGCGCTTGAAGCTGACTACCTGAATAGACAAGTCTCGGCGTGTAAAAATCCATGTCCAAGTAGTAAAAAGTAGTAAAAAAGTGTCCAGGGAATGAGTCCACATAAAATAAAGTGGTAGGAATGATCAGTGAAATAGAGAAAAAGTTAGAAAGATAAAGTCATACACAGAGCTGCTGGAAAGGCTGCCACTCGTGGCGGCGCCTGAGTCATACAGAATACAGCATAAGGCAGGAACAATCCCTGAACTAGCTAGCGCTGCGACATGTTTAATTATTAACAGTATAGATTATTTAAATGATGTTAACATTTTATCTGTATAATGTAATAAACATATTTTGATGAATTTCATCTTAAAAATTATATCGTTGTCATATGTAAATACACGCTTTATAAAGTGGCTCAGGTTATGCAATATTATAACTATATCGCAAGTTTGAAGTGAGGTAATTGTACTAATAAGTACAAACAGTTCTACAAGGAGCACTTGATGGACTGGTTGAGTGTGTTTATAGTTTTTGGGATGAAACTGTTTCTGAACCGCGATGTCCCTACAGGAAAGACTCTGACGCGTTTGCCTTATGAGAGCAGTTCAATAGACAGTGCACATGGCTGAGGCAGTGTGTGCTTTTATACCGATAATTCTCTTTCCAATCAGCTGCTGTATAGCTGTGATTCCACACTCAGATACAGTGATATAAATACTCCGAGTGGTGCAGTGAGAGTAATATGGAAAAAGATGATCTGCTGTGGCAACCCCTAATGGAAGCAGCAGGTGCAGTTAGAGTAACAATGCTAAAGCAGCTATGGTATTTTTTTTTTTTTGTTCTTTATTTCGCCTTATACAATTTCTTGTATTAGGAATTTGGTAGTTTTTGCATACCCCTTGGGGTCAGAGCGCAAGGTCAGCCATTGTACAGCGCCCCTGGAGCAATTACAGGTTAAGGGCCTTGCTCAAGAGCCCAGCAGAGCAGTGGCCTTATTGGCAGTGACGGGGATTTGAACCGGCAACCTTCGGGATACCAGCGCAGCTCCTTAGCCTCAGAGCCACCACTCCACCCTGGAATAGTTGGAATAGTTTGGCCATTCTGTGGACCATTATATTGTTACAGGTTAATTACAATCAGATGCCTTAAACTAAAACAATATGTGGTTAATTTCAGTGTATTTATAAAGCCACGTCAGGGATGTGCATCTGAAACAACACTGGAACAAAAGCATTGCTTTGACACTTGGTGCCGCCAGTTTCCAAAACCGAGCGGAGGGTTTTAGCTAGCGTCAAAATGTGTGTGGCTTTACGCCAAGTTTAGGTTTTATACATTGCAATTTGAGTGTGGAAACGGCCTTATGCAACATTTTTGTGCATACGCACCATTTATACATGAGGCCCCTGGTCAAGTCCCAAAATTGGAGTTTGCTTTAAGGACAATAGGTTAGAACTCCATCCATGCCCAGTTCTGCTGGTCATGCAAAGCGTGCATGCATGAAGGCAGCTTAACATAGACAGCGGCTCAACAAAACTCAGGCTCGGTGCGGGGCTCGTCTTTTCCCGTCGTATGTCGGTAATTTGCTTCAAAGAAAAACGGGCAAGTCACAACACGTGAATTGTGGCAGCTAAAGTACGCAGCACATCAATCAAAACTTTTTGTAGTGTTTAGTGTTTGTTTCTACAATCTTTGTTATTGTTAAAAGCGCAAGTTTAAATATAATTTTGGAAGTTGTTTTACCTGTAAATTGGGAGGTGAAGTATATTAAAGTATTACATATCTAGTTCATATAGTTTGGCATGAAGGGACTGTATTAATATAAATTAATTTGTAATATTTTTCCTTAACTTTAGCTTGAAGATGTCAGAAAGGAAAACAAAACGTCAGTCTGGTGCCTTTATAAGGAAACGCAAGGCGGAAAAAGATAAACAAGAAGAAAAACTGCGAGATTCTATATTGAAATTTGTTAAATTGGATCAAGATAATCCTCAAAGCACTTGCTCAGCGACGGCTTCAACTTCGCATGAAGCCCAATCCAATATAATTGCTCCTTCTGAAAATTCGCCAACTGTAAGTGTCCAGTTGGGCAGTTCTTCTGAATCTGAAGAAAACATAGAAGTAGAAATTGAAAACACATTTTTGACCGTATCGGCAAGAATTGGCCCAGACGACCCCTTTACTTGGACAGAGAAAATTAACAATCGTTTATTGTAATTACATCTTGCCTGAAGAAGGGGCCTGAGTTGCCTCGAAAGCTTGCATATTGTAATCTTTCTAGTTAGCCAATAAAAGGTGTCATTTTGCTTGGCTTTTCTCTACAATCGCTTATTGGAAATCCTTGTCGAAAAGGGACCTGCATTAGCTCAAGATAACATCAGATTTTGTACAGACAACGATGGAAGATTGTTCTCAGCTTCTCAATATTTCAGAGTTTTGCCAAATGGTGAAAAGGTTGAAAGAAAATGGTTGGTATATTTGTCCAGTGCAAGCAGTACATTTTGTTATTGTTGCAAATTATTTTGTATGAAACTTATGAAGTTAACAGGAAAAGACGTTTTTTCCGATTGGCAGCACTTAGCTACTCAATTATCCCGACATGAATCAAGCATTGAACATATGCTAAATTATAAAAAATGGAATGAATTGAAAAAGAGACTTAATAAAAATGTAACTGTGGATTGTGAGCAGCAACGATATTTTGAATCGAAGAAAAAACGATGGCGTGATATAATTACCAGAATTATTGCGATTGTTCAGTATTTAGCAGGACAATGTTTAGCTTTTAGAGGCGATTCTTATATATTATATGAAAGGAATAATGGGAATTTCTTAAAAGCTATAGAAATGTTGGTGAACTTCGACCCAATTATTTCAAATCATATTAATAATATACAAAAAAGTAAAAAATATTGTCACATGCCTCATTACCTAGGAAATTATTACGCTACTAGCTAACTCAATAAAAGCGAAAATTCAAGGCTTGGTAAAAAAAGCAAAATACTTTTCAGTTATTTTAGACTGTACGCCAGATTTAAGTCACATTGAATAAATTTCATTTGTTGTCAGAATCGTTGATATGAATGTATTTCCTATTGAAATTAAAGAGTTATTCCTAGGGTTTTATCCTGTTTTGGATGCAACTGGAGAAGGATTGTATAATTATTTTACCAACGAATTGTTAGTTAGTTATGATTTAGATATACAAAACATACGTGGCCAGGGATATGATAATGATTCCAATATGAAGGGAAAGAAAAGTGGTCTACAAAGTAGGCTTAAGAATGTTAATCCAAGAGCTATGTACAGTATATACCTTGTGCATCTCTTTCATTAAATTTAGTGGTTAATGATGCAGCCAAGACAACATTTGAGATTGTTGGCTTCTTCAATATTGTCCAAGAATTGTATTCATTTTTTTCTGCATCTCCTTACAGAAGGAACAGCTTAAAAACTAATGTAAGTAAAATAACTTTACAGCCTATTAGTGAGACTAGGTGGGAGAGTAGAGTGAAAGCTATAAGACCTCTAAAATTGCAATTAAAGGAGGTAATAAAAGTTTAAATATGCTAATAGAAGATGACTCCAGAGATATAAAAACTAAAGTTGCAGCAAATTCTTTACTGGGCAATGTGTCCACTTTTAAGTTTATTTGTTCATTTTTGATATGGGATGTTATCCTTACAAATAATGTCGCTAGTAAACTGCTACAATCTCCTAAGTCAACAATTAAGGAATCCGTCAAGCTACTCAATAAAATGATCAATTTCCTAAATTCATCTACATCTGATGCGGCCTTTAACAAATATATTGATGATGCTGCAGCATTAGCGACTAATCTTGATATTAACATAGAATTTCCCTTTAAAAGGCACAGAAAGAAAATTCGTCTTTTCGATTATGAATGCACTGATGAGCAGACAGAAGATCCAAAATTATTATTTAAAGTTGAATTTTACTTAACAATTGTGGATATTGCTTTGAAATCCATTCAAGAAAGGTTTAACTCCTTAAATGAATGTAACACGTTATTTAAATTTCTAATTGAATTCAGGAATATGTCCGAAGATGACTTAAAAAAATCTTGCACAGATTTTGATATTTCCTTACAAGTTTCTAATGGCGATTCAATATCTAGGGATGTTGATGGTGATGACTTGTATAATGAATTAATGATGTACAAAATCATTAATGATGATATTACTGATCCTTTAAAAAATTTGGAATTTATTGAAGCAAATAATTTAATTTCATCATTTTCCAACTTTTCTGTAGAATATATTTAACCCTGCCAGTCACAGTTGCAACAGGCAAAAGAAGTTTCTTTAAACTAAAAATAATTAAATCTTACTTAAGATTGTCAATGTACCAAGAGAGATTGAGTAATTTAGGTTTAATTCCAATAGAGAAAGATTTGTCAGAAGTAATTAACTTAGATGGCATTATTGACGAACTTGCAAGTAAGAAAGCAATGAGAATGCAATTTTAATTTAATATTTTATTTAGTGGAATAATTATAATACATGTAATTTAATAATAAATGCTTACTTTTCAAATTGTTTTACTATATATGCATATTCATATATTGTTTTCCTATAAATATCTTTCACAGGTGTGGTGTAAAGAAATAGACTTTTGCTAAATTTTGTATTTGTGAGAATATGAGGCAACGTCTTTTTCAAGAAAATCAAGTCTATAATTGACACTCGCTTTATATTCGGATTTTTACTGATGAATTGATTAAACTTGTTGTCGATTCGTTAAATGCGAAAGTCAAGTTTTCTTCTACCTACGAAGAAATTTTCTTGAATTTTTTTTGACATTAAGGAAATTGCAAAATTTTTAAATTTTAAATACACTGGTTTAGAAAACGAGTGAAGGTATTATAGGGTGAGGGGGTGGCTGAAATTAAATGGCACAATGGCAGCTTCGCCTCTAGAACCGGGCCTGACTTCATCTAGTGTCTCCTGGTTTCCTTGCACACCTTAAGCCTTTGTTTGCCTTAAAGGGTTACGTATCCAAGCCAGCACCTCAGCTGTTAGAATTGTCTGAAGGACAGAAGGTTTTTTTAGTGTTGCTACCTTTGATGTCCCCCACCCACCTTGTCTTCATTCTCTCTCTTTAATGCATACGCTGGTGCCTATGCCTGTTGCCCTTCTGGTGCTCTCACTTCCACACTGACATATGTAGAACTTCTCCTGATGCCAGTGTGGCACTCGCTGTCTCTCTTGCAGAGTCTATCTTCAGAACTTGGCTCAGCTCTATTAACCTTGTTTTGCATTTGCCCCTGGGAACTCCTTTTTGCATGCTGCCCACTCACAGTACATGTTATTTTTTATTCTAAGGTAACAGATATTTACATAGTAAAATGATAAATAATAAAACCAAAGATAAAGGCAACAGTGTGAATGTGCAGGCCATTAATGCAGTAGATGAGAGCACATAGAGCCACATGTAAGGGTGATGATAGCAGCATCCAAGACCGGCCAAGAAACAAGGTACCACCAGAGTGCTGAATTGATTCCTCCATTTCTCATGAATCATAAACTCCACCCCATTTTTAAATTATAAATTGCATGTTGTCCTTTTCATCATATAACTGGATCACTTTGAATAACATAGGTGTCTTTTGCACATTATACTCCTTTCAAAAAAAATGAAATTGAACCAATCGAAATTGAGCAAATATTTCCTCCCTTTAACAATATTATGTCCAGTTGTAAAATGTCTTTCATGCCAGAAAAGAATGAACTGGTCTTTTTGTTCTAATTTACTGTATTATGTTGATTCCTTTAGTATGCTAAAAATCTGACTTAGTGGTGCCAGACTCTTAAAAGGAAGCAGAGATCTGATCATTTATTCAGCCTCAGGGATTTGAGGTAACTGCTTTGGTCTGAATAAGTAACAGTTACTGGAACCCAAGATACTTTAATAATATTCTCATAAATTGCTGACCAGTTTACATATCTGAATCATAGCCTTTTGTTTTCAGTAAGTCACAATGAATATACATTTTAAGAACTTTAACCATGTCAAACTGAGTGTCCAAACACAAAAAAGGAGCTGTGAGTATTTATGAGGGGTACGAGGTATTTGCTTTTGCCACTGTACTCCATGTCCTTAAATATAGAAAAAAGACTTAACACTTATTAAGACAATGGTTGGTCAACATAGCAGAAATGCTAGGAAGCTGTTGGAGTACCACACATTAGAATATATTTAACAAATACTTGTTGCAATGTTAATGGGCTAAATGACATAGATGCCATCTACAGTATATTGGGTTGATTAACTGCCCATTTCTAAAGAAACCAAATATGGAGAACAATTTACAGTAAGTGAGCCAGAAGTGAATATCAAGAGTGTGACCAGTGATGGTAGTAAACAATAGAGAAAGATATCTGCCAAGTTTTAATGGAGGTTTTAATGCAGGTGAATTTGGGAAATGCTTATGCATTTATTTTTAGCATTACATTTCTTTTTAATTGATTTTATTAAAAGCAAGTATCATTCCATACTATCAAGTCAAACTTAAAAGAGGCTAAATTCAATTCAACACCCCACAAGAGAAAGAGAGGAAGGCCAACAGCCATAGTAAAACTTTAAGAGTAGAAGAGAGAGAAGAGAATCCTTTCCCCCAATATAAATGCTTATTCTACAATGTATTAATTCGATCCTGCCAGGTTTTAAAAAAAGTTTTGAATAAATCCTCTAAGTGAGAATTTTTCCAATTTCAAATAGTATATAATATCAGTTACCCACTGACTTATAAGTAAAAGAGGAGGGCTATGATTCTTCCAGTTGGGTAAAATAAGTTTATGAGCTTATAATGAAGTAAAGGCAATTACAGTTTGTTTATCCTTCTCCACTTTAAGCCCAACTGGGAGTACACCAAACACAGCTGTTAATGGATTAGGAGTGATTGTAACATCAAGGCGGTCTGATAGGCTTTTAAAGGTTTTTGTCCAGAATGATGTTAACTTAGTGCAAACACAAAACATGTGGCCCAGTGAGGCTGGAGCTCGATTGCAACATTCACTTGATGGATCTTGCCCTGGAAACATTTTGGACAATCTTAAATGAGATAGATGTTCTCTATAAAAGATTTTGAGTTGAATAATTGTATGCTTTGCACATATGGAGCTAGAGTATATTCTGTGCATGGTTGCCTTCCACTCCCTTTCTGAAATGTTGAGTAAGATAACTTTTTCCCACTGTACTCTGGGATCTTTGAAAAGAATGGACTTTAAAATGTTTTCATATACTATGGAAATGCTGTCTGAGTCTTCAAGACTGATCAGTATTTCTTCTGGAATAGAAATAGGTGGGAGGTGAGGAAAATTGGGTAGATTTCATTTAGCAAAGTTTCTGATTTGGAAGTAGTGGAAAAATTGTGCTGATGGGAAGCTAAAGCATTTCAATCCTGTTGCTCATTTACTTTTATTAAGCTATTCCATTTGGAACATTATTCTTATTATTTTTATTATTATGATTGTTATTGTGGTTGAAAAAAGCAACGTAGGGAGTTTCTGTGTCACCTTTCCAAAGCCCCCCAAAGAGTGAAAAAAGGCAGAAGGACAAAATAGAAAAGCAAAGTTATAACTGTTGAACACAGAACATCCCATAGGTTTTATATTCTTTGACCAATGATGCAATATGCTCCATTTTGGAATTTACTTATTAGAACAACCATGTATTTGTGGTCTTTAGTAAAAGGAAGTCCATCAAAGGAAGGCATAAAAATTGATACTAGTTGGATTATTTGATCTAGAGACCATTTATGTATGATTTTACAACACCCCCCAAATGTTTATGACAATCAAAAGGATGTATTATATTCCTTTTCTTACAAACAATTTCTTCATCATTAAGCAGAGAAATAAAAATCTTTTGGGAAAACAAAAACAGTGCTGAGGAGTTTTGGTAACTTCAAGCAACTTCTGCAAAAAGTAAAAAAAGCCAAAGTAGAATATAGCAACAAGCTATAAAATAAGAGTATTGTTGAAATTAGCATTACTGAAAGCTGAAATGTCTGGTAAATCTTTAATTACTAACTTACTCCTCCTGTTCACCATCCGTCTCTCTTGCTTTCTCCCTCTCTTCCTCAGACAAACAGAATACATTCGGCTGCAAAATGGAGTTGAGTGCACTTTCTAAAGCCAGTGTAATCTTTCTAGCCACTTATTTCCATTCTGTAGCATGATGTAAAATGGATTTTCTCAAAACAAAGCAGCAGGAAAGCATCTAAGCCTAATCTTGTTTCAATAAACTTTAAAATACTATGACAATCTGCTTGCTTCTCTTTTCACTAATGTTTTCATCTCTTATTTAAGCAGATTGATTTACATTTTCTAAACCTGTTCCTTCCAATTCAAGATTACGGGAGCCCAGAAACAGTTCTTGAAGCATCGTGTGCAAAGCACCCTTTACCAGAATGCCTGCTTGTTGAGCACATTATTGTTCATTTCTTTCTGGCTCTTTTTTTTGTTGTTGCGTTTTAATGTTTGTTTCCTTTGATTTTTAGTATGTTTTGAACATATTTATTGCTTTCCAGCTAATAGGTTAAAATTAATTTAGTCTTTATTTTGTATGCTTTTATGTGTTTTAGTTATTTTTTTAAACATTTGCACATATCTGATGTGATAATATAACATATTTGGCAAATTGGTCGATGTTCCCATTCAAGACAGTCTGTGCTTTTCTGATATGGATGCTGGGAATTGTGCAGCAAAGAAGTACTTTAAACTTGTTTGTTAATTATCAGATAATGAAGGGCTTCAGGAAACACTCTCAAAACACACATGTTCTTTACATACATTGTTCACTGTCTTGATTGCTGTTCACTAAGATTCATCATTTTTGGGAAATGTACCAAAGTTTGAGTTTTGGAATTGGCTATGGGAACCTTTCAGTGCAAATCATTCTCATCTCCTTTCTGTAGACGACAGTGAATTTATTGTTGCTTAAGTGTTATGAGTAATAATCTGACTATGATCACTAAATGATACTTTAAAAAGTTCCAAAGTTAAGTTGTACTGGCTCTGTATAATTTTAAATTATTGTTAACTATAGTACTTTTAAATGTATACATTTCATATTTGGTAAAACCCTGTCAAATCTAACTCAGTGAAGTGTTTATCCCATAAACAAAAAATACACTATCAACATTTAGTATGTGTTTAATATCTCTCTATTATATAAAAAAATCTTGGGACGAGACAAGACTTTTTCAGAGAGACAAGACAAGACATTTTCAGAAAGATAATTTCAAGTCCTGCGAGACAAGACTTTGTGCCAAGAGATGAATTGAAAACCTAGCAGGTCCAAGCGGGCGCAGAAATAAAAGACAAATAGTAGAAGAAGAAAAGACAAAGAGTAGAAGACAAACGTCGTAAAGTGGTTCAAAAACATTGGTGCGATGCACATGCAGAGCAGGTTAGAGATTATGAAACTCCTAAAATTTGAAAGTCTCAAAAAACTTATAGTAAAGATAGCATTAGCACTAACAAACGGAAATTATTACTTGGCGAAATAACGGAACAGCGAAAACAGATTGAATATATGGACATAGGTGATATGACAGAAGTATGAAGATATTGTTCGGCTTGAAATATCGATGCAACATAGAATCGAAAGAGTTAAATGATCGGATTTGTTAGAAATTCTACAGCCAATAATGGATACAAATCCATATGTCCAAAAGTATTGCACTTTACACAAAAGTTATCTGAAAAACATAGACAAAGAAGTTTTCTTGGATTTCTATATGAATCCGAAAAATCACGCTCGCATATATAATAAACCAACATTTGACGATTTTCCAGTGATAATAGTTTTGAAACACAGAGATATCAAAGATCGAGTTGATATTCATGTTTATCCAAAAGCACAGCAAGATTCGTTGCAGATCCGGGAAATGATGAGCGCGTAGGGCCTGCACGGGGGTTGGCATGCGAAGTGAGTAGGAAGCAGAGCCCCCTAGTCATACAAAATGAATACCGAATCCAATAAGTACACTACTAACATTTAATACGTATTTAATACCATAAATAAATGAAAACCAAATAACAATATTATGTCAGTCTTACACTCTGATAAATTAGATTTTAAAGGGTACTGAAATTTGTGCAGGCTGTTTGTTTCTAATTCTCTGAACTGTATCGTTAATATGACTTTTTTGTTATTAATGTATGCACACTTTGTCATTGCATCAGTCCACTACTTACTTGTAATGTACATAAATTAAACCTAACTTCTTATATTGACAGGTCTTTAAAGTAGTTTGTGATTCAAGTTAGCCATGACAAACATGTTACAACTGCTACATTTACATTCTTTACATTTGGAGTCTTTATGTGTTAAGTGACTTGCTCTGTGCCACACATTATGTCAGAGACTGAAGTAACATCCTTCTATTTTAAAACATAACTCCACAGCTACCTGGATTGTTATCACAATTATAGGTTGAAATGTACAGGATACTGTCCAAAAATTTGTCTTAATTAGAGCTTTTTGGAAAAATGAAATGTGTTATTTGAAATAATTATTTATATAAAAGAGTTCTCAGCCATCCTTTGTACAGTATGTGCATGTACTGCATATTTCCTAATCTACATTTCATATGATTTCTCTAGTAGTGTTTCCACATTTTTGTTAAAGTTTATTTTCTATGTCTTTAAGTGATACTATACTTTTAGTTATTGTGTAGCACACAGGGTTCTTAAATATAATTGAATTAAAGAACAAATTGAGTTGAAATTAAATAATGTGTCAGCTTCTGCAAGATACCAGTGATACTTAAATATTTCAAAGATATTATACTTTAAAGATTGGTTTACATAATCACTAATGAGAGTAAATACTGTATAGATAGATAGATAGATAGATAGATAGATAGATAGATAGATAGATAGATAGATAGATAGATAGATAGATAGATAGATAGATAGATAGATAGATAGATAGATAGATAGAAACTTTATTAATCCCAAGGGGAAATGCACATACTCCAGCAGCAGCATACTGATAAAAACAATATTAAATTAAAGAGTGATAAAAAATGCAGGTATAACAGACAGTAACTTTGTATAATGTTAATGTTTACCCCCCTGGGTGGAACTGAAAAGTCACATAGTGTGGGGGAGGAACGATCTCCTCAGTCTGTCAGTGGAGCAGGACATTGACAGCAGTCTGTTGCTGAAGCTGCTCCTCTGTCTGGAGATGATACTGTTTAGTGGATGCAGTGGATTCTCCATGATTAACAGGAGCCTGCTCAGCGCCCGTTGCTCTGCCACGGATGTCAAACTGTCCAGCTCCGTGCCTACAATAGAGCCTGCCTTCCTCACCAGTTTGTCCAGGCGTGAGGCGTCCCTCTTCTTTATGCTGTCTCCCCAGCACACCACTGCGTAGAAGAGGGTGCTCGCCACAACCATCTGATAGAACATCTGCAGCATCTTGTTGCAGATGTTGAAGGATGCTAGCCTTCTAAGGAAGTATAGTCGGCTCTGTCCTCTCTTGCACAGAGCATCAGTATTGGCAGTCCAGTCCAATTTATCATCCAGCTGCACTCCCAGGTATGTATAGGTCTGTACCCTCTGCACACAGTCACCTCTGATGATCACGGGGTCCATGAGGGGCCTGGTCCTCCTAAAATCCACCACCAGCTCCTTGGTTTTGCTGGTGTTCAGTTGTAGGTGGGTTGAGTCGCACCATTTAACAAAGTCCTTGATTAGGTTCCTATACTCCTCCTCTTGCCCACTCCTGATGCAGCCCATAATAGCAGTGTCTAGGCCCTTCTTTGCCTATAATCTCGAAATTATTATTTTTTTTATTATATCAAGTAACCATGGTCTATTTGCTGTTCTGTTTATTTGTATATTGATGACATTTTCATTTATTAACAGTATTTGCTATTTGCTTTTCTTTTAATATGGGTTTGATCTTTAGGGTTGTAAAGCAATAAGTAAGCAAATTATAAATCGTAAAATTTACAATGCCATATTTTATTGCAATCAAATCAATTACTCTCTCCCCACACATGAACTAAAGAAAGACATTTTATGTGAAATATTTTTTTTAATCTAAAACGTTGATAATGGTTAAGCAGGCTTCATTATGGACAACATTAATACATACCTGCCATACTTTTAAATACGTTTCAACTGTTTCTCATTAAAGTGATTTTTTTTTCTTCAAATTTTAAGTAAAATAAGGTAGCCTTCTCCCATTGTGTTATAATTAGTAGGTCAGAATTCTTACAGTAAGATAAAACAGCTTGCTAGCAGTGCAGTGCATCTTATCACAACAGATTATTCATTAAGCAGCAATGTCACATTAGGTGTTACTGAAAGCTGACCTACTAAAGCAAATATTTTATTTCAATATGGACTGAGTAGGGGGCATTCCCAAAATATTTGATGCAGTAAAATTGGTATCTGATGTGTTTGTTCGCAGGTGAGGTTTTGATCCAGATACTTTATGGATAGTCTGAGTCAAAAAGATCTGTGTAATGTGTTACTTTGAATTAGAACATGTTTCACAGATGAGAAGGAGTACATTTTATCTAGGACTTTCTTCTATTTATTATCTGAATATCTCATTGAAAGTTCCCATTGCCAAACACTGGCATAGTTTTGAGTTACTATCTATATGATTTTTGTAAATAGAGCTAGACAGTGCAGGATGTTAGGAAAGAAGGCCTTCTTTTTTTCGTTTTGTTTTGCAAAATCTCTACAAGAAATGTTTTGATAAAATAATACATTTGAGATAGTTATTTAAATGATACTGTACGGTATATCCACATATAAGTCCCCATACATTAAATTGTGTACTTTAGGGATTTTGGAAATGATTGTGTTATGCAATTAACAAGACCATCTCAGCTTTCAAGTGTCTCCTTCACTGCTCCAATGTTCTAAGTGAGTGTTAAACTACTGAATTTGTTCTTAATTGGTGATAATTATTGGTAATTGTTTACCTAATTGTTTTAGAAAACTCTGCTCAATTGACATTTGAGCCTGTCAGCTTTTCTGCCTTTTAATGATTTCATCACTAACATTAAAAAAGTGAAATGATCATTGACCAGAATTAAAGAATAGGTATCATTATAGATGTTTAGCTAATTTTTAACTTAAACGTTAAACTTTATTACACATTATTACTAAAACCTATTTTTTTCATTTAAGAAACATAGTAAGCTTTAGATCTCTTATATTGTATTATATGTAATGTTATAATGCCTGTTTTTTGTCCATTAGGTTTGAATTTAAAATTCTCCTACTTACAGTATATATAAGGCTTTAAACAATTTAACACCTTCTTATATTTGGACTGTGTTTGGACCCCTATGTTCCTAATCATAATCTTAGATTTCCTATCCCTGGTTTGCTTAATATTCCAAGCATGAAGTATTAAAGAATCAGGGAGGTAGCCTTTTATTTTAATGCACCCAAAACCTGCAACTTTACCATTGGTAATATGCTGGACCAGTAAGGCTGAACACTTCATTATACTAAATGCTCAGTTTTTTAACTTAGCTTTTCCTAAATTTTTTTCCTCAATCTGTGTGGGTGTGTAGAGAATTGGCTTTAATCAAAAGTGCAGTTTTTCTATAATAACCAGAGTCGTTGCTGCATTCTGAGCAGGTTGGGCAATGCCCCTCATCTTTTAGAAGATGGCACTGTTCTGTAAAAACTAAATAAGTAATAAATACGGTGCCAGCTTTTAAGTCAGCTTAATCCTGAGCTGGGTTGCAGGGAAAGTAGTAAATTTGCCTCAGTAATTTAACATATTGTTATAATGTTTATAGCAAGCTCAACTTATTTCTTAGACCATTAGAAGCAAGTCAAAGAGAACAGAACATTCAGTCCCAACACGAGGTTTGAAACTATAGACTTTTATGTGACCCATTGGTTGACTTTTTGTGATGCAATTTAAAGTATATGTAAACTTTTACTAGCTATTTTCAAGTAGTCATCATTATCATGAATTATGAACTAATTCAACCACTTATGTACTGTATGATATAGTACTATGTTCATTAAACAAAAATTGGAAAATTATGAAAATTCATTTGCATTTCTGGTTCTAGTATTGATTATTAGATGTTGAGATATTTTTAATACTATCTGTCTCTTGCACTGTATGACAATGTTTATTAATATTTATTTCGTGTAATTTGTTTACAGCATTACTTGCCTGATGTTTATCATCTCTGATGCTGGTAGCTTAATACATTGTGAAACAGTGTGTGGAACAGCTTTTCAGGGTTCTGTGGTGTTCAGGGTTCTATATTGTCACACACGCGTGCTTGGAGGCATTCAACAAGCCCGGGGGTGAGTGAAATATCGCGAGACAAGGGGTTGATCCACGATAATAATGCCTCTCTCTTCATACAAAAAGAAGAAATATAAAATACCTCCAATACTTCCGGGTTCCCAAGATGGCGACCGATCGTCACGTCCTCCTCTGACTCCCAAAGACACAGTCACTTCAGGCACTCTCGTCACGAAGTCACTTCCGACTCCACTGTGATGACATCACTTCCGACTCCACATCACTTCTATCTGACAGCCATGATGTCATCTCCTGCCAACTCACTTCCGTCTGCCATATTTTCTGTATAAAAACACTATTCTTGCATATGTACTTTGTCAATTGCTATACAGTATTTTGATCACAATTTCTGGTCTTTTTTTCATTACTGTCCTTTGGACATTATACGTCCCCAACTCTTTTTTGTTGTGTTGGAGTCTCATAATTCATCACAATATATATATAAATGGGGACTAGTAGATGCCAGATAAGTATAGTTTCTGGTTGCTTGAGAGTTACTATTGAAAACAGGCCTAGTAGTGTAGTCCATAGTAATTAAAAACAAATTAACTCTTAGAGTGCTGAATATTTTTTTGGCAGCCGGCAGAAATGTGCAGCAGAGCAGAACCTACAGAGAATGCAGTTTGTTGTGCTTTTGCAAAACGCGGCTAACTACCACCATCCCAGATGCTAATGTGGAGCTATCCGGGTTTAGCACAGTTAGAGCGGACAGAGACGCAAGTACGTGCGGGAAGCAGAAAGGAGGAGGTCTAGCTCTCTATGTCAATACAAGGTGGTGTAACTCTGGACATGTAAATGTCAAAATCTCCACTTGCTGCAGGGACATCGAACTGTTGGCCGTAAGTCTGCATCCCTATTACTTGCCCAGAGAGTTTGGACACATCGTTGTT
The DNA here is from genome assembly GCF_900747795.2 of Erpetoichthys calabaricus. NCBI lineage: Eukaryota > Metazoa > Chordata > Cladistia > Polypteriformes > Polypteridae > Erpetoichthys > Erpetoichthys calabaricus. The sequence goes on along the minus strand of NC_041399.2, from coordinate 144,592,907 downwards.
GTTATTGTTTACATCCCTCCTTGGGCGGACGTGGAGATAGCGAGTGACATCATCCATTCTGCTGTTGCTAAGTTACAAACGCAGCATCCTGAGGCGCTTGTGCTAATCGCTGGAGATTTTAACCATGTGACGCTGGACAAAACATTACCTGCCTTCTCCCAGTATGTGGACTGTAACACCCGGGGAAATAAGACCATTGACTTACTGTATGCAAACGTTAAAGATGCCACCCTGCTGCCTGTGCTTGGGAAAGCAGATCATAACCTGGTTCTGTTTCAGCCTCACTACAAACCAAGAGTGAGGGAGCTACCTACAACCACACGCTCATTCAGGAAGAGGTCCCCTGAGGCAAAGCAGGCTCTGAGAGACTGCTTTGGAACTATGGACTGGGATATTCTGCAGGGATCACATAGTGAAAACATTGAGGAGGTTGTTGACTGCACTACTGACTACATCAACTTCTGTATGGACATTGTAGTTCCAGTAAGAACAGTACACTGCTATGCTAACAACAAGCCATGGATTACAAATGACATCAAGGGCGTTTTGAACCAGAAGAAAAGGGCTTTTAAAGATGGCGATCAGCATGAGCTCAAGCATGTGCAGAAGGAACTCAGAGTCCAGCTCAGGGCGGCGAAGGAGCAGCACAGGAGAAAGCTGGAGCAGAAGTTGCAGAATAACAGCATGAAGGAAGTGTGGGATGGGATGAAGATCATCACTGGCTGCAGCTCGAAGCGGGGTGTCACCATCGAGAGAGACTTGAAGAGAGCAAACCAAATGAACAACTTCTTTAACAGGTTTGACCACCCTAACCCACTCTCACCTCGGAGTACTACACCCTCCACCCATCCTTCTGCTGATACCAGCATAGGAGAGACATCCCCACCCACAATTACAGCAGCGCAGGTGAGCAGAGAGCTGAGGAGACTGTGCCAGCAAAGCAGTGGGTCCAGATGGAGTATCACCACGAATGCTGAAGGTCTGTGCGCTGCAGCTGGGGAGTCCTCTACAATGTATCTTCAACCTGTGCCTGGAACAGGGGAGAGTTCCGAGGCTTTGGAAAACATCTTGTATCACCCCAGTCCCAAAGTTGTCACGTCTTAGTGAGCTGAAGACTTCCGGCCTGTCGCTCTGACGTCACATGTGATGAAGACCATGGAGCGGCTGCTGCTTCACCACCTGAGGCCACAGGTACGCCACGCCCTTGACCCTCTGCAGTTCGCATACCAGGAAAAGGTGGGAGCGGAGGATACCATCATCTATATGCTACACCGATCACTCTCCCACTTGGACAGAGATAGTGGTACTGTAAGAATTATGTTTCTAGACTTCTCTAGCACCTTCAACACCATCCAACCTCTGCTTCTTAGGGACAAGTTGACAGAGATGGGAGTAGATTCATACCTAGTGGCATGGATTGTGGACTATCTTACAAACAGACCTTAGTATGTGCGTCTCGGGAACTGCAGGTCTGACATTGTGGTCAGCAACACAGGAGCGCCGCAGGGGGCTGTACTCGGAGTCCTGCCACGTTCAAAAGTTCTCTGATGACACTGCTATCGTGGGCTGCATCAGGAATGGGCAGGAAGAGGAGTACAGGAACTTAATCAAGGACTTTGTTAAATGGTGCGACTCAAACCACCTACACCTGAACACCAGCAAAACCAAGGAGCTGGTGGTGGATTTTAGGAGGCCCAGGCCCCTCCTGGACCCCGTGATCATCAGAGGTGACTGTGTGCAGAGGGTGCAGACCTGTAAATACCTGAGAGTGCAGCTGGATGATAAATTGGACTGGACTACCAATACTGATTCTCTGTGCAAGAGAGGACAGAGCCGGCTATACTTCCTTAGAAGACTGGCGTCCTTCAACATCTGCAATAAGATGTTGCAGGTGTTCTATCAGACGGTTGTGGCGAGCGCCCTCTTCTATGCAGTGGTGTGTGGGGAGGCAGCATTAAGAAGAAGGACGCCTCACGCCTGGACAAACTGGTGAGGAAGGCAGGCTCTATTGTAGGCATGGAGCTGGACAGTTTGACAACCGTGGCAGAGCGACGGGTGCTCAGCAGGCTCCTATCAATTATGGAGAATCCACTGCATCCACTAACAGTGTCATCTCCAGACAGAGGAGCAGCTTCAGCGACACACTGCTGTCACTGTCCTTCTCCACTGACAGACTGAGGAGATCGTTCCTCCCCCAAACTATGCGACTCTTCAATTCCACCTGGGGGGTAAACGTTAACATTATTCAAAGTTATTGTCTATTTTTGCCTGCATTTTTATTACTCTTTAATTTAATATTGTTTTTTGTATCAGTATGCTGCTGCTGGAGTATGTGAATTTCCCCTTGGGATTAATAAAGTATCTATCTATCTATCTATCTATCTATCTATCTATCTATCTATCTATCTATCTATCTATCTATCTATCTATCTATCTATCTATCTATCTATCTATCTATCTATCTATCTATCTATCTATCTATCTATCTATCTATCTATCTATCTATCTATCTATCTATCTATCTGCTGGCCATCGGAGCTGTCTTCATACAGGTGCCAGATGCCGGGACTAAAGATGGACATGGCGAGAGAATTTGCAACACAAAATACTCGGTAGACAATGTTTTGTGTATTATTGCTGAATCAGACTCTGACTTATCACTCTCCGATTTTGATGCAAGTGATCTGGAGATTGAAAATGAAAATGATGTACCAGCATCAGTTGATTAGTCCCCATCTGATCACAGTGCTGAATGCGTTCATGTAGGGGCTGGCAACTGGGTGGGGATATGCGCGACAGTTATCCAGGAGCAACAGAACTTTACTGTCCTCTGACATTCCTTCCTTTCTTAAATTTTCTTTGACACTGGGACCAAATGAATGATGGAACCTCTTTGTAAAATGTTCAGCATCCATCAAACTGTTCCTCTGTGGATGATAATCCACAGGTAGGCAAGTTATGCCTTTAAGACACCTTGGATTGGCAAATTTATCTATTACACGTAACTTTACTGTATGAGTTACGGATGCTTTTGCACATACAAGCACTGGTATACTCTGTTTATTTAGCTTGAACCCGTGATCTAACTTTTCATTACCACCAGCCAAAGTACAATTGGGCAAACACTTCCACATTAAGCCAGTCTCATCTGCATTGTAAATCTGCTCTGCATTCAAGCCATTTTCTTTAACCGATTCACTGAACACATTGTGAAATTAAGCTGCAGCTTCAAAATCTGCCGATTTCTGCACACCTAAGTCTAGTTTACAAATGCCATGGCAAATCTTGAATCAAGTAAGCCAGTCACTTGAAAATGAACACTGACCCTTAATATTCATTTTCTCATGAGACTCTCTCTCTTTTTCCTGGCAACATGTGTCTAGAAATACAAACACCCTCAGATGTTTTCACCAAAAACCACTCATACAGGGCTTGGTCAAGCAATTCCATCTACGATGTATGAAGAGTATGATGCTTTTCCACATTCTTGGCACTCTTTGACTTGACATAAAACTCCTTTATCTTCTGAGACTGAGCCTTAATGTCATAGATTGTCGACGAGCCAACATTAAATTCCTTTATAAACATTGTGCAATTTTCACCTTTCTCAAGCCTCTTGCATATTTCCATCTTCTGCTTGAGAGCTACTCCTATAAAGTTTAAAGAAGCTGAACAGGACAGATGGGGACAGAAAAGAAAGAAAGATTAAGAAAAGATTCTAGTGATTGAATTAGTGTGGTGGAAAGGAGGCAAGGTGGTTGGGAGGCCTTAAGGGGAGCGAAAGAAGCTGCACTCCAGGTGTGGGTTACTCCTGTTAAGAATCTGTAGGAGCAGGAGCGTCCTTTGCCTTTCAGTGTTGTCTCCAGTATGACTCAGGATGATGGTGTGATGATGAAGCTATGCTTTGGGTTTCCCAGTAGGTACCATCTGAGATGGGTGGGACAAAAGCCGATGAAGAGTTCACTGCACTTGATGGTGTCTCAGCCTTACCAAAAAAGACCCAAAGGGTGAGCAGGGGAGACAATAGAGAGTAAAGCACACTGGGCTCATGGAGAAAGAAAGGAAAACTCTGTTTCTGACAGTGTTTTACTCTTGGATTGTAACCTATTCTTTATTTATTTTTTGATAATTGTATCTTTCACATGCACTTGTTTCTATGGATTATTCAATTGAAGATTTGACTGCACTGTACAACAGACACTTTGTTTGGAATAAAATACACTATGCACTTTTGCACCAGTCTTGTTGTTTGTGTCCTCATTGTTCTAGTCCATTCTCAGTTATGACTGCTGTCCTGGGAACAGGAAGATGGCAAGGCTGCAGTCATCCAGGGCATTAGTCTGTTCCTTGCTCCCTCCACTGGCTGTGCTATTCTGATCTTCTATGGCTCTTTCCAAGTAGCATCAATGATCTTTTCTCTGTGGACTCCCAGTGTCACTTCACACTGTTCACTTGGGATCAGAGGTAACACATTCTCTGCACTCACTTTCAGCAAAAATTGATGAGCTGAAAAAAGCCAGGATCTTTCTCAAAGCTAGCCAGCAGCTATGTCCGCAGGCCAATGAATTCAAGTACAGGAATGAGTCTTGTAAGTTCTGCTCTTTAAATGCTTGATCACCTGTGTCTCTCTTGTACACTCACTCAGACAAACGCCCACAAACCCATATATACCCTCTTCTGCACGACTTCTCAGAAATGCTCCACATCTTCTGAATGTGTGCCTCTCCATTGTTTGCTTGGCCCCATTGGGATTTCCATGCCAAAAATCTAATAGCTAATCACAACTTTTGTGTATTTCCTTTACCTGGTATTTGGTGGTGCTGCTCATGCACATTGCAAATACCTGTAACACTGGTAGAATGAACGAAGAATAAATAAATCTATACAAGTATATTCTCATATTGTTGTAATCAAAAATTGCTGACACTTTGATTGCTAAAATGCCCAGAGGGAGTTGGAGGTTCTTTTGGTCTTAGAAACCACAGAAGTTGATTTTTCTCCAGTGTCTTCACCAGATTGAAATTCTGATATCCCTCTCCTCCTTGGCCATAGTATTTGCTTATCAAGCTGGAAATTTACAGACTATTTCACATGGTCTTAGATTTGTTTTTGTAAATAATTGCTTCTTTGTCTTTTACTTTCTTCTTTGTAACCTTTTGTAATATATCTGTTATTTCTGTAAAGCACTTTGAGCTAATCCTATGCATGAAAACATGCTATATACTCTAGATAAATGTTTGTTTATTTCATAGTAGAGACATGAAATTAAAGGCCTAAAGGAAATTTAAAAGAAATTTAAGACTTATTTGACATAGAACAGCACAGCAGACAGTTCTGAGAGGAAGTACATTTTGCACACCACATTCTCCATTCCTTTTGGCTTCTCCCTATAACACTTTAAAGTAACCAATGTTAACAAAGGTGGCTTATTAAATTATTACTGCATGGAGGACCAACTGCATCAAGAAGTGATTCACTGTATATTCTACTTTGTCAAGACATTTCCACTTGCAGGCTTCTGTTATTTCAACATAGAAATATTTGGGACAAAGACAATTGAAAAGACGATTCTTTAAGTAAGAGTCTGGAGGAGACAAGGGAATGGAAGTTGAAGTAGCAGTGTCGAGTAAGAATAGTCCTGACAAGAAGAAAAAACAAGAGACACTGCCATAAGAAAAAGCCAAAATTCTAAGAACAGAAATAACCTGTGCCTTAAGGTTTAACAAATGTTACAATGTTTAAATGTAATTATATAACACTTCTTCACTTTAAAATTAGTTCATAAGGGGATTTCTGAAGTAACATGAAATGTTTCAACATATTTTAATAGGTTTCTGCCAAAGTTATTGGTTGTCTGTTTCCTCCTGATCTTGAACCTATCACCTACCACTTCTCATCTACAACAACAACAACATTTATTTATATAGCACATTTTCATACAAAAAGTAGCTCAAAGTGCTTTACATAATGAAGAGAAGAAAAATAAAAGACAAAATAAGAAATTAAAATAAGACAACATTAGTTACCATAGAAAGGAGTAAGGTCCGATGGCCAGGGTGGACAGAAAAAACAAAAAAAAACTCCAGAAGGCTGGAGAAAAAAATAAAATCTGTAGGGGTTCCAGGCCACGAGACCGCCCAGTCCCCTCTGGGCATTCTACCTAACATAAATGAAATAGTCCTCTTTGTAGTTCGGGTTTTTCACGGAGTCACTTGATGCTGATGGTCATGCAGATTGGACACAGAAGTAACATAGCATTGTTGAGATAAACTAAGATTCCTGTTGCTGTGACATGCAGTGCCCTTCTTGCACCCCTCTATCTAAGAAGCAACTGCTGGCACGTCCAACTAAGGAGTCTTAAATTTCAGCATATTGATTTAAAAGTGACTGTGGGTGTAGTTGGTGGCAGATCTACATTTTTGGGGCCCTGTGGCTTGAACTGCTATTGGGGCTCTTTAAACATCCTTTCATTTATGGCTAGCCTACATGATACTTTAATGACATTTTAATTTTTATTTTAACTATTTTGTATAGAATTACGCTGTATTATTATTTTTTAAAAACTCCTCATACAGCACACAACCCAGCTTTTTAAGCAATGTGGACTAAAGTTGCTTCTGGGTGCCCTGCGGGATTAGGAGCCCTAAAGTTGAAGTTTCATTAGTTTCATAGTAGATCCACCTCTGAGTTTAGGATTCTTTCTTTTCAGCCCTGTGAGTTCAATAGCCTTTGATAAACAATGTATTTTTCACCAGAATTTTATTTGGTAGTAATGACTTGGTCAGCCACCATTAGGCCTTGTCAGCTGTGTCTGTCATTACATCACAGACGTTTTTGTGTTTTCCTGCAGTATACTTGTACTGAAGTAGACACATTGCTGATTTTCCCTATACTATTTGGTAATGTTCTTACCAGGCTATAACTGTATCTCTTTCAACATCATATGTACCTTTTTAGGAAACACCTATTCAATGAGTATATTACTTTATAAGCATCCAGACATGGTATAAGGTGCATTCACATATCACTCCTTAAACAGCCATTGTATTATGTAACCAAACTGAGTTTCACATGAATACTTTTCCCAGGATCAGCACTGTTATATTAGGTTCCTTTTAGTGGATCACTCCTAACCTGAAAGTGTGATAGGATTACTGAGGTCATTCTAAGGTAGGAAATAAAGTCATAATCCTTGTGAATATATCTAGAACCTTCCAAACTCAACAATGGGCATCACGGGCCGATTTTATGATATGGTTATATTTGTGCATTCATGATAGATGTTGGGTCATATCCTGCAAGAATTACAAAAATTAGGAAAAGCCTCATAGAAGATAACATGTTATAACAAGGAATGATAACACTGGGTAACCTTGGAATCAGCAAGATGTTTGAGCCGTACTTTAGTAGTAAGAAGTATTGTGCAAGACACTGTACATATTAAATTATAAAGAAGTTATATGAAAGATACTGTATATTTACAAGTCTGACTGTAAAATTCAGTAAAGAAAGAGAGAGGAAAATTTAGATTGAAGGGAGACTCCATAGGTTTCTCGGTTCTGATTTTCTATCTGTTAGTTTTCTATGTTTAACTCATTTGTAAGCATAGACATAAGGATGCAGAAGAATAAAAGTGAAAGAACAGTTTGTGCAATGTATACTGCACCCCAATAACAACAGAATAAATTATCACTGAAGATTACACTCACTTAGAAAAGTGCTATCTGGGCAGGGTAGAGTGTTTACAACAATAGTCTCCAAGTTAAGCATTGCTTTTTAAAAAGCCAGCATAAGTATGCTATTTCAATCCACAGTTTATTTATAAGACTACAAACTTGGCCTGCACAATACTAAACTACAGCAATTGGCAATTTACGCTTCTCAGTATCAAACTCCACAAGAATGAATGATTGTTCAGTGGATTATACCCATCTGGGGCCAGGATCTTCCACATTCTACTTTATGCAAGAGCAGTGGATAACATCTATGAAAATATTAAGTGCAAAGGGAACACCATTTCCTCTGCAAATAAATCAATGTAAAACATTTTGATAAAAAAGCAACTAGCTGTAGTCAATGAGAAAAACTCTACTGATGATAATTCAGAATAGAATTAAAGCAATTCTAAATTAAATTTCTTGTAATCAAATGTAAGACTTCTTCTCTGGTCTTAATAGATAAAATGGAAGTAAAACGTTTTTAACCAAGCGTTATTTCAGCAGCTTCTTCCTAATATTGTTGCTCTCAATAGTGTAGTGCAAATTTTGTCAGAAGAGTTAGTTCTCCTTTAAAAACTGCATTTCTTGCTTCCTCCTGTGAATTTCACTACTGAGATGCAGTACATAAGCACCTCATTCCAAACAAAACCTTCATTTCCTTTCCTTTGTATAGTAAGAACCTGTATTGGTCATTATAAGCCTCTGATCACCCATTTTTTATCTAAATCAAAAGAATAACATGGGGTAATTTTTCCTTTTACGCCAGCAAGATTCTGATGTTATTGTTAATAATTAACAGAGATTAAGTGCCTAAGTGCTAGATTGAGTTGCTCTTATTAATCAAAACAAGGGATATTACCAGTCACTCACTCACATAATTATTATTTAAATAGAAGAGAACCAACATTTGTAAGACGGAAAGAACCACAAATTCAGAACAAAACCAGAATCAGGAACAGCAGTGGTCAAACTACATATTCTTTATTACATAGCATCTTTAACAAAGTGGAACCAGAATTTATATCAGGGACTTGGCAGGGTTATTCATTTGTTTAACATTATACCTACACACAACCAGATTACTGAACTCTACAAACCAAAGCAATGTTCCTGCTAGATGAAACAAAAAGTTTATAATTATTGCAATATCTTGTACAGGTTTTATATATATGTATAGAAACTGGTATCTTTTAATATTGACTATTTGTATAATAAGACAAAAAATAGAAAATGAGACAGCAAAACCCACAACCCTTCTGTAGAGAGTGACAGCATAATTACCAACTACTAGTTGGTTGGAGTTTGTGATGACTTCAGAGTATGAAAGATTGATGACTGAGTGTCTTTAAACAACATTGACGTTAGAGCTGACAAAGAAAAGTTGTTGCTGAAGTGCCCAGTTTTTTCAGTACACACAGTTGGCTCTTCTAGGACAAATGGCTTGTAGTGTTATAACTACAATGGCCCCTCAATGAAAAATGGTTTACCCCCATAGCAGAAACCAACAGGTGAATGGTGTCTTTTCTATTCTTTTGGTTTCCTGGTGACCTTTTCAGTATACTCTGGCTCATGGTCAGCATCATTATTTCCATATTATATCAGAGACTGACAAGAGACATCTGTTGTTACTATGCGTTTTTATCGTATTGTTGTTTGTCTATAGCTGTATCTGTGTTTACACATGGTGTTCTTGTAAATATTTGAATTACTTGTATGTTATCATATTTGAGCTGGAGATCCCTACCTGGCTCTACCTTCTTCCCCATTTTGGATTTTGTCACATTGATGTTTCTTTTTACTTGGTAATTGTTTTCTCTCTTCATTGTTTCATATTGAGCCAAAGAAGGTACTCTTATTTCCCCAAATTGCCACCAATATTTAGGGTGCACTGCTAACCTGAGTTATAATAAAAAGGCTGGCCTTAGTGCATGTGTATCCATTTTGTCAGTAACCCCCCATGTCTCATTTCTTTTGAAGCAGAGTTTTTAGTTTTACCTCCTCTACTTTTTTGATATTGACTTTGCATTTCTAACTAGTCTAATGATTATTGTTTCTGAATTGTATTTTTGGACTTAAGGTTCTGTTAGAAAAATAATCTTTGCTTCCTTTGAGATTAGTTTTTGGAGTTTACTACTTAGATTTCTTCTTCTTCTTCTTCTTTCAGCTGCTTCCGTTAGGTCTCCATAGCAGATCATCTTATTTTTTGGTTCAGTGCTTGCTTCTTTATAGATTTTTTGTTCCTCATCAATCGTTCTGGTTATTTGGATTCATTTACTTTAACTTGCAAAATATTTCATTATTACTTATTCTTTGTCTTACAAAATCCCAGTTATTGTTTTCCTGTTATTCATTAATTTAATTCTTATTTTCTTTTTATACCTGTTTATGGTTAACTGCTACTTTAAGCTTAGGTTTCTGTCTACTCTTATGAGCAGTTCCAATATTACCACTCTTCTTTAACAGAACCTATATTCACAAGAATTTCAGATGCCATTCCCTTGCAGTCCTAAAGTGAATTAACTTAAGTCGAGGGTAAGATAAGAGTCAAAATGAACGTTTGGGGTGCTAACTGGGCCACCTGTTTTACTTGGTGTAATATGTTCTCTCAAATTTACAAGGACACAATGGCACAATAAGAAAACAACAGCAAAATGTGGCCTTAGGCTGTGATTAAATGGCTCTTGAGAGTGGTCAGGCTTCAAGATTGGAGCGCCATAGCACGAGTAGCTAATCACACAAGTGAGATGGGAGCACCTTGCTTTTATAGCTTGTGGACTGGAAAGGGGTGAAATCAATTGCTTTCAATGGGCATGTTCTCAGCTGTGGGTGAAAAAGAGACAGAAGAGTAAGTGATCTCTCCCCCTTCTGTCTTGGGATGGTAGTACTTACCTCTGAAGAGCCCAGAAGGAGACCCTCTGCATGACAGATGTTGAATTATTTTTAATTTTAATTTGTAAAACTTTACACTTTTCTAAATTAAAATTTAATCCACCTTGAACAGCTGTAGTAATTTGCTGACCACAATCTATCTATCTATCTATCTATCTATCTATCTATCTATCTATCTATCTATCTATCTATCTATCTATCTATCTATCTATCTATCTATCTATCTATCTATCTATCTATCTATCTATCTATCTATCTATCTATCTATCTATCTATCTATCTATCTATCAGCATAACTAATATTTAAAAAAGTGTTTTAAACCATATGGTCACTGGAGAAACGCAATTAATTTTGAATGTTTTTGTATTGAACATTTATGCCACATTTTTTTGACTTTATCTATCAATATATTTTCTTCCCTTTAACATAAATGCATTGTATATGAATGTTAATTTGCTTCTGCCATATATATTCACCTCTTAACATTCTAGGTAGTTCTGCAATTATCCATCCATTTCTTGAATGCATTTACAATTTTATTTGAAGAAAATAAATATGTTATCCAGGTGTAAAAATCGTCAATTTGTGTTAATAAAGAAAAATAAATGTTATTATTATAAAAGTAATTTTATACTAAGTAATGTTAAATCTTACATTACTTTTAAATCTTTTACAAACAGATTTTTATAAATTTCCACACTATATTAATTTATAGGAATTTTTTTCTATTCTTTAGTATTACAATAACTGTTTTTGCTATAATACAATGGCAGTATAATAATTTTAATAAATTCTTATTTTAAGTTTCTAAGCAAGGAATTAAAAAATAAACCAGAATTTCAATACTTAAATTTATGAGAGCAAAAAGGAATTTATGTGAAATAATAAGATATATAACGGAGAAACAAAATGTACACTTTCAATATCTAGTTTTAATTTTTCTTTTCTTTTTTTTTTTTGTTAATTCTTATTGCCATGAATTTTCCAATGCTCAAATTTTAGATCTGACACATTCAATTGCAGCCTAGCTATAACATGTTTAGCAGCATTGGTAAACATGCTTGAGAACACAGCTTAAGCTGTTAGTATAAATAAAAAAATACAGTGAATCTAGATCAGCAGTTGATGTGAGGCAGGGAATTAGGTAACTTTCTTAAGCTGAAGCAACATCTTGTTTATTTATAGTACCAAGCAGTAAATAGTATTAAACAGGCTTATGCAAATAGTCTGTGGGGGTATATAACTGAAGGAGGGCGTATTTCCATCAGTAAAAACCTGAGTGAAAATAATGAATATTATGTACAGTAAGCTTAACCTAATAAAAGAGAAAGTTGTGGGAGAAGTGCTAGGGATGGGCAAAATTAGTTTAACTGATTGTAACCAGTATGCCCATTTTAACCGGAAGCCGAATTCACAGATGTAAAACTGAATTATTTCTAATGTCAATAGGACAAAAAAAGGCAGTCTTTTGTAAATAAATAAATAAACAGATAAATAAATAACGTTAATTATGTAGTCATGTTTAGAATCCAAGCTGATGACTTTTAGACAGTTACTGTCGAATTAATGCGTAATTAAATGGAAGTGGAAAATCTGATACCATCAGATCAACCATTTGTAAAATGTGTGTGTTAGATCTGCTTCCAAATATCGATAATTTATTTAATCTAAAAAAAGTTTTAGGAGAAAACTGTATAAATTAGGTAAAGTATTTATTTCTGTATATTGCTGAGTTGTGGTGTGTATCTTCTATGTTTTGCCTATTTACCCTATTAAGTGTATCTGATTACGACTAATGTGTATTCGGTTAACAGTTCACAAAGAGTGTTTACTAATTGTTTAAGGATTTTTTTTATTAATTAGTTTTATTTGATCCGGAAAAAAACACAATGATAAAATACGTACCCCTCTATTTACCTATACACAGACACGTGAACACTGCTCACACATTCGCGTCCACGTTTACAAGCGGAATCTTGTACACACACGCGCGCGTACACACACGCACACACATGCACTCTCTCTGTTGCATATGTATGTCACCACAAACAACACCGAATCAATTTCTCACTACGGAAACCTGCAGTTACATTTTAAAACAGTCTGGTTAATGTACTATACTGCATCCTTTAGTAACTGATGTCATTAAATATTGTATTACAAAAGAAGGCGGTGATCATCAAGAACAGTATGGAATCGTAGAATTTGAGTATTATATCTACACCTGCTTTTAACATCCCCGTGTGTGAATATTTGCATTACGTTGCTGACAGCAGTGAGAGAACAGTGTGGCCACATCTGCGCGGATCTGCTCATTTCAAGTCAAAAAGCCCAACACGATGAAGCACGGAGTAAAGACACAAATGAGGGGCATGTTATAAAAACGAATTTAAAAGCACCAAATGCGAACATTTTAATACGTGCTGCATTATAATTTATGCCCCTCAAATAGATGCCGTGCAAATGTGTCGTTTTCACACAAAACGCGATCAGAAACACAACCTTAATAACCAGAAAAGAAAATCATTTGAAATTTAGAAATTAAAATCTCATCTATGACCTTATTCCTTGCTGACATACACGTTTGTGTGTTATCTCTCCTAAACAAACAAGTAAACAAATGCTACGAACGACATTTGGGGTGGGGGAAACAGGCAGCTTTACGTGTGTACGTTTCGCAGGGAGTGCTGAATTTTTCTCAGTAGCTGTTGTCAAATCTTTGTTTTGTCTTGTCAATCTGCACAGTTGGTGAGACGTGCCTTGTTTTTTGAAGCCTATATTGCGCAGGCGTGATCCAATCTGAGCCCAGACAAATGCTCTTGGATATAGGATGGGATCACCCCTCTGCTCTGCTATCTTTTAACCTATTTCTGCCTCTCGTGCAAGCCGAGAAAGTGCCAGCGGTCCACTTTTGTTGCGATCCCCGTGACGGGAACCTACAAACGCAGACAACACGTTGCTGGCTACTTAATTGACAAGCTACTGGAATCAACCTGTGGATGATATTGGTTACATCAGAAGATTTTAATTTTGTTGCTCTGAAATAACATTGTCATCCCTCCAGCCATTAGGACGCACAGATCTCTACGCTATACCTACTGCGTTTATGCAAGGAGAGACGCGCGCCGAAGTGGGAAAGAGAACTGATTTCGGTTTATGAATGGCACTGACATGGAGGAAATTCCGTTTCAGAAAGTCAAAACCCGGAGGAAGAAAGGCCACTGTCCCCCCGGATCCCCTTTAAATGCTATTGCCTGCGAGGACGAGTTTGACTGCAAGGAGCTGGAGTCCCTCTTTCAGAATTACAATTTGAAACTGGAACAGACATCGACTCTGAAAGCCCTGGCCGTTTTGATCATAATGACTTCAACTTTAGCACTGGTGGAACTAATGTCTGGTCCCAGTTTAACCATCTCTAAAGGTTCCCATCCTGTACATTGTATCATCTTTGTGTCCCTTTTCATTGTAACTAATGTTAAATACTTGCAGGTGACCCAGCTCCAGCAGATCGTTAAACTAACCTTGCTATTCGGCTTTACTTTTTCCTTCCTCTGCTGCCCCTTTTCCCTTGGAGCCTACGGGCTGGAGCCACCGACTTCCCCGGAGCAGGGAATGTGGCAGCTTATGCTGGTGACATTTGTCGCTTATTCGCTACTGCCCGTGCGGACCTTACTGTCTATCGTGTTTGGGTTTATGGTGGCTGTCTCGCATATCATTGTCACCGCGACATCTGTCACTGCCAAAAGACAGCCGCTCTGGAGAACGGTGAGTGTAGCGCTGCGGCAATCATGTCTATTAAAGAGGACCGGGGAGTGGGGGAGGGTGTAACGATTTGTGATCTCGCCATCGGACAACTTTTACAATTTACTTCAACCGGTGGTCATATTCACGTTGGCGTATCTGGGTGAGAGTAAAGAAATAGCTGTCCTCAACACGTGTGGTATTTCCCATGACCCGATGAGAGGTGAAAACTGGAGAGGGGATGCTGATATTAATTGGGCTTCACCCGTACGTGTCTATCAGCTAACTTAACTGCGACCGGCATGCCCACTGCACGATCAGCTATGTTTATAATGTTATTAAAAGACTTAAGATGTCTTTAGAGCTTTCCAATTTTAGAAGCACGACTGGTTCAATTCTTATTGTATTAGAATATCTTAATGCACCTAATCGCACTATACTGTATACGTACAGCGAAAATGCTCGTAATTGAAAACGATATTAAGATTAGGAAAAGCTTCTTGTCCGGGGAAGGCGCTATATACTGAGTGGGCAGCTCTGTTCCTGTCGATTCACCCTCTCTTGCTTTTCAAATGGATTAACAGCCTGTAATCCCCGTGTCACTGCAGGCGAAGTAATACAATCCGTTTGAATGCATGTTAAAAAATTGAAGCACGTCGTTAATTTTTAATCATTGCTAATTCACACTGATCGCACAACATTTGTCCATTAATATTTAATAGTAATATAAAATCTGTCGTACATCAAAATTAATTTTTTCTTGCATATCCTATATTTTTTCTTTTACTTTCTTTGCTCACGTATACATTTTGATTTAGGTGTCATTTTGTAAATTATTTTCATGGTGTAGCCGGAACTGGGGGAATACTGCTAATTTGTATGAGCTGAATCCTTCGCCATACAAAATAAAACCACACGTATTGATTGATTTTAAAAAATATCTGGGAACACGTCGCTGTTTTTTTCTATGTTTACACAATTCTTTCTAACAAGAATGCAGGTTATACTTTATTATACTTTAAATTATAGGATTGCGTTTATAAGCAAACGCTACTGTACTTTTTCTGCTGCAGCAATTTTTTTGTGTTCTACTCATTCCAATTTTATACATATATTTTTTCTGAACTTTAAAATATTTTTTTAACATAACAGTAAGGCATTGATTTTTTATGAGGATTATTCGCGTAGGTCGAAGTTATGTTTTAGATTTTTTTTTTCAGAAAAATTACATTTTGCCAGCGCGTCACCGCGCAGTTTTTCAATTAGCGTCTTCAAATAAGGCAACAGGTCTTGCGGTTAATGAAATTTTGCTTTGGGAAAACTTTGAAATGAACTGTTCAAACATGAATGCAGTGCGCCATAT
The DNA here is from genome assembly GCF_900747795.2 of Erpetoichthys calabaricus. Taxonomy (NCBI): domain Eukaryota; kingdom Metazoa; phylum Chordata; class Cladistia; order Polypteriformes; family Polypteridae; genus Erpetoichthys; species Erpetoichthys calabaricus. The sequence goes on along the minus strand of NC_041399.2, from coordinate 144,577,195 downwards.
AGATTATTAAGTAGGTTATATTTAGTCCAGTAGACAAGAATGCACGTTGACTCTTCACCTGCAACTCTAGACTAAAACGGGCATGAATATTACGTTAGCTTACGTATCGTATTTAAGATTTTCACAATTGCATCTTAATATAGTCAATTTCCCCAGGGCATTTTCCTGTCCGGGTAATGTTTGCTCAAACAGTAATAAGGATGCAGTTCGGTAGTATATATTGAGCCCGATTGAGGTGTGCGACATGTTTTCCGTTAGTTCTCTCTTTTTCTGATGCTCGATGGCAGTATTTATCATGTCAAACCTATCAGTCAGACAGACTGATGAACGCACCAAATAAAAATGCCTCTTAGGAAACCTTTGGCTGTTTAGTTACGGACTTGAGCAAACACAGACCCATTACCTGCAACTGTAAATGTCTCATTAATTATTTAAATTGATGGCTATTCTTCACCGTAGCTGGGGATTTGCTTCTTGTCCTTTGTTGTTAAAAATAGCAACAGCGGATAGACAGCGAATAGCACAAGCTTTAACTCTTTCAATGCCGCAAATATGAGCAGTCTGCTGCCGCCTCTTCTATGAGCTGACACAGCTACCTGAAATGAAGGAATTTGTGGAGTGCTCTTGTAATAAATGAAGAGCACCATTTGATCAATAGAATGATTCATTTCTTTATGAATGCTTTAAATACTGAGTTTTATTTTCATTGTGTTACGGTACATTTTAAGACCGTGGCATCATATAAAACTCTTAGAATTGTTTATTTCAGCCATTTTTAAAATAAGGTTTTGTTACTCCTAAGCCTCTCTGCAGTGTATGTTTTATCCAGCAAATCGCCGACCAGTTACTGTGGTATACACAATATAATGTAAAACACTGGAAAAAAATAATGCTTCTGGATAGATTTTTACAACAAATTGCTGATGGGTTTCTGGTAAATTTTTAAATAATAAATTATTCCTACATGATAATGTGTACAAGGTTTAGTTCTTTGTAATCAGTACATATGTTGGTCACGTATTGTGATCCTTAAATAATTCAGTCAGTTTATGAATGTATTTGGTTTCCAGTTCAGACAAACCATTAGACTTTAAGTTGGTTAATTGTTAATTAAAGAGACTGAATGATCACTTCTGAAAAGACAAATATATGTTGTTAACTGTGAAATATTGGTGTGGTGTGGTTTGCCAGGTTTGTTTATTTTGCACTGCATTTAAACACCTGCAGGATCAAATTTGCTATCAAAGAAGTGCTACTCATGATTTTTTACTAATATATTGTAACTTAGGTTAGAAGTGAGTTTACAGAACACAAGAAAAGCAAGAATAATCTATTGAGGCTGTTGTGACAGGGGTAGAGTTGCAATGGAGATGGATGGGAATCACCCGCTCAGAGATACAGTCAGTCATTTTCCAACCCGCTATATCCTAACACAGGGTCACGGGGGTCTGCTGGAGCCAATCTCAGCCAGCACAGGGCGCAAGGCAGGAACAAACCCCGGGCAGGGCGCCAGCCCACTGCAGGGCACACCACACACCAAGCACACACTAGGGACAATTTAGGATCGCCAATACACCTAACCTGTTACTGTGCATCCAACAAACTGCAGACAAAAAATAAACTATGAAGATACAGAATGTTTCTTTAAAGCTTCAAGATAATCATTTGCTTTTGGCATGCCTTCTGATAGGTCCGGGGAAACATTGAAGTTGGCGTCATGATGTGGGTGTAAACAAGTTCTTAATAAAAAGTTTTTAAAAAGTGCGGAAACTTTTTGAATGTCCCTCATACAAAAATTGTCTGGCCTATTTTGGGCAGCTTTTTATACATAAAACAAGAAAACAAATTCCATTCTCACTCAGAAAGGAAGCTGTCCTATTAGAAAGAGTATTAAATAGTTATCCTTCAATTGCGTTAACTAACCAAGTTTATGAATTTAACATTTTTGTACAGCCTTAAAATGCACAACACTAACTTACTGTGAAACCACTATTCTCAACACTATGGGATAAGAAATGTATCAACCTCAGCAGTGCTTTACTTATTGTTTAGTTTTGAAATGATTAACTGTTTTTGTAATTAAGCATTTCTATGTTGACATAACCATGTCTCTATCTGATTGGTTGGCTTCAGTTTTGTTCCTAAATAATCTGTGTTATATATAATTAGTATACACACACAGAATCAATCCTGTTTAAAGTCAGAAGTAAAACATATACAGATTGTCTAAGTGAGAACTCTATTAATTGAAAATGACAATCTTTTTTTATAATACATTTATTTGTGTGAATTCACTAATTTGGACAGTGCTCTTGTAGAATGGAAGATATTTGACTGCAGATATGCATATTACCCTTCATATTCAAAATCTAATCTGTGGGTCTATCTGAATAAATATGTCTGGGTAGCATAGTGGTGTTGAGGTTAGAACTGCTGCCCCAGAGCTGCAGGGAACTGGGCTCAATTTGAACTCTGGTCACCGTTAATGTAGAATTGGCACACGTACCCTTTGGCTTTGTAGTTTTTCTCTAAATTAACAAATACAGCTTTTATATGTGGCTGCAAACCTGGGAGAAAAATGTGCATGGACACATGGCAGAGTAGAAATTCCACACGGACAGAGACTTAGCCAGGATCTGTCAAGAGCGTGAGGCAGAAGCAGTATTCACAAGTGCAACATTACCATGCCACTCATGCAGTACTTAATTAATTGGTGTCACATTTCAAAACTTTTAATTATATTCACTCTTTATATAATTTTCACTAGAGAATTTTTTTTTTTTTTTTAAACAAACTGGATGAAGTTAAAGTTAAAATCGAAACTGTTAAAGTTTCAATTTAGAGGTGAACACATAGAAGGTTTCTCACATTGTGTACTCTTTTGCCCATAAATTTTACCTTGGACAAGGAGTCACTGGGTTAATACATGTCTTCATGAGTGGCTGTCCTTGAGCTTTATTAATGGACTTAGCAAAGGCAGGATCTCCTAGAAAAAGCAGATGCTTGAATTAAAATATGTATTTAAAAATGGTATAAGAACTAGTTGCTGTATACTGTAAAGTGTGGATCGATGATGATAAAAAAATGAAGATTTTTGAAAAAATGAAGAACACTTTTGGTTATAAGGAAAAAGAAATCTTATGACCAATTGTAGTTATATTTGAATTTCAACAAATGGCCTTTTAATTTACTAAACATTTTCTACTAGAAAAAATCAATTCAGTTTGTTTTGTATACTGCTATTCACCAAAATCAGTCTCTGAGCACTTGTATGCTATAATGCACAGCATCAGTATTGAACCTTTATAAAACTGTCTTGGTGGTGGGATTAAGGGACTCCCCTTGGGTTTTTTGTAAAGAAAACTGTAATGGCTAAGGATGTTTTCTTCTGCCTTTTTGCAGTTTGTTTTTCTGATATGCTGGTAGGCTCTGCCTGATTGAAAGCTTCATGGAAAGAAATAAAAATGAATGCTGTCATGCAGACAAGTGGCTGGTGGTTATCATAACACATTCAGACACTCATTGAGTTAAAATAGCAGCTCATACATACTTACTGTGCTTTCCCAAGAATGGAAGAATTCACCTGTGCACAGCAATATACAGTGCGTTGCTTGGGAAATCTAGCATCTAATGCGTGACATATTTGAAAACAGTGAACAAAACTGAACAAGCATTGTAAGATATACTGTATATTAAAGCAGCATTACTGTGTATAGTAGAATAATCTACAATTCATTCCTTATTAAACTACCCATCAGAAAGCAAGCAGTCTGTAGATTAGTACCTGATTAATGTCTGTCCTTGAGGTTTATTGATAGACTTCACAAAGACAAGAAGTGTTTGAATTCAAAGGGCATGTCAGTAGGAACCTTCCGCTAGCAGTATTCCACTGGGAAGCCAGTGAGAGCATCTGCAAAACAGCAGGGATGCCCTGGATAGTTTTCACATACTAGCACTTTGCTGAAGTGGTGAAGTTCAACAATATACAGTTCAATCTAAAAAAATTCATAATCAGTGTTTAAATGGAGTAATTTTAAGACCTGTGGCATGGAGAAGATTATTCACTTTGGGTTAAAAAGTAGCCCATGCTGTTTTATTAGGTTAAAAAAACACATTAGATGTTTGTATTTAAATCGAATAATATACTGCTTGGGTTGGGGAAGCAGAGAAGTATTGCTTCTAGGCACATGTGTATGTACTCATGGTTGCAGCTGCCCTTTAATGAAAACTGTCACACTGATGCCTCCGGCCTTGTGAAGACTGAAACCTTTTTGGCTGAAAAGCATTTCATAGCCAACATGTGGCTCATTCATAAAGCAACATTAATAAAATATAATTTTGTAAATGAAACATAGAAAAGATGTTATGTGTATACATGTACAGTTTGGTCCATAAGTATTATAAACATTTTTAGTCAATATTTTTAGTCAATACATGATAATTGTTACAATTTAATACAAGTATATACTTATATGAAGTTACAGAAATAAATTATTAAACATAAGGATAAGGATTGAATGTAACCAAAGGGTTAACTAAATGTTGCTTAAAGTTTAGGCACTTGAGGTTTTTGCTTCGTCTTACAGGAGCCAAGAAAGTAATTTTCATGGTTAAAATGAAGTAAATGAGTAATGAACACCCTTTAAGAATCTGTGGATGACCTAATGGGAAAGCCCAAAAACCCCTCATATGAGGCGGTGATAATATCAATGGGAAAATCCACAGAACATTCCCATTAACAAGGCAGCGTACAGAATAATGTAAGAATTGAACTGTATCCAAGGTTACTGGTGGGATGTAGTTGATTGGTTAAGATGATAAAGTTCTGCATATTAAGAGTTAGATGATGTGATGTATTAGATAAGGTAATGGTAATAGAAAAGTATTAAAGAGGAATTGTTTAATTGTTCACTACATCGACCGAGACATTTGTGCATATTTCTGTGCAAATAAAAAATGATCTACATTCTTATCTGGGCTCCATGACTGCCTTTTTTAGAGATAGAGGAGGAATTTATTCCATGACAGTACTTGCACAGTGATTCAGTTTTCATTGTTTTGGCTTTGTGCACCACCACAATGGATTTGAAATGAAGCAATCAAGATGTGATTGAAGTGTACACTTGCAGTTTTAATTTAAGGTGTTTAAGAAAAACATTTTGTGAGCCATGTAAAAAAGACAGACATCTTTATACATGGTCCCCCCATTTTCAGGGTTTCAAAAGTATTTGAACAAACAAAATATTCATGAATATAACGATTATTTTCAACACCTGATTGAAAATCCTTTGCAAGCAATGACTGCCTGAAATCTGGAACCCATGTCCTTCTCCAAGTGCAGGGTTTCCTCCCTACTAATGCATTGCCAGGCCTTTACTGCAGCGGTCTTCAGGTGCTGCTTGTTTTTTGGACTTGCTGCCTTCAACTTTGCCTTCAGCAAGTGAAATGCATATTCAATTGGGTTAAGGTCATTTGATTGACTTGGTCATTGAAGAATATTCCACTTCTTTGCCTTGAAAAGCATTTGGTTTGCTGTCACAGTAAGTTTTGTCTGATTGTCCATCTGTACTGTGAAGTGTCGTTCTACCAGTTTTGTAGCATTTGTCTGAATCTGAGCAGACCATATAGTCCTATACACTTCAGAAATCATCCTGAAACTTTTGTCAGTAGTCATATCATCAATAAATACCAATGACCATGTAATTATTTCTTCAAATCCATTGTGGTGATGTATAGAGCCAAAATTATGAAAATTGTGTCACTGTCCAAATCCTTTTGGACCTAACTGTATGTAATGTTTGGGCTACTTAGTAGTAAAGAGTATAAACACACTGAAAACCGCTAGTAGTTTCACTGTGCCTTTCTATTATAGAGTCAATTGCCTCTGTTATCCATTTGGCATGGCTTACCCTAAACACTGCACTCACTTCCTAGACCAGGTGGCTCCAACATGTCGCTTGTGAGCTACTGGTAGCTCGCCACCCCTTTCCAAGTAGCTCGCCACAGGGTTAATGAATCCTACATAAATTTGAAAATTTGATTAGTCAAATTAGGGGTGGGCGATCTTTCAAAAAAATCATAGCACGATCCACAATCTGAATTGCAACCTATATTTTCAATGTGGCATACACTTAAGAGAATATCCGGACTCAAACTAATCAAGACCTAAGTAAAACTTTATTTTAAATTTCAAACAAAGTTGAATTCAATTGTTCTCTCGTTCGCTTGCTAAGCGGAGTTAAGGAACACGCCCCGAAGCTGGCGAGTGAGTGAGGAAGGCCCCTCCCCTCTGTCCACTGCATCTCACTTGGATTCCCGCTAATAAATCGGTACCACAAGCAAACTATGATACATAGTGCGATGAGAGAAGTCGCAAAATCAACCGGAATATTCAATCAAATTATAGAAAAAAAAACAGATCTAAATCCATTAAGTATTCTCTTGTGAAAAATGGACAGGCATACAGACAGACAGACGTTGGATTTTATATTTTATATATTAGTAAACCTTCAAAATAATGTGCAGCTAAAGTCTCAACGGTATTCTCAGCATTTCTGGAGCTTAGTAGAGTCAGATAACTATAAGAATCTTCACCAAGCAGCTCTGAAAATGTCTGCTTTGTTTGGGGTTACATACCTCAGTGAGTCTGCCTTTTCTGACATGAATGTCATGAAATCAAAGTTCAGAACAAGACTGATAGATGAACATTTAAATGACTCCATAAGAGTGAAACTAAGTGGCTACACTCCACCATACACCTCTCTTGTTGACTCCATGCAGTGCCAGTCATCTGACTAACTAAAAAACGTGCAAATGGACATGTGAATATTCTTGTGAGGTGAAACAGTGACATGTAACAAAATGACAAATGAATAAGTAATATCTGTGTATTTATATTTGTATTGTTTTGTTTTGACAGCATTCATGTTTTAATTCAATAGTGTGAGATACACTAGAAAATGCATACAGACATACAAAATACACTTGCAGGTGAGCTAATTTTTTTTTGTGATGTTTCAATGCAACTTGTGAGTTGTGGACACCAACATTTTGTAAATGTTTAGGCAAAACAAGCTTATTCAGTTTGTTTGGGTTGAAATAAGCTATGAGAATAAACGTTAGAAAACATGAGTAGCTCTCAGCCATTTTCATTTTATAAAAGTAGCTCTCAGGGGAAAAAAGGTTGGAGACCCCTGTCCTAGACTATATGACTGTATAACAATGCTGCCAATTTAGGTCCCATCCAAATTGATCCCCTGCTACTACTCTACTACTCAAAATAGGGCTTTTGGGGCAGTGAGTAGCTTTCAAAGATCGGATTGATGATAATGTCAGGCTTTGCCAGAATCATTTCTTATATCAGGAATATCCCATGCAAACATCAGGTCCATAGTCCAAACTAGAACCTAACAACCCCTGTAGGAGCTACTCATCCAAAACCACACTTTCTTAAAGGGAAAGGAGAGTTTAAAAATGTTAGGATATCCTCCCTACCTCCTCTTTTGTCAAATGTTTGACTGGCATACTGTTTTTTCCCAGTCTCTTATGATCCTTAATTCTGGGTCATCTTGTACAAATATATGGTAAATTACTCATTGGTAGCTCTTATCCACACCTTCACAGATGTATAAGTGGTTTCTGTTAAGTAGTGCTAAAACATTCTTTTTTTTTTTTAAATTTTATTGTAATCATTCCATACAAATAGATTAATTAATAACAAAAAAAATTGTAAGACAAATCAAACCCCACCCCTGAGAAGGAGAGCTTAGCCAAAGGAGAATTGCTTAGGGCTTTTTAATAAGGCAACAATAAACAAAAGAAAGGAAGAAATATATATAGGTAAATAAAAAATGGAGAAGGGAAATAAATGCGGTAATAGTTATTTCTCTTATTCTAAAATAATATTGATTAGATCCTGCCAGGTTTTGAAAAAATTCTGTACAGATCCTCTAACTGAGAATTTGATTTTTTCCAATTTCAAATAATATAAAACATCGGTTTCCCACTGACTTATCAGAGGAGAGTTAGGATTCTTCCAATTTAACAAAATAAGTCTGCGTGCCAAAAGTGTGGTGAATGCAATCACTGTTTGCTTGTCCTTCTCCACTTCAAGTCTGTCTAGAAGAACACCGAACACAGCTGTTAATGGGTTAGGAGGGATTGTGACCCCAAGGCTGTCTTAAAGGCACTTAAAAATTTTGGTCCACAATTATGTTAGTTTGGTGCAGGCCCAAAACATGTGACCCAGTGAGGCAGGAGCTTGATTGCAGCATTTGCAGGTTGGATCTTGCCCTGGAAACATTTTGGACTGTTTTAAGCGAGACAGATGAGCTCGATATATATAGTTTTTAGTTGAATAATTCTATGCTTTGCGCTTATGGAGCTCGAGTGAATTCTCTGCTTTGCTACCTTCCAATTCTTTTTCTGATATATTAATTAAGAGGTCTTCTTCCCAATGTCCTCTTGGGTCTTTGAAAGGTAGGGACTCTAATAAGATTTTATATAATGCGGAAATGGTGTTTAATTCCTCGAAATTGAGCAGTATTTTTTCCAGCATGGTGGAGGGTACGAGGTGAGGAAAATCGGGCAGTTTCTGTTTAACAAAATTTCTAATTTGAAGATAGTGAAAGAAATGTGTAGCTGGGAGGTTGAATTTGGAACGTAATTGTTCAAAAGATGCAAATATCTTGTCAATATAAAGATCTCAGCATTTTAATCCCAAAAAGTTTTCCAGGTATTAAAAACTGGATATGTTTGCGAGGGTTGAAAGAGGTGGTTCTCTTGCAGAGGTGCCACGGATAAAAGATTTTCCATCTTAAAATGCTTTCTAAGTTGGTTCCATATTCTGAGTGAGTAAAGCACAATTGGGTTATTAGTATATTTGCGATAACTTGCATTTATTGGAGCGCAGAGCAGGGAGTATAAAGAAGTACTACAGGATTTTACTTCTATTGCGAGCCAAGCCTATGTATGTTCATTTTTTTGTGTCCAGGTTTTTATGGCTTGTATGTTTGCTGCCCAGTAATAAAACTGAAAATTAGGTAAAGCCATGCCACCTTCTGCCTGAGGTCTTTGTAGGGTCGCTCTTCGGATACGTGGGTGTTTTGAGTTCCAAATGAATGAGGTTATTGTTGAATCTAATTGTTTAAAAAACGATTTACTGATATATATTGGAATGTTTTGAAATAAAAAAAGAAGTTTAGGAAGGATATTCATCTTAACAATGTTAATTCTTCCGGCTAGAGTGAGATGAAGGGTTGACCATCTATGCAAGTCTTGCTTAATTTTTTCTATACAGACGGCAAAATTTTGTTGATAAAGAGCTTTATGTTTACTTGTGATATTTACCCCTAGGTATTTAAACTGATCTGCTATGGTAAAAGGTAGGGTGTCCAATCTAGTATTATATGCTTGTGAATTCACTGGAAAGAGTATACTTTTATTCAGATTAATTCTAAGACCAGATATCTTTTGAAATTCTGTGAGTGCTGTTAAAACTGCAGGCACATTGTTTTCTGGGTCTGAGATATATAAAACCATATCATATGCATATAGAGAAATTTTCTGTTCCAGTCCTTCTCTGATAATCCCCTTTATCTGATAAGAATTTCAACAGTGAACCGCCAGTGGTTCAATGACAATTGCAAACAGCAGTGGTGACAAGGGACATCCTTGTCTGGTACCACGTTCTAGCTTAAAGTAGTCTGAACAAATGTTGTTAATACGAACTGAAGCTTCTGGATTGGTATACAGTAGTTTGATCCATGCACAAATATTCGGGCCAAACCCAAATTTCTCAAATGCAGTGAAAAGGTAGTTCCATTCAATCATATCAAATGCTTTTTCTGCGTCTAATGATAGTAATATCTCTGGGGTGTTTGATTTTGCTGGTGAATATATAACATTAAACAAGCGTCGGAGATTGGAAGATAGGTGTCGGCCTTTTGATAAATCCAGTTTCATCCTGTGATATTACCGAGGGCAGCACTTTCTCCATCCTTCTAGCTAGAATTTTTGAGAGTATCTTAACATCATTATTCAGGAGTGAAATTGGTCTGTATGATGCACATTGTAACAAGTCCTTATTTTGTTTAGGAAAGACGGCAATTAATGCATGACGAAATGTTTGAGGTAGTATTTGGTTGTCTCTAGCTTCTGTAAATGTTGCCAATAAGAGGGGAGCTAGCTGAGTGGAGAATTTCTTATAAAATTCTACGGGGTAACCATCAGGGCCTGCTGATTTCCCGCTTTGAAGTGACTTTATAGCATCTAGTAATTCCGTTAGCGTCAGAGGTTTATCCAGTTCCTCAGCACTTAAAGCATCTATTTGTGGTGTCTGTAATGTATCCAGAAATGCATTAGATTGTGTGTTGTCTTCTTTGAACTCAGTAGAATATAAGGATTTATAATAATCTCTAAATGCGTGCATTATATTTTTATGGTCAATAATTTCTTCTCCATTCGTATTGGTGATTACTGGTATTGCATTGCGAACTTCTTGTTTGTGAATTTGCTTATTAGCTTTTTCTCCGGGTTCATAGTAATGATGTCTTAACTTATAAATAAGTTGTTCAGTTTCTTTAAAACATTCTTTATATGTATATATTGGTATAGGTGCATTCCTTCACTGAAAAGGCCGGAGTAATGATAACAAATGCTAATTGATTTTCCCTAAGGGGAAAAGTGTCTTTGAAGGTGGCAATGTCTGGATCCACGGGGCATGTGCTACTACTCAGTGACCAAATGTCAATTGAGTCATCTTACATCCTGGAGCAAAAAATATGACAGAGAATTTTCCAGAAGGCAAGAGTCAAGTGAGTTTATAAGAGTAAAATAGTGCTGTTTCATGATTTTTGATTTTCAGATTATAGTAAATTGTTTGTTTTTAGTACACACCTTCAAAAATGTACTGATTTACAATTTAAAATGCAAAGGTATTTTTGTTACTTTTATTGTAGCAGTGTATTTGTATGTGTTTTTATCTGTATTTTGCATAATGTTATAATGAGGAAAAAATACACTTAATGGTAACTAGCTTTAAAAATAGTTTATGACCTCAACACTATATTTCTGCGTGTGTGTGTATTTGTATGTATGTCAGTGGTGGCTGGTGGTCTTTTAAACAGGGGAAGCACATTTTAGGCCTACATCATAAAATCAGTCAATTGTTGTATCATGTTATTTGTATGTAAATTCTGCCCTCCTTTTGGTTTTGTAGAAAATGGTCTGTGACCCTCTCATACCACCTGGGAGTCTTTTCCAGACACTTGACCAGTTTACTCTCAGCGCAGCAAGGTTGCTTAAATGGTTTTGGTTCACTGTGTTGTGGCTGTATGACTTGACCCATTTTAAGCAGGAGAGGCTCCTCTACAACTGCTGATGTAGCACCAGTTGTTCCCAATAAAGACAACAGGTTGTATAGCTAAGACATTAAACCATTAAACTCCATGTCTTTAAAAAACACCAAGAAATCACACAGCTTACCCCTGTTGCCCTGCAAGTCAAGATTTTAACATAGGACTTGAAGTTCAGATATTAGTCTCCCTGAATCAAAGAAATGGACATAACTTTTGAGGACATTTTGGAACACCTCCTCAGGAAACAGCTGTCTCATTTCATCAAATTTCCCTGGATTGATTAGTTCTAGGAAGCGCATACTTTCCAAATTTGAAAAAACTCTCACTAATCTGCTCCATAAGATTTTCTAGGATGGCTATGTACAGATATCTGTAGTGCATGGGGATCCTGCAACTGTGACAGACACCGACGCTTCTGCCTAGACTTATTTTGACGTTCTGACGTTAGGCTTACTATGTTTGCATGAACAGCTTTGCAAAAGCAAGGAGACTGTCAATTCTTTGCAGTAAAGAACATCCATAGCCCTCTGATGCACAATGTCAAAGACCAGTTTCTGAGAAGATTTGTTGATATGTGTTCAACATGAAAGCAAACTCAAAATTCTCCAGTGTCCTTAAGAAGCTTTGGTCTCATGGTCAATAATCCTTTCAAACATCTGCAGTAGGCCATCATAGTTGTTCACCACAGTGCTCACTATTCATGATATAAGTTTCCATGGATAGGAGCATTTCTAGTCAATCTTGAATATCCTTTAGACCCGAAAAAAGGCATTCTTTTGGTAAATAGATTTGGAAAAAAATGTGGCAAACCCAGAGAGAGATGCAAAAAACATTCTGGATTCAGACAAGCATTTGCCCCCGGAGACAATACCAGGTTCATTCTGTGCACATAGTAGTGTACAAACATTGCATTGGGGGCTATTACTTTAACTTTAGCCTGAAGTAAATTCAGAGAAGAAGCCATGACAGTAGCCCCATCATAGGTCTGAGCCACAAGTTTTTCTTTGTAATTGTGGCCTGCATGTTTTCATTTAAAACACCAAAGACAGACTGGGCACCTCACCCCCCTGAAACTTCAGAAAAACGCTCCTGAGTTTGAACAACTGTATCGACATATTGAACTATGACAGACAGTTGTGCATGACATAAAATGTCAGTTGTCCCATCTACTTGCCATGCAAAAAAGGGAGCACTTTTTAACTTGACCTTTGATTTCATTAACAGTGGCTACAATAGCAGAAATCAAATCAATTTTAATGGAATGGGACATGCCAGAAAACACAGAAGATGACTGGAAGTGTGTGGCCAAGACAGAATCATATTTGCATAATGTTTCAGTGAATTCTCTGTAGTTCCCTTGTTAGCAGATTGACTACACTCATCTTGCCCTCTGAATGCCAGCTTTTGGTGGCCAAGCAGTGAAGTGACATCAATTAAACGGTTAAGAAAGGTCCTGGTTTTTTTTTTTTGACTGTTTCATTGTGTTTTACTTTCTGAATGTGAACACCATCATTTAATGAATGTTCTATTCTGACCCTGTCAAGACAACTTAATCATGCACATGAACTCATGTGTTCATTGCTTTTCTCATGTCTTTTGTAGGCCCTGTCAAAGTTAGCTAGATCCCAAAAACCCCGTTTTGACCAAACAGCCTGAGATGGTTTCATTAAGAAGCATTAAAACAGAATATCCATCCATCTTCTAACCCGCTGGATCCGAACACAGGGTCACAGGGGTCTGCTGGAGCCAATCCCAGCCAACACAGGGAACAAGGCAGGAAACAATCCTGGGCAGGGTGCCAACCCACCGCAGGACACACACAAACACACAAAGCACACACTAGGGCCAATTTAGAATCGCCAATCCACCTAACCTGCATGTCTTTGGACTGTGGGAGGAAACCGGAGCGCCCGGAGGAAACCCACGCAGACATGGGGAGAACATGCAAACTCCACGCAGGGAGGACCCGGGAAGCAAACCCAGGTCTCCTAACTGCAAGGTAGCAGCGCTACCACTGCGCCACTGTGCCACCCCTCCAACAGAATATTCACTTTGTTAAAGCACTTCCAGTCAGCCAGTTCACCTTGTCATACTAGGAGAGTTGAAAAGACTATTTATTTTTCCCTGAGTTTTGAACCAAATTAGTCTTGGGTGTTGATCCTCCCTGCTGTTTAATTTTGAGTCTCACAAAGACTGGATTCCTTCAGTACTTTGTCTCTTTGGAGAATCCTTGGGTACTGCTAGTTTGACTTTATGTGGAATAAGCGGTTGCGCACGGAGTCCTGAATGAGGCACATTACCTGCATTGTGAGAGAGCGCCAGTTATGGCACTAAGGCAATGTGGCGTGAGTGTCTGAGGGTGATCCAGCTTGCAGAATACTCATTGTTGAGGACCGAGTGGATGGACCAGTCCAAGGGATACCCACGTAACACCTGGCTGTGGCAGATAGAGAGTCATTTCCGGAGGGTGGGAGTGGACCGCATGTCTGCCTATGGGGGTTGCCAAATGGGATCCTGATGTGTTTCGTTGTGTGGTGGGTGTGGCAATGCATTGCACCAGTGCATGCTCCCCAACTTGACCTGACCTCATAAAGAAGACTACCAAATGGCTTCACCAAAATCAGGTCAACAATATTAGCACTGTCTGCCATTATACACAGGTGCCTGGCTTGTGTCTCTTCTGGGACCTTGTTTGAAATAAACAAACTTTACTAAACTGAAACAATGAGCAAACTCAAGAACACTATATTTGTTTTAAGTTACAGTAGGATATGTACAAATGAAAATAGTGGGCTATACCTATAGCAAATAACAGACCACTAGCAGCAGCTTGTCTCATGACTTCACTTCCAAAAATCCACATGGGACTGAATTTGAAATGCTCCGATGCCAAAACTCTGTCAATGAAAAACAGGTCCAGCCACTTTGACAGTTCCTCCAATCATCATGCAACAGCCTGGTGACCTGCAAGAAATTATTGCAGATTCTGAATGAACTAGAAACTCAACTAGGCATGAAGCTGAACATGTACTAGCACGGTCTTTGTAATAGCAATGTAAATACCACAGTACATATTTGATAAATTTTTTTGTGACATTTTAGAGTAGGTTGAGCTTCCCTTGAAGTCTCAGAGCAGTCACCTCTGATGTATGTATGTAATTATATATCCATCAACATCTATATATCTATATACATCTATATATAATTATATAATATAAAAATGTCATTCTCTGGTGCCCTGTGTACATGTGCAGTACTTTCTCAGCTACAGTATTTGCAGATCCTCTGTATCTTCCTTAATTCAGATTTAATCAGGCACAGTAGTGAATGTGAAGGAATGTACTATGCATTTTACAGTAAATGTGTGTAATAAAATTTGAAAAGAGAATTGTGAAATAACCACAAAAATGAGGCTGGATTTATTTTGAATAGACCAAAGATGAGACGCTATAAAAATCTAGCTTCATTTATTGAGAGAGAATTCTTTCTTTGTTATACAGGATAGCAAAGCAAATGTTGGGATATGAAAAAGACACCATCAAAATTAAGAGTTAGAAATATATTACACTTGTCAATTAATCAACTTTTCTGTCTCTTAGATGAATTATCTTTAAACTATACAAAAGAAAGACCCGTTAAGGAATTAATTGCAGACTGCCTATCTAGGTGCTGCTCCTGCTTTGTACCGAATCTTTTCCTGGATAGTCTCCAGGTGTTCTGCAACTCTGCCTTGGTTAAGTGGGTTAAGTGGACAAATGGAATAAGTGAATAGGTGCAAAAGGCATATTTAGTATCAGGACAATATTAGGTTATTAAGTTTGAGTATAATACATCTTTGTCACTCAAACCCAACAACTTGACCCTGAAAATGGAAAAGTGAATTGTAATACCTAATGATCTACAGAGTCATAAAGCTTCCAAACTGTATTTCAATCATTGTGCTTTATAAACTGCTTTAAGAAACACATTATTAGTACCTTTAATTAGAAGCAATCTAAGGCCAGATACTGAGATACAGCTAGGGACCAGCTTTGTTTGCAAATGGATTAGGTAGCCAAGCGAACAATATTTGTTGAAGTGAAGCATGAATTTAACAGCTTGCCAGCGCAATGGTAGGCATGGTGAAAAAGAAACACCACATTCAGTGAGTACATAAGCACAAATGAACAATCTAGGCAGGTATGCTATGCACATTAAATTATCTGTAAAAAGAAAAACAGTTGAAAGATCAAGCACACTGGTCAGAAGCAGTAACTGAAGAGGCCCAAAGATTAACAAATGGGTTAAAACACTAACAAAGTCACTTCAAGTATGAAAATGCAAAAGGCACCAACCTCCAGAACCAAGCAGAGATGTGTTTGATAAATGCACAATTAAATCTTTAATAAAATTAAAGATCTAATTAATTAACCAAACATAAATCCATCATCCATTTATATCTTTCCCTGTCTACCCACTCCATCCAGCTCCTTTTCTAAGTTTTTGCCAGTCACAGCTGCATTTCCTAATGACCTGCTTTGTTAGATGAGGCCAACTTCTTGTGTACTGGACCCCATCCCCAACACACTTCTTAAAACCTGCTTGCATGCCATAATCCTGACTGTTACAACATAATAAATGCATCCCCTGATGCTGACTTTGTGCCAGCCACTTTTAAAATTGCTTTTATATCCCCAAATATTAATGTCTGGTCTTGATGCAGACAATCCTAACAATTTTACTTACCTTTTCTGTCAAAAGTTCTTGAGGGTGTTGTAGCCTCCCAACTCACCAATTACTTACCTTCTAATAATTTGATGGAACCCTTTCAGTCTGGTTTCATAGCTATCAAACTGCTGTGCTTTGGGTAACTAATGATTTGCTGCACATTTGACACTGTCAGTTTACTCTCTAGAATGGAAAACATTCTGGGTATCTCTGGCACCGTCCTCCAGTGACTTACATCGTATCTGACTGATGGGCAAGAGTTTGTTAGTGTTGGCAAGAACTAGTCCAGCTCAGTGCCAGTCACACAAGGAGTTCCTCAGGGCTCTGTCCTTGGCCCTCTGCTCTTCTTTATCTACAGTATATGCTTCCCCTTGGCCAAATCATTCGTAGCTATGGATTGGGTTATCAATTTTTGGCAGATGATACTGAACTCTATTTCAATATTAAAAGGGAAACTTCATCAGAGCTTTCTCAGCTCACAACTTGCCTTGGTGAAATTAAAACCTGGATGGAGCAGAACTCCTGCAAATTGGCATTAAAGAACAACTTAAGAAAATTAGCACCTTTTCAATCACTCTTGGCGGTGGTCTTATTAGACCTTCACTTAATGCAAAGAATCTTGGTGTCTTTTCTGTTTTCTACCTTTCTTATTCCACCTACATAAACCACATTAAGAAACTAACATATCACGTGTTCTCTCATTCCTCTCCTTTTCTAATGCTGAGAAACTTGTCCATGCTTTTATCACATCCCACATCAATTATTTTAACTCACTACTGGCAGGTGCCACTTTAAATCTTATACCACAGCTCCAGTTAATTCAAAACTGCTGCAAGAGTCCTTACATGATCCAGCAACAGTGAGCATACAACACCCATCCTACTTTGCTTTCACTGTTCTCTGTGTCTTACAGGATTGAATATAAAATTTTATTAATAACCTTCAAAACTTTAAATGGCCTTGCACCAGACTACATCAGTGACCTTCTCCATCACTATGCTCCTAATTGCCCACTAAGATCCTCTAATTCTGGCAATCTTGTTGTGCCCCACACTAACCTTCACTCTACAGATGACAGGACTTTCAGCTGTGTAGTGTGGGATAATTTGTGTATAATACTGTTAAGTGTTAGGGGGTAATGTAGGCTGTGGGTGGTGGAATGCCGGAGGGGAACTGGAAGGGGAAAGGAGTGAGGAGCAACAGGGGGAGAGGAGGAAGTGCATTTGACTGTAAGACAATATTTTTGTTAAATGAAAGTTATCAAGTTCTCACAGCAGAGTCGAATTCGAGAATCCGCAAGAAAAGATTGGTAATCAGTGCTTGTAGGGGTCAAAATGGATGCCGCCGGTGTCAGTACATGCCAGCAAATCGCACAAGCTTCAGGGCCGTCCACAGCATTCAGTATTCAGCCACCAGAGCCTTTCGATTTTTCCATACCCCAGGAGTGGCCGAAATGGATATGACATTTTGAAAGATTTCGCCAGGCAAGCAACCTGCATGCATCCCCCGAAGAGAATCAGGTGAACACGCTTATTTACTGTATGGGCGATGAAGCGGATGATGTTTTAAGGAGCTTGAATTTAAATGAGCAATAGATAAGACTACGCGCATGTTAGGAATGGCTTTGATGACTTTTTATTATTAAAAGAAACGTCATTTATGAATGCGAAAGGTTCAATATGCGGAAACAGGGCGAGACCGAAACTGTTGATTCTTTTGTCACTGCCCTATATGCCTTAGCAGAGCATTGCAATTATGGGCTGCTGCATGACGAACTTATATGCAACAGGCTTGTTGTTGGATTGTCAGATATGAGTCTCTCTCGATAAAGACTTAACATTAGCTAAAGCAATTAGAATGGCATGGCGATCAGAAGAAGTTAAACGTCAGCAGAGTACTTTGCGTAGTGACTGTAATATTGTAACAAAAGATGCCTGCTCTGTGGACAGAGTTTTTAAGGGCAGCACCCCCCATAATAAAGGAAAGTATACCAAGTTCACACTGAACAAAAGTGCAGCAGAAAGCAGCAGTTGCCCTAAATGAGGAAGATGCCCCTCACATCCAATACAACAGTGCCCAGCACGGGATATTAACTGCCTCCTGTGTGGAAAAAAAGGGCATTTTAGACGTATGTGTGCCACTGTGAAAACTGTGCATGAGGTCACTGAGGAAGACAGCATATTCTTTGTAACTGTCTCAGCTGGGGGAGACCCCTGGATGGTGGATATTCAGATATTGGACTCCACAGTTAAATTTAAAATTGACACTGGGGCTGATGTGACTGTAATTCCTCATCATATTTTCAGTGAAGTTTTTGCTCGTACATCTAAGCCTGCTCTGAAACATGCAGTGAAGCCTCTTCTTGGGCCGGGGCAGACACCAATAGATGTAATCAGCGTCACAAGCCTCCTACTGAATAAAGGAGAGAGAGAGAGATAGTGGAGTATGTTTACATAATTCAAAATCGCCATACAGCGCTGCTTGGAAGACCAGCTGTCACAAAGCTAAAACTGGTAGCACGCCTTGATAGTATTACTTTGGAGACCCTAAAGAGACAATATCCAAAATTGCGCAGTGGTTTAGGTGTTGTCCAACAGCCATATGCTATTAAACTAAAGCCAGGTTCAGTGCCCTTTTCCCTAAAGACACCAAGACAGATTACACTCCCTCTGATGCACAAAGTCAAAGAGGAGCTCCAACGGCTGGAAAACATGGGAGTAATTAGCAGAGTGGAGGAGCCAACTGACCGGTGTGCAGGCATTGTGGTAGTCCCAAAGACAAACGGTGCTGTGCAATTATGCCGTTGGTCTCACCAAGTTAAATGAATCGGTGTGCAGAGAAAAAAACATACTGCTCTCTGTGGAACAGGCTCTTGGCATGTTAGCAGGTGCAAAGCTTTTTAGCAAGCATGATGCCAATATGGGGTTTTGGCAAATCCCCCTGACTAAAGAGTCGGCTAAGTTCACAACATTCATAACCCCTTTTGGGAGCTCACTTCAGCATCTGTGCTGGTAATGTATGATCCAAACAGAGACATCAAAGCGTCAGCAGATGCTTCATCATTTGGGTTAGGAGTAGTCCTTCTGCAGAGGTGGGCAGAGGAGTGGAAGCCTGTGGCATACACATCATGCTCACTCACACAAACAGAGCAACGATATGCACAGGTTGAGAAAGAAGCACTGGGCCTAACATGGGCATGTGAGAGATTCAGAGACTACATAATTGGGAAACACATCATGATGGAAACTGATCATAAGCCTCTAATGAGCCTTCTCGGAACTCAAGCATTGGATGCTCTGCCACCAAGAATCTAGCGCTTCAGGATGAGATTGATGAGGTACTCTTATTCAATTGCTCATGTCCCAGGGAAAAGTCTGGATTGCAGACGCTCTGCCACGTGCACCTGTTAGATGGGAAATAAGTTGTGAAGAAGATGAATTCCTGGAAAGCACCAATATTTATATTGATGCTATTATAAAACATCTTCCAGACAGCGATGCCTATATTGAAAGCCTAAGGGAGCATCTTAAAGCTGACAGTATCTGCTCCCAAATTATGTCAATGTGTATAGGGGGATGGCCAGACAGATCAAAATGTATTGGGCCTTTAAGTCAGTACTGGGCTCAGTGTGCTTTCCTTACTGTCCAGGATGGATTGTAGTTAAAAGGGACTAGGCTGGTCATACCTTCCACATTAACGAATGTCTAAGATCCATGAAGGACATCAAGTGGTGGTAAAGTGCCAAGAACGTCCACATCAGTCTGTGTAGTGGCCAGGCCTCAGCCATCAACTCAATGAGCTTGTACAGAATTGCAGGACATGCATAAAAGAAAGAACAAATCACACCAAATCATTAATATCAACCGACTACCCAAGCAGAACTTGGCAAAGACTTGACGCTGATTTTTTTTCACTAAAGGGCCAAAACTACCTACTAGTAGTGAACTATCAGTCTAGGTATGTAGAGATTGCTCACCTGAGTGCCCTAAAATCTACCAATGTCATAGTTCATTTGAAGTCTATTTTTTCTCGCCATGGCATACCTGAAATTTTATTCTCAGATAATGGAACACAGTTTTCAAGCCTAGACTTTGCAAGATTTTCAGAAACATATGGATTTAATCACATGACCAGTAGCCCAAACTTTCCTTAAAGTAATGGTGAAGCAGAGTGAGCAGTACAAACCATTAAAAATCTACTGCAGAAAGCTAGTCATCCATATTTAGCATCTGCTTGCCTACAGATCTATACCTCTACACAATGGGTCAATGGGTACAGCCCTGCTCAGCTGCTTATGGGAAGACAACTCCGTACTACTGTGCCTGTACTCCCACAATTGCTGAACCCCTCAGTTCCTGATGCAGTCACAGTTGCTTTGTGGGAAAGGGAAAAGAGGATAGCAGATCTTTAACAAAAGGCGCAATATCAGAAACCTCAGTAAGTTGCCAGTTGGAAGTGATGTCTGGGTGACTGACTCTAACTTACATGGAACAGTTGTTCAAGAACATCCAACCCCCCGATCATACTTGGTTGATGTGCCTCATGGAACAATATGCCGCAACCGTTGTCACCTGATCCCCATGCAGCCACCTGCTGCAGAAAACAAGGATGTCACTCACAAACAAATAGAGCTTCTAACACCTTTTCCTTCCACTGCATCACCATTGTCAGAAAGTAATGTTTCATCAAACCAGCCATCAACACTAAGAACCAGATGTGGGACAGCGATAGTTAAGCCTAAGAAACTGGACTTATAAGGACAAAGAAAAGAAGTGAACATTTTGCTAAACTGAAATTATTTAATTGATGTTAAATATTGTTTAAGGAAAAGTGTTTCTTTCTAAGAAGGGGAAAAATGGGATAATTTGTGTATAATACTGTTAAGTGTTAGGGGGTAATGTAGGCTGTGGGTGGAGGAATGCTGGAGGGGAACCGGAAGGGGAAAGGAGGGAGGAGCAACAGGGGGAGAGGAGGAAATGCATTTGACTGTAAGACGCCATTTCTGTTAAATAAAAGTTATCAAGTTCTCACAACAGTCAAACTTGCTTGTAAAACACGACATATAGCACCCAGACTTTGGAATGCCATCATGAAATTAATTAGACCAGCTGACTCCGTCCCTTCTTTCACTTTACCTCTCTGCCCAGATGCTCTGGATAATTTGTGTATGGGTTGTATCACAAATTATTTGTTCAGGCATTTTTTTAATATTGAATTTAGTATTTTAAGCTGCTTTTTTCTTCTCTTTGTTCTATGCATTGCTTGTATATCCTGTATTTTATCTGCTCTAGTGTTCTGTGCAGAAAATATTTGCATCCAATGTTACATATACACTGCTGTTCTTTCTGTTGCTCTGTGAAGTGCCTTGAGCATGGGGAATGTGCTATATAAATGAATTATTATTATTATTAAGTGATATATCCCAATGACTTTCAAATGGAGGATCAGAGAACCTGCAATGGGCTATTGCCCTGCCCAGGGTTTGTTTCCTGCCTTGTGCCCTGTGTTGGCTGGGATTGGATCCAGCAGACCCCCGTGATCCTGTAGTTAGGATATAGCGGGCTGGATAATGGATGGATGGATTTGATATAATAATAATAATAATAATAATAGTAATAATAATAATAATAATAATACATTTTATTTATGCAAGGTGCCTTTCTGAGAACTCAAGGACATCGAACAAACAATAAATAAATCAATCAATAAATAAAAGACACCTTATAAACAACTTAAAACATCAGAAAATATCAAAATTAAAACCAAACAAAGCCACTGTATATATATATATATATATATATATATATATACTGATGTATACAATACTGTGCCAAAGTCTTAGGCACTGTAGATATTTCCCAAAATATTTGTCTTAGATGGATATTTTATATCTTATGGAGTTCCAAATATTCCTTTTGCAAAATGTAAAGTGATGCAGTAAGATATGTGAATGTCCTTAAAGAAAGAAACTTGCATACTGATAGACTACTTTCAAGTTAAAACGTGTTAAATCCTTGTAGGCATGGAGCCAAGTGTTTGATTAAGCAAATATAACAAACAGGTGCTAATAATCAACAACATAATGAGTAGGTTGAAAAAATGGGATTAACTGAAACAAAAGCAGCTATGTAGAGGGGCAACCATACTAGAAAGGTATAGTTACAGTAGTTGTAGCAGGTTAATTTGCAGATCTTTCACAATAGCAAAAACACAAGGTGGTCACTGTGCATTGTCAAGGTCAATTCCAAGCAGATGGGTGTTTCCAGATGTGCTGTCAAGCTCTTCTGCTGAAGCAGAAACAAATGGGCAAAGTTGAGGATTAGAAACGCAGTGATTGGCCATGGAAAATGAGTGCAGCCAATGAGAAATACATCAAGCTTACTTTTTGTTCTATATCGTTAAATGTCAAGCAATGCTACCAGTGCAGGACTGGCAGAAACCACTGGGACCCTCGTACATCCATCTACAGTATGGAGAAGTCTTTTGTACAGTTTGATATGTGAGAATCTCATATAAATTTGGAGCCCATTATTTCATATATGAGTTCTTTAAATCCACTTTGTTCAGAAAATTGTGGTGATAGCATGACCAGTCTGTCAGAATGTGGTGCGAGACAGGCATCTACCCTGGATGGGATGCAGATCATTACAGGGTTCATGCATCCATAAGAATAATAATTTTATTTACATACAGTACATACTCACTTTCTCTGTGCCAGTTTAAAAATTGCCAATTATAAAAGCAATTTATTTAGTACTTAAAAAAAAAGTTGCACCTAGAAGCAGAATTTTAATTTGCAGGAAAAACAGTATATGGCATCAGCAAGCTAGGTATACAAATTATAAAGTCTTAATTGCTGTTTTGCTCACACTTAGTATTGGATGACTTTGAATTGGGCTAACTACAAAAAGGCTATAATTGCACAGATTCAGATGAATTGCACCACAACTACAACACACTACACAACAACTATTGCGAGAATCGACAATGAACAACTCATTGGTTTCTGAGAGGTGGTGTGGTAAGCTTGATGTATTAACAACAACATCTACTTTCATAGCACGTTTTCATACAAATGATGTAGCTCAAAGTGCTTTACAAGATAAAGACAGAAAAGTTTCTAAAAATATAAAAATAACATTAGGCAATACTAAGTAACAAAGAGTAAAGTAAGGTCCAATGGCCAGGAGGACAGAAAAAATGAAAAAAATCTCTGGAGGGCTGGAGAAAAAAAAAATCTGCAGGAGTTCCGAGGCCACAAGACCAACCAGTCCCGACTGGGCATTCTGCCTAACATAAATGATCTAAATCAGTCCTCATGGTTTTCAAGCTTCACATGGAAGAATTAGACGATAATGGTCATGTGGACCTCTGGCCTTCAATCCATCAATGTAGGGACTGCGTGGTGCCTTGATCAGATGGTGGTGGTGCAGATCACCACCACAGAAAACCGGAAAAAGAACAGCAGACAATGTAGGGATTAGTACGAATTGTGGAGCCATGAGAAAAATGATAATTAAATGTATATACAGAATATCAGGGTTACACTAAAATGAAGCTATAAGAAAGCAATGTAATTGGTTTTTAGCAGTGTTTTAAAGTGCTCCACCATATTAGCCTGATGAATTTCTATCGGTAAGCTATTCCAGATTTTAGATGCATAACAGAAGAAGGTTGCCTCACTACTTCTTTTAAGTTTAGGTCTTGGAATTATAAGCAGACACTCATTTGAAGATCTAAGGTTACGATTTGGAGTGTAAGGTGAGAGGCATCCCAAAATATAGGATGGAGCAGGATTATTTAAGGCTTTGTAAACCATAAGCAGTATTTTAAAGTCAATTCTAAATGGCACTGGTAACCAATGTAGTGACACCAAAACTGGAGAGATGTGCTTGGATTTTCTTTTCCTAGTTAAGATTCTGGCAGCTGCATTCAGCACTAGCTGCAATTGATTGATGTATTTTTTGGGTAGTCCTGAGTGGAGTGTGTTACAGTAATCTAGTCGACTAAAAACAAAAGCATGAACTAGTTTTTCAGCGTCTTGCAAAGTTATAAAGGATTTAACTTTTGCTATATTTCTTTTTTTTTTAATATTTTTATTTTATTAATTTTCATTGTAATCATTCCATTCAAACAGATCAATTTATAACCCAACAAATTTGAAAACAAATCAAACCCCACCCCTGAGAAGGAGAGCTTAGCTAAAGGAAAATTTCTTTAAGCTTTTTAATAAGGCAACATTAGACAAAAGAAGGGGAGAAGTAAATATCTATATAAATAAGAGATGGAGAAGGGAGTTAAATGCAATAATAGTTAATTCTCTTATTCTAAAATAATATTGATTAAATCCTGCCAAGTTTTGAAAAAATTTTGTACAGATCCTCTAACTGAAAATTTGATTTTTTTCCAATTTCAAATAATATAAAACATCGGTTTCCCACTGACTTATAAGAGGAGAATTAGGATTCTTCCAATTTAACAAAATAAGTCTGCGTGCCAAGAGTGTAGTGAATGCAATCACCATTTGCTTGTCCTTCTCCAATTCAAGTCCATCTGGAAGGACACCAAACACAGCTGTTAGTGGGTTAGGAGGGATTGTGATACTGAGGCTGTCTGAGAGGCACTTAAAAATTTTTGTCCAAAATGATGTTAGTTTGGTGCAGGCCCAGAATATGTGACCCAGTGAGGCAGGAGCTTGGTTGCAGCGCTCGCAGGTCGGATCCTGGCCTGGAAACATTTTGGACAGTTTTAAGCGAGACAGATGAGCTCGATATATAATTTTTAGTTGAATAATTCTATGCTTTGCGCATATAGAACTCGAGTGAATTCTCTGCTTTGCTACCTTCCACTCCTTTTCTGATATATTGATTAAGAGATCTTCTTCCCAATGTCCTCTTGGATCTTTGAAAGGTAGGGACTCTAATAAGATTTTATATATTACAGAAATAGTGTTTGATTCCTCGGAATTGAGCAGTATTTTTTCCAGCATTGTGGAGGGTGCAAGGTGGGGGAAATCGGGCAATTTCTGTTTAACAAAATTTCTAATTTGAAGATAGTAAAAGAAATGTGTAGCTGGGAGGTTAAATTTTGAACGTAATTGTTCAAAAGATGTAAATATGTTGTCTATATAAAGATCTCTGAGCATTTTAATCCCAAAACTTTTCCAGGTATTAAAAACTGGATATACTTGCGAAGGTTGAAAGAGGTGGTTCCCTTGCAGAGGTGCCACTGATAAAAGATTTTCCATCTTAAAATGCTTCCTAATTTGGTTCCATATTCTGAGTGAGTAAAGCACAATTGGGTTATTAGTATATTTGCGATAACTTTCATTTATTGGAGAGCAGAGCAGGGAATATAAAGAAGTACTACAGGATTTTACTTCTATTGCAGACCAAGCCTGTGTATGTGCATTTATTTGTGTCCAGGTTTTTATGGCTTGTATGTTTGCTGCCCAGTAATAAAACTGAAAATTAGGTAAAGCCATGCCACCTTCTGCCTGAGGTCTTTGTAGGGTCGCTCTTCGGATACGTGGGTGTTTTGAGTTCCAAATGACTGAGGTTATTGTTGAATCTAATTGTTTAAAAAACGATTTACTGATATATATTGGAAAGTTTTGAAATAAAAAAAGAAGTTTAGGAAGGATATTCATCTTAACAATGTTAATTCTTCCGGCTAGAGTGAGATGAAGGGTTTACCATCTATGCAAGTCTTGCTTAATTTTTTCCATACAGACGCCAAAATTTTGTTGATAAAGAGCTTTATGTTTACTTGTGATATTTACCCCTAGGTATTTAAACTGATCTGCTATGGTAAAAGGTAGGGTGTCTAATTTAATATTATATGCTTATGAGTTCACTGGAAAGAGTATACTTTTATTCAGATTAATTCTAAGACCAGATATCTTTTGAAATTCTGTTAGTGCTGTAAAAACAGCAGGGACAGTGTTTTCTGGGTCCGATATATATAAGACCATATCATCTGCATATAGAGAAATTTTCTGTTCCAGTCCTTCTCTGACAATCCCCTTTATCTGATAAGAATTTCGGCAGTGAACCGCCAGTGGTTCAATAGCGATTGCAAACAACAGTGGCGACAAGGGACATCCTTGTCTGGTACCACGTTCTAGTTTAAAGTAGTCTGAGCAAATTTTATTAATACAAACTGAAGCTTCTGGACTGGTATACAGTAGTTTAATCCAAGCACAAATATTCGGGCCAAACCCAAATTTCTCCAATGCAGTGAAAAGGTAATTCCATTCGATCATGTCAAATGCCTTTTCTGCGTCTAATGATAGTAATATCTCCGGGGTGTTTGATTTTGCTGGTGAATATATAACATTAAACAAGCGTCAGAGATTTGAAGATAGATGTCGGCCTTTAACAAATCCAGTTTGATCTTGTGATATTACCGAGGGCAGCACTTTCTCCATCCTTCTAGCTAGGATTTTTGAGGGTATCTTAACATCATTATTCAGGAGTGAAATTGGTCTATATGATGCACATTGTAACAAGTCCTTTTGTTTAGGAAAGACGGTGATTAATGCTTGTCGAAATGTTTGAGGTAGTATTTGGTGGTCTTTAGCTTCTGTAAATGTTACCAATAAGAGTGGAGCTAGCTGAGTGGAGAATTTCTTATAAAACTCTACGGGGTAACCATCAGGGCCTGATGATTTCCCGCTTTGTAGTGACTTTATAGCGTCTAGTAATTCTGTTAGCGTTAGAGGTTTATCTAGTTCCTCAGCACTTAAAGCATCTATTTGTGGTATTTGTGAATTATCCAGAAATGCATTAGATTGCGTGTTGTCTTCTTTGGGCTCAGTGGAATATAAAGACTTATAGTAATCTCTAAATGTGTGCATTATTTTATTATGGTCGATGATTTCTTCTCCATTCTTGTTGGTGATTACTGGTATTGCATTGTGAACTTCTTGTTTATGAATTTGTTGAGCTAAAAGCTTATTAGCTTTTTCTCCATGTTCATAGTAATGCTGTCTAGACTTATAAATAAGTTGTTCAGTTTCTTTAGTTGTTAAGATGTTAAGTTCTGTATGCAGGGCCTGCCTTTTCCTGTGAAGATCTTCACTTGGACGCCTGGCTTGTTCTTCATCTATTCTAGTAATTTCATTTCTTAGCTCTGACACTTTCTTGGTTTCTAATTTATTTCTATGGGAAAGATATGAAATAATCTGGCCTCTTAAGAAGGCCTTTAGAGTTTCCCAGAGTGTTCCTGCAGAAACCTCTGTGGACGTGTTTGTCTCTAGGAAGAAGCTGATTTGTTTGGATATAAATTCTGTGCAGTTCTCGTCTGCCAATAAAAGAGGGTTAAGACGCCATCTGCGAGGTGAGTACGAGGGGCTTATTGATTTTAGCTCCAAGACTAGAGGGGCATGGTCAGAGATAACAATTGTGTCATATTTGCATGATTTAATTGTAGGCAGGAAATTATTATCTATAAAAAAATAATCAATTCTTGAGTAGCTATAATGCACTGGTGAGTAGAACGAATATGTTCTTGAGTTTGGGTTAAGAAACCTCCAGGGGTCTGATAAGTTGTGATCATTTAAAAACTGTGTAATTATCTTTGCAGTATTAGATGTCGTCCCCCCTGTCACAGGAGTCCTATCTAAGAGTGGATTTAAAACACAATTAAAGTCCCCAGCCATTATAATTTTATGAGTGTTCACATTGGGAATGGATGCAAATAGATTTTGCATGAATTCCTTATCATCAACATTGGGTGCATAGACATTTATCAAAATCATTTTACTGTTATATAAGTTGCCCATGACCATCACATATCTCCCTTCAGGGTCCGACACTACCTCTGATGCTACAAATGGAACTGTTCTATGTATGAGAATTCCCACCCCTCTAGTTTTCTTTATAAAGCTAGAATGGAACATTTGGCCAGTCCAGTCTTTTTGTAATCTGAACTGATCCTTGGTTAGTAAGTGGGTCTCCTGTAGAAATACTATTTTAGCGTTTAAGCCTGTTAGGTGAGAGCATACTTTCTTTCTCTTTAATTCGTGATTCAGGCCTTTAACATTCCAGCTCACAAAGTTAACTGTCCCATCATGGAGACATTGATTCTGAGTTTTTAATGTCATTTTATAGTTTTAATTGGTAATATGGCAGTTTTAATCTTAGTTTCAAGATTCCCCATGAGTTGTTGCATGTTAGCCTGTTGTTGCATTGATATTTATAATTATAAGGATTATAAGAATAGATTAGATATAACCTGCTCTCCTTCTCTCCCCCCTTTATCCCCCCACCCCCCCATTTTGCCTCCCCACATGAGGCTAGACCCCACTTCGTGATGTTCCAGTCCTCTGACATACGAAGAGACAGAGCACGTCCAAAACAAAACAAACCCCACCCTGCAGCGGCGTTACAGAATTAAAACAGAGATATCTTTTACAGTTAAATCCTTAATACTATCTGCCGAAAATGTTCTCATTAACAATATTTAAGCTTGAAATAATCTTCAGCGCTTTTAAGTTAAGATATTAAGATTGAAAAAAAAAAAAAAAAAAACAACCCTGGGAGTGATTTTAAAAACTAGTCTAGGATAAACCTGGTAATTCATACTGTAATAGTATAATGGTAATTGTATAAATAGTAGAACAAGCATTAAACCAAGGGTATGAAGTTAAACAGTCTACTTTAAGGTATAGTAAAATAAAAAAAATATAAACATATAACATATAAAGTCCAGATAAAAACAAAATAAAATAAAAAAAAAAAGAAAATAAGAGATGTATAATTATAATACCAGTCTCTTTAAACATGGATCCAGCGATCAGATCATAGGTCTTTCCCGTGCCTTGATAGAATACGGCTCTTTAATTTTAATTAACTTTCAAAAAAGTGTCGGAAACAGCTTCTTTAATTCTTTTTCAGCTTCTTCTTTGCTGAAGAAAATATAATGTCGATCTTGAATTTCCACTTTCAGTTTGGCAGGATACAAGAGGCTGTATTTGATATCGGCTTCCCGTAGCATCCTTTTAATGTCGTTGTAGGATCTGCGTTTTGCAGCTGTTGATGGTGAGAAGTCGGGAAAAATACGAATAAGATTATTTTCGAATATAATCTCTTGCTTGTGTCTGAGAAGTGCCATCACATCAAGCTTACATCTTAGTCGTTCAAAGCGGACAATAAAAGACCTAGGTTTAAAGGCGCTTGGTATCTTTGTGCGATAAGCCGTGGCTATCTCATTGTCGAGTTTAAAGTCATCTCCAATTATTTTAGACAGTAATTCTACTGCAAATTTCACTGGGCTTGAGCTTTCTCGTTTCTCAGGTATACCCTCAATTCTTATATTATTTCTTCTGCACCCATCCTCCAGGGCTGCAAGTCTGCCTCCAAGTTTTTTGTATTCCGAGTTCGCAGCTGTGGCTTTTTCATCGGCGTTAGATGCCATTTGTTCCGCTGTTTCCACTCGAGCCGTGAGTCCCTGCTTAACGTCTTCCAGCTGATCTGAAACGTCATTAATATGATCATCAAGCCTTTTCAGTTTGGAGTTAGTTTCTTCAATGTGTTCCACTAATTTCTCCAACATGCCTTTAAAGTTCACGTCGAAACGTTTAAATAGACGTGTTTCCTTATCTTTGTTATCCTTCTTGAGCTCAGTGGCCACCTTCTTAAGATCATTTGTGTTATCTTTCTTAAGCTCATTCATGGCCGTAACCATGGCAGTGGCCAGTGTAGTGATCATCTCTTTCTGTGTAGCGATCATCTCTTTCAGTTCGGACAGTTCGCTTCTGCTTTCGTGCTCTGCAAGTGAAAATGCAGCTCCTGTTACAGGCTAGCGATGAGTAGATGAGAGCACGTCCTGCAGAGCCCTTTCTAGTCTCGAATGATCCTCAGAAATCGGCGATCCCTCACGACCTGTATCACTTGCGCCTTCGCTCCCATTTTCACTCTCGACTGGAGACGATACAATGGAGCGGGGTCCCAGGGATTCTGCGCACTCTTCTGCCTGTTCCAGGTCAGTCTCCGTGATGCCATACCTTACACTTGCACTCAGGCCGGAAGTCTGTCCGGACTTTGATGCAGCTTTAAGTTTCTTTTCCAGTTCTTTCTGACTTTTCTTCTTGTTACTCATGCTTGTATATTGTAGTGGAAGTTCCTTGGTCGGGTTAAATACAGGATACCTCTAAATAATATGAAATACGTGGGAAAATAAAGCCGCTGCTAGCGGAGCTCTGCTTCAGACGTCCATCTCCTATAAATGGACGAAACCAAACCCCAAATATTTCTTAAGTGAAAAAATGCTTTCCTGGTAATCTGATTAATGTATGATTTAAAATTCAGCCAGAGTCAATAATTATAAATATCACCACACACGTAAAAGTGTAGCAATGCTGGACACAATTGTAGAAAAACTTTTATTTTCTAAGGAAAGATCCAGGAGTCCCAGTGCAGTAACACTATGGAATAACCAAAAGATCTCACAATAAATGCCTGCATCAGTTCTTCATAACATCTACAGAGATACAGTGCCCTCAGTGGATTACTAGGTAAATAAATATGGACTGAAAATTCATAGAACTACAATGCTATACACATCCTGGACTGTCTTGGAAAGGCACTGTACCATCCTTAAAGTGTTCAGCTATTCCCCTGAGAATTTT
The DNA here is from genome assembly GCF_900747795.2 of Erpetoichthys calabaricus. Classification (NCBI taxonomy): domain Eukaryota; kingdom Metazoa; phylum Chordata; class Cladistia; order Polypteriformes; family Polypteridae; genus Erpetoichthys; species Erpetoichthys calabaricus. The sequence goes on along the minus strand of NC_041399.2, from coordinate 144,546,499 downwards.
GACAATTAGATGTGCACAGTGTGAGGGATGGCCGGCCATATATTCCGGCCCATACCTCCAAGCCGCCAGGTAGAGCCCTCCCAGCAGTATGGAGGCTCCCTGAATTCCAGCAGGGCCTCATGGACCATGTAGTTTTTATAAACAACCCTGCTGGCTACCATGGGGACCACCAGGAGCCGCTATTTAAGCCAATTTCACATTACATGACTTCTAGCTCTGGGGGAATGTCAAACTTGCTGACTGAACTTGCTGATCTCATTGCCTGAGCATGCAATAATAAATGAATAGTAATCGCAGGGTATGTCCAATTAAATGACCTTGTAAAGACTTTCTAGTGTAATATTGCAAGCTTGCCCTGATGGAGTCGGTGTCTGTGTGAAGGGTTTAAGGGAATGGTGAGTTTAACTGTAATCTTGGCCCATTTTTCTCTCTTTTTTTCCATTCTGTTGCGGTACTAAAACATGCAATATCAGACAGATGAATCACAATTCTTTTTGTCAGGTCCAAAACACTTGTGCTCCTTATTCCCTGTAGCTGCATTATACAGGTACTGGTCATAAAATTAGAATATCATGACAAAGTTGATTTATTTCAGTAATTCCATTCAAAAAGTGAAACTTGTATATTAGATTCATTCATTACACACAGACCGATGTATTTCAAATGTTTATTTCTTTTAATGTTGATGATTATAACTGACAACTAATGAAAGTCCCAAATTCAGTATCTCGGAAAAATAGAATATTGTGAAAAGGTTCAATATTGAAGACACCTGGTGCCACACTCTAATCAGCTAATTAACTCAAAACACCTGCAAAAGCCTTTAAATGGTCTCTCAGTCTAGTTCTGTAGGCTACACAATCATGGGGAAGACTGCTGACTTGACAGTTGTCCAAAAGACGACCATTGACACCTTGCACAAGGAGGGCAAGCCACAAAAGGTCATTGCTAAAGAGGCTGGCTGTTCACAGAGCTCTGTGTCCAAGCACATTAATAGAGAGGCGAAGGGAAGGACAAGATGTGGTAGAAACAAGTGTACAAGCAATAGGGATAACCGCACCCTGGAGAGGATTGTAAAACAAAACCCATTCAAAAATGTGGGGGAGATTCACAAAGAGTGGACTGCAGCTGGAGTCAGTGCTTCAAGAACCACCACGCACAGATGTATGCAAGACATGGGTTTCAGCTGTCGCATTCCTTGTGTCAAGCCACTCTTGAACAAGAGACAGCGTCAGAAGCGTCTCGCCTTTGGACTGCTGCTGAGTGGTTCAAAGTTATGTTCTCTGATGAAAGTAAATTTTGTATTTCCTTTGGAAATCAAGGTCCCAGAGTCTGGAGGAAGAGAGGAGAGGCACAGAATCCACATTGCTTGAGGTCCAATGTAAAGTTTCCACAGTCAGTGATGGTTTGGGGTGCTATGTCATCTGCTAGTGTTGGTCCATTGTGTTTTCTGAGGTCCAAAGTCAACGCAGCCATCTACCAGGAAGTTTTAGAGCACTTCATGCTTCCTGCTGCTGACGAACTTTATGGAGATGCAGATTTCATTTTCCAACAGGACCTGGCACCTGCACACAGTGCCAAAGCTACCAGTACCTGGTTTAAGGACCATGGTATCCCTGTTCTTGATTGGCCAGCAAACTCGCCTGACCTTAACCCATAGAAAATCTATGGGGTACAGTGATCCCTCGCTATATCGTGCTTCGCCTTTCGCGGCTTCACTCTATCGCGGATTTTATATGTAAGCATATTTAAATATATATCGCAGATTTTTTGCTGGTTCGCGGATTTCTGAGGACAACGGGTCTTGTAATTTCTGGTACATGCTTCCTCAGTTGGTTTGCCCAGTTGATTTCATACAAGGGAGGCTATTGGCAGATGGCTGAGAAGCTACCCAACTTACTTTTCTCTGTCTCTCTTGCACTGACTTTCTCTGATCCTGACGTAGGGGGTGTGAGCAGGGGGGCTGTTCGCACACCTAGACGATACGGACGCTCGTCTAAAAATGCTGAAAGATTATCTTCACGTTGCTACCTTCTGTGTGCAGCTGCTTCATGAAGAGACATGCTGCACGGTGCTTCACATACTTAAAAGCTCAAAGGGCACGTATTGATTTTTCACTGTTTTGTTTTTCTCTGTCTCTCTCTCTCTCTCTTTCTCTCACCCTGCTCCTGACGGAGGGGGTGTGAGCTGCCGCCTTCAACAGCTTTGTACCGGCGGTGCTTCGCATACTTAAAAGACAAACAGCCCTATTGATTTGTTTGCTTTCCTCTCTGTTTCTGACAGCCTGTGCTCCTGACGCGCACTCCTTTGAAGAGGAAGATATGTTTGCATTCTTTTAATTGTGAGACAGAACTGTCATCTCTGTCTTGTCATGGAGCACAGTTTAAACTTTTGAAAAAGAGACAAATGTTTGTTTGCAGTGTTTGAATAACGTTCCTGTCTCTGTACAACCTCCTGTGTTTCTGCGCAAATCTGTGACCCAAGCATGACAATATAAAAATAACCATATAAACATATGGTTTCTACTTCGCGGATTTTCTTATTTCACGGGTGGCTCTGGAACGCAACCCCCGTGATGGAGGAGGGATTACTGTATTGTGAAGAGGAAGATGCAATACACCAGACCCAACAATTCAGAAGAGCTGAAGGCCACTATCAGAGCAACATGGGCTCTCATAACACCTGAACAGTGCCACAGACTGATCAACTCCATGCCACGCCACATTGCTGCAGTAATCCAGGCCAAAGGAGCCCCAACTAAATATTGAGTGCTGTACATGCTCATACTTTTCATATTCATACCATTCAGTTGGCCAACATTTCTAAAAATCCTTTTTTTGCATTGGTCTTAATTGGTATTCTAATTTTCCGAGATACTGAATTTGGGACTTTCATTAGTTGTCAGGTATAATCATCAAAATTAAAAGAAATAAATATTTGAAATACATCAGTCTGTGTGTAATGAATGAATCTAATATGCAAGTTTCACTTTTTGAATGGAATTACTGAAATAAATCAACTTTGTCATGATATTCTAATTTTATGACCAGCACCTGTATGTATTGTACTTCTGGGTGAATGCTCATTGGTTGTCAGCTCCCACATGCACACAAGCCAATCTCTACAACTTTAGATAAAATCAAAGCTGTCTGAGTCACAGACTGGATGGACTGAGTTGCTTTGTATGTGAAACTACACCACTGGTAATCATGGAAGTGTGCAACAACTGCCTCTGGCTTGCCATAACAGTCATGTAATATGCCATGTTGTTTAGTCTACTTGTGGGGTTCTAAACTTGTCTCATTCATCCATAATAGCTGTTCACTGAGGGATACTAAGACTGTCTATTATCTCTAAAACTCCACAACAGGAAAGTCTGGGATGGGGAGAATGAAAAATTAGATCTAATTTGGATAGCATGAAGAATGACTGGGCTTTAAAGAACACACAGCATAATGAATGGAGTCTCCTACATTCACTACTGCTAGCTAAGCTGTTCACTGGTTTAGGTGAATTCACCAGGATGCCTTACATTTGTATTGCTTATGATTTTTTTGTTGGCACAGTAATTAGTGTTTCTGTCTCATATTTCAAGGAGACTGGACTTGAATCTCATTCTGATTACTGTCTGTGTATGGTTTTGTTTGGGTACTCCATCCTAAACATGTGTACTGTTCGGCACACTGCATTTTGAGTTATCCCATTGTTTCATTTGTTTTGATTGTTGCAAAGGAGAAGGAAAATGTAAAGTAAGCAGGCCATCTGTAAGTTTAGCGGGTTAGCATTAACTGTATAGTGTCAATGTAATGTGTTTTCATTTTTCTGACATTTAGAAAACAAAGTTTATGTCTTTTCTCAAGGGGAACTAAAACATTGCTTATGTATTATATCTGGTTGTAATTTAACCTAATAAAAATGTGATAGAAGAACAAGTCAACTCATCAGTTCATTTGCCATTTAACAGTTCAAAAAGATCTTCATAGAAAATCAACAAAAGCAATATGCCATTCTATGTACAATAATTACAATTAGCAACCTTTCCTTAAGAATAAAGTAATATTTACTAACTAAACATTTAAAAAAGAAAGAACTCAAATGAAAAAAGTTGCATTTTCATTAATGCACACTATTTTAAATTTAAATCAAATTTTCACAAAGGCGTTTTTTAGGTGTTGTACAGCTATCCCCATGTTGCACACTTATACTCATCTACGGGGACCACATGTCTTTAACTCTGCTTGTCTAACAGTTATAAAAACACCACTACAGATGTCAAAGGTTTCAACAAAAATTATATAATATTTTTTAAGCAGATTAAAAAGGATTGTTCTTCATACCATACACATAGGATAGACACTTTTGTTTTTATCACATTTAGTTAAAATAAATTTCATGTGCAGTAACAAACAGTAAATCACATATGTAAATAAATACAGTAACCAGTCGGTGACACACAAATCATAAATGGGAAGAGTTTGCTCACCAGATGGTGTTAGGTCTATATGGGTAGCCACTGAGATGTATTAGAAAAGACAGTGAAAGCTGTCTTATTTATGTTACAGTAATTCTCAAGTCAATTTAATTTGAAAAAAAGAAAAATAGGAAACGAATAGTATGGCCCATGTTTTTATTTTACTAATATGTTTTATCGACCTCAGTAAATGGCTTCTGGCTATTGTGAGGCAGGCATGTCCATCAGGTTATGAATTTCCCTAGTGCACTTTTGTCAGTTTATGAGACTGTGGGTAATGCGTAAATTGAGAAAGTCTGTAATGGCAGGGCTGTAGACACGTATTAGTTTCCATCAGAAATGCTGACAGTTCTTGATATAATTGATGTCTTTGTTTAATTTGCATCTTTTCATATATGTGAAGAAAAAGAGGTCAGCAGAGAGCTCCAAATATAGTAACCTCAAACAAAATAAATATTTGTGGAGTGAGCTGAATGTGAACTGGCTTCTATTAGTGAAAAATAATTGACAATAAAGAAGCTAAATAATGTAAGATTACAACGTGTGCAAATATAGACAAGCAGCTATTTATTGCACCTACTATCAGGTTCAGTGAATTAGAGACTACCAACAATGTTCTTGTATATTTACAACAAATATTTGATTGGAACTATTTGTACAACTTTCTGTTGAATGCTTAAGTAAGGTGATTATTTTCTTGTAGCTCGCAGTAATGTTTCAATAGTTACACACGGAATATAATTGTCTTACTGTCTATCAGTTAACATATACCCCATGAAAAGTTGCTTTACTACAGATTGTTTATAAAATTACTGGTCCTAAGTCTAATTACAATAATCAGAGTTGCACAGCTTGTATAAATACTAACTTACCACAACTGTGCATTTGAATTAGTATTTACCCTTAAATCACTGACAATAAAGCTACTGAACCTGTCAGTAGACTAAGGAAGATCCTCTCAGTTCATTTAAATGGGACTGATAACAATTAATTCTGTTACTAACAACAAAGATATTAGACATATTTATACAGTTTAAGTTTTCACAAATAACACTTTATAAAAGAAAATTTAGGTGGTATGCTATGTCTTTTCTCTGTAACAATTTATATAGTGCCTTTAACAACATGCACCATCACCTACTGCAAGTAGAAGTACAATAGAATATGAAACATCATATTCACAAGTTGCATGGAAGTAACAAAACAGATTATAACTTTTTAAATTGCAAGCAAAAAAAGGCTTTATAGAAATCAAAAGTGGCTACAGTTAAAAACAATCAAGAAGGCTGAATCAAATGAGTACTAGACAAAGTAACAGTAGAATATTAATTGGTAAATTATGGGTAGAGTGTTCAAAGACTGACAAACTGATTAAGTGTATTATACAATACAATAGTGGCAGTAATGTTACTTAAACACTAGGGACTGATGAAGCACATAAATGAAGAGATAATGAATAAAAAGTTAGCTAAAATAAATTCTCTTTAGAACAAGCATTTGTCAAGAACTGTGTAACAAAACTATGTGAAACTTTGAAGATGTGCACAATCTCACTTAAACATTTGTAATCAACATAGGCAAGTATTCTGAAGTATTAAAAATAATATATTAGTAGCAGCATTGTTGACGGAATCTTTCCAGAGGCAAATGGTAAATGTGTCAACTGAGAGTAATAAATACACAGTGATATATTTTGGATAAGACTCTGGTGTCAGTATTCTAATACTGGTAAAACTGGTGTCAAAGCTTTTAAAAGAGAATTGGAGTACTGAGAAGGAATAAACGTGTGGTAAAGTACTTTTGCCTCCACACTAGTGATGTAGGGTTGGATTCTGGCAATGTTTCGTAAATTATTAAAAGAAATGTTGACAGCAGCAGATGTGTGATATTAAAAAGTCTACTTCCTAGAATTATTCCAAGGGTAGTTACAAAAAACAATAGTATAACTTCGAGAGAACTAAAGTTTAGTGAGAAAATGCCAAGCTTCTTAAATTGGCTTTTGGCATAAATTGTAACATCCTAAAATATTTAATCCAACTCCCCCATGTTCCCATGTAACCCCTTGTTAGGCACTTCTCTTTAAGGTCCTCCACAAATTAATGGAAGCCACCAAACTAGGTAACCTTTAATAAAACAATAAAACATAACTATGTTAATGTTTAAAATACCTTTAAATTATTTTTTTTCCCTTAAAACACTGGAAATGCTAAAATACAGTAATGCTCTAAATATGAGACATTTTAGCACATTTTAGCATTAATTCTATGACAGCCCTTGGCCAGAAATTCACTCTAAGTCTTTACTATTAAAATGCAGCCAAAGTGATTAAACATTTTCTTTCGTGAATATGACAGATGTGAATAAAGAGGTACTTGTTAAGAATAAAATGTAACTGCTGCTTGTTATTTTTGATTTACTTTTATGGAAAAGTAAAAACAAAGTTTCTAAAAGACTGTAATTGAAGGAGGATGTACCTGGCAGATATTAGAATTCAAAAAATTGAGTGAATGATTAATCAACTCAAATGAGCAATTAAAACAACACTATTAAAGCACAGCTGTTGATACCACTTTGAACATTAACAGCTATCACATTGAGGGAATTCACTACCACGTAAAAACAAATCCTTTGTGTAATGAAATAAAAATTCTGTCTGAAAATATTTTAAAGGCGTAATATTACAATGAGTGCAAAAAAAGTTCAGGGGCCTCATGTATAAACGGTGCGTATGCACAGAAATGTTGCGTACGAACGTTTCCACGCTCAAATCGTGATGTATAAAACCTAAACTTGGCGTAAAGCCACACACATTTTCACGGTACCTCATACCCTGGCGTACGCAATTTCTCCGCTCGGTTTTGCAGACTGGCGGCACCCAGCATCAAAGCAGGGCTACTGTTCCTGTGTGGTCACCCTTTCTTTCTTAGACCCACATTCCTGACGCGGCTTTATAAATACACTGAAATTAACTGCATATTGTTTATTAGTGTAATGCATCTGATTGTAATTAACCTGTAGCAATATAATGGTCCAGGGAATAGCCATAGTATTCCAAATACCATAACTGCTTTAGCATTGTTACGCTCACTGCATCTTCTTCTTCTTTCAGCTGCTCCCGTTAAGGGTTGCCACAGCGGATCATCTTTTTCCATATTACTCTCACTGCACCGCTCGGAGTATTTATATCACTGTATCTGAGTGGGGAATCACAGCAGCAGCTGATTGGAAAGAGAATTATCGGTATACAGTTTCAAGCACACACTACCTCAGCCACAACGCGTCAAAGCCTTTCCTGTACGGACCTCACGTTTCAGAAACAGTTTCATCCCAAGAACTATAAATACACTCAATCAGTCCATCAAGTGCTCCTTGTAGAACTGTTTGTACTTATAAGTACAATTACCCCACTGTAAACTTGCACTACAGTTATAATATTGCACAACCTGCGCCACTTTATAAAGCGCGTATGATGACGATATCATTTTTAAGATGAAATGCAGCAAAATATGTTGCTTATAGTATACAGATAAAACTTTAACTTCATTTAAATAATCTGTATTGTTAATAATTAAACATGTGAGGACACGGTGCCGCAGCACTACCTAGTTCACGGATAGCTCCTGCCTTGCGCTGTATTATTGCTAGTGCTGATGCAAAACTGGAAGGATAGACGGATAGAATAATTAAACATGTACTATGAAGATATTTCAATGTTCCTTAAAAGTTTTGAAGAATCTGCGTTCTAAGCTTACAGATGGCTTAATGTCTATTACAGAGCTAATTGTGTGGCGATTGGTTATTTGGAGAAAGAAAAGTAAGGACAGGAATTGGAGGTTAGTACGTTTGAAAGAGACAGTACTTCTGTAATAAATTATTTCATCGAAGGTCGCACATGGCGCAGCAAGCCTCTTGCGTGAGATATGAACAATCACTGCGCCACCGTGTTCCCATGTTTAATAACATGCTTTCATTCCTGTCTTCATGAAAAAGATATCACATATACATCTCAGTATTTTAATTATTCAGAGAGCTGTAATATCACGAATGTAATGGATTCTGTGTCCTGTCGGAGAAAGAGAAAGAACGGAAGCACGTAGTGATTCACACACATAGAGCACATAGAAGATCAAACACAGAACAAAGCATTTAACGTGCTACTTGAGAAACTAGTAAAATAAATGATTTTAAGATGAAGTTTATGATGTTTTACTTTAATGACAAAATAAACTACGTGATTAAAGAGGAAATTTTGAGATTAAAGTTGACATTTCGTGCCTTTTTCCCACTGTGTGCCTATTTTTTTTCTCTGTACCCTATTAAGCTTTCATATGACACTCAGACGGTCCGCTGCGAGTCGCCTTGTCACGCCGACTTTGATATGTGACAACTTCTTTTTTATTTCGGGCACTGTGTGACTTTGTGAACTTGAGCTTTCGAGTTTCTCCGCCACTATGTCACTCGATCAACTTTATTTGTTGATTATACCACTGTTTAAACCAACAAATAGTACGTTTTTCCTTTGCCTCCACTTGGTATTCGCTGAAATTCTTATATTTCCCCCGTGCTTTTCCCATTGTCTTTTCACAGAAGGCTATTTCGATTTGCATATTCAAAGAGGCATAATTCTGGGAGGAGTTGGGGCGGGACAGAAGGCGCGTGCACGTGCGTTACTTTTCACGCTGATCGGGATTTATGTAGTGGAAGAACGTGAAAGTTTGCGTACGCACAGATTCCTGCATCTGGATTTTTCTGTGCGTATGCACATTCCCGCTTTTGTGCTTACGCCATGTTATAGTGTGAGTTCTATGCACAGCGTTATACATGAGGCCCCAGAAGATTATGAAAAAAAATCATTATTATTAATTAAGTTATTTTTTATTATTTGCATGTGCTGCTTATTATGTACATTCAAAATATTTATTTTAATGAAGAACTATTTAAAGAACAGTGTTTTTGCAGTGACTTTCTTTATACTCATATTTAAAATGTTTTATTTATTTGGTTACATTATTACATCCTAAAAGGCACCCAACTTCTGATCAAAAACTGAGAGAGATCAGAGAAACCAGAAAACTCAAACTTTAAAGTAACTTTTGTTTTTGTTTGAGAAATCTGGAAACTCTTAAGTTACATCAGGAGGAGAACATTATACCTCATGACTCCTGAGGTCACTTCATTTATGACCTTCATCATAGTTGCTAGCAATGGCATTGCAACCAGTAGACAAAATTACGCAACATGGTGACTCCCAAGGAAAAAGCAAATCTGTGCCATGGGAGAATGTACGTAAATAACAGATACTTTAAAATAACCCTAAATGTACAAACTAATGTCAGGAATACCTTCATTGATATAAAAATATACCTTCATTGACATAAAAATATACAAATAATTCAATTCAGACAAAAAGGAGGAAATGATGACAAAAGCACGGGAAATAACTAAGTGGAACCTGTATGACAAACAAAGTAGGGCAGCCGTCCACAGCCATACTGAAAAAGAAAAGACAAGAATAAAGGTCAGGTTTGATATCACTGACTACCAGACATATATCTACCTAAACATTGGCAACTGAAAGCCATTTGCTAAAGTTTAAAGGGCCAGATGGTCCACTGATCTTCAATGAATCAGGTTATTGAAAGATTTCCAGGTATAATTAGACAAAGAAAGGGTCTTTCTAGTGAGAGGCCAATGCCAGCTTTTTGACAATAGTACCAAGGAAAAATAACCTCTGTTGCATAAGAGATAATCTGGAAAGATTCAAGAGAAACAAGACGTGGGGTGAGAGAGAGGGATCTGGACAGAGAGTTTGAAAGAAAACTCCAATACGGAGTGACAGAGGAAGGCTTTGTAAACATTTAGAGAGCAGATGTGACAGGGGATCAATGAATAAACTCACTGTAAATTGTTTATGAGGGATATGATATAAGCAATGAACAAAATTAAGACTGAGTATGCTGTGTGTATTAACACTGAAGAACATTTTTGTTTTTCATCAGTTTATATCGGCTACCTATTGTCACTTCTCAGGGTACTGGCTGACAGGTCTGGAATATCTCAACCAACCTTGACTCCTTAACGCCTGCTGTGCTTGAAGCCATTAACACTAGAATCCCTGAAGCCTACGAAAAACTCGTAATCCCGGGCCACCTTAAATTCCTTCCCACCTCTCCATCAGTGTCTTTTGTTTTGTAAATGTGTCGATCAGCATAAGCAGCCTGCTATCTCATCCTCCCCCTAGAAAAACAGAAAGTTAATATGTATTCTTGGACAGTGTAGAGGTAAGAACTGCTGCCTTATAACCAAAAGTTTGCCGGTTCGAGTCCAGGTGCTCTGCGTTTTGAGTAGTGAGCTGTTATTATTATTATTTCTTTATTATTTTTATAATAATATTGATTTGAGTCAGCAACACCCTGTGTAAATTTCAGCTGCTTGTAAAAGTTAGCGTTGGTCATTGCTGCTCTTGTGAAAAGAATTGAGATAAACAGCATCAACTCAGAGACGAAGAGGCAAGTTCGTTGTACCACGTGAATGTCACTGAGAGAATAAAACTGAATAATAAAAAAAAGTGCTAACTTTTACAAGTAGCCGAAAATTACACCGGGTGTTGCAGACTCAGATCAAACATATGCTTTTATTATATTATAGAAATAATAATAATAGCAGCTCATTACTCAAAACGCAGAGCGCCAGGACTCGAATTGGCAACCTTTTGGTTATAAGGCAGCAGTTCTTACTTCTGCACCTTCCAATAATACATTTTAACTTTCTGTCGATTGACATTTGAGATTGGGTTTGTAAATTATTGACAGCAACATGTAAACTGAATGCTTTTTTTTTGCTTTGGTTATAGTCTTGAATAAAAGTGCACATTTATTTGATATTTGGACTAAAGTCTTCACACATTATACACTTCACGTCATTATTAGTATAACATGGAAAACGTTTCTGCTTTAGGTATGTGTTCAGCATTTCTTGCCTCATATTTTCTTTCATCCTACACTTACCCAGATACTGTATTTGTAGACACAGAACACACATGAAATGCATGAGTCCCAAATAACGATTGTGGCGGGCCCGGCCGGGACGCCCCTTCTACATATGTTCTGGGGGAGCAACCATGGGCATCTCAGTACCTCCCCCGGGATGCTTGGTGGCAGCCTCCCTGGCTGACGATGGTGCCTCAGTTTCCCACAGGGCTCCATGGGAGATGGAGTTCTCCACAGCACTGTTGGGATCTGGGATGGCCGCCAGGGGGTGCTGCATGGGTCCCTGAACCGGCCTGGACAACTCTACTGCCCCGCCCGGAACTGCAATCAGAAACAGGTGATCAAGCACCTGGAGCACTTCCGGGTGGGCTATAAAAAGGGCCAGCAACCACCACTCAGGGCCAGAATCGGGAGGAAGAGGACGAGGTTGCCAGGGAGGAGTGGTGGTGCCAAACGGAAGTGTGTGATTTAAGTGCTTTTGGGACTGTGTTGTGCCTGTGGGGTTCATGGAGAAGACATGCCCCACAGGTGAAGAAAATAAAAGTCTTTGTGTTTTTACACGTGCCTCCAAGTGAGTCTGTGCCGGGTCGGGCGCTATAGAGCATCTAATTCACACGATATACTGTATTATTTACCCTATACAACTCCAGGCACCTCACAGGCAGATAAACACACTTGAGCTGCAAGAACTTTTGCACAAGCTGAACTCTGTCTAGGGGTTGGATGAACTTTCTTCTGTTAAGTGTAAGCAGTGACATTCCATTAATCCACATCGCAGGTGTTATTTTTGAACTCCAAACCCCCATGCAGCATATTGAAACTGTATCACAGCTTCTGTTCAGCATTGCAGTGCTGCACAGTGGACCACAAAACCCCCCCGATCCCCCCCCCGATGGTCAATCAAATGATGGTGCTTCATGGGGGACCCAAACCTCTGTCATTCATAGTATGTCCCTAGCTTCATGGTGCTTTTTTTGCACTGAGTTACTGAATAAACAAATGGTAATAAATGGTAATAAAGACAATGTTCTATTTTCCTATGTTACTAAAAAATGAAATTATGTGAATAGGTAGCATAATGCCTTTCTTTCACAAAACATGAATATAATTAGTTCTTGTTTGAGCAAAATTTATACTTCGTTTTAAGCCTGGGAATTATTAATTTAATAGTTGCATTGTGTGCTTAATTTGTACAGGCTTATAGTGAAACCAGGTTCCGCATATTCATTTAAATATTTAATGGAAAGGTTACTCAGTTATAATGAGAAGGATTTATAATAATAATATAAACTGTAAAAAAATATTTGCTAGTGTGCAGTGCAGAAGCCTGCAATTTATATCTGTTACTTTTAAAATGCAGATCAGAATCCTTATAATTAAAATTTAATTAAACCAAATGTTTGCATTTTTCTTGGGAAAATTTAGAACAGAAAGTCAATAGATATCATGGTTATAATTAGTGACAGAAACAACTGTCCTGAAAATAAATTAGAGGCAACATATGGTGTGGCATTCCTTAACATGTTGCATGGGTGAGAAAACACTTACATAACGAGGCTTCCCAAGCTACTGTGTATGACAACTTGCATTCCCTTCTCTCAGCACCTTAGTATTTCTTTTGATTCCCCGAGTCTCAGTATATCTGCAGTTATAAAAAAATTGCTATTGTGCGTGATCCTATGTTTTTCAGACACCAAAATAGCTGGGTACAGATACAAATGCCAACAATATGAAAATAAAGAAAGAAAATTTTGTAACATGTAGTTTAAAAGATTTTATATTATATATTTCATCAGTGCGTTTCAATCTGTATGTGGTTGTGATTCTCAGAACACAGCAATGGCAATGTGTAAGTCTTTTAAAATTGGGTTATAAAAGGCCTTTATGCAACAAAACCTCCCGTGGAAAGACTCACTTTCCACATCCCAAATGAGTACTCAAGGGGCTGGCTTCAGCCAACACCTGGGGCCTCATGTATAAACGGTGCTTACGCACAAAAATGTTGCATAAGAACGTTTCCACGTTCAAATTGTGATGTATAAAACCTAAACTTGGAGTAAAGCCATCCATATTTTCACAGTAGCTCATACCCTGGCGTATGCAAGTTCTCCACTCTGTTTTGCAGACTGGCGGCACCCAGCGTCAAAGCAGGGCTACTCTTCCTGTGTGGTTACCCTTTCTTTTTTAGATCCACATCCCTGACGCGGCTTTATAAATACACTGAAATTAACCGCATATTGTTTATTAGTTTAATGCATCTGATTGTAATTAACCTGTAACAATATAATGGTCCACAGAATGTTCAAACTATTCTAAATACAATAGCTGCTTTAACGTTGTTACTCTCACTGCACCTTCTTCTTCTTCTTCTTCTTTCAGTTGCTCCCGTTAGGGGTTGCCACAGCGGATCATCTTTTTCCATATTACTCTCACTGCACCACTCAGAGTATTTATATCACTGTATCTGAGTGTGAATCACAGCTGTACTGGTATACAGCATCAAGCACACGCTGCCTCAGCCATGCTGTCTATTGCACTGCTCTCATACGGCAAACGCTTCAGAGCCTTTCCTGTACGGACCTCGCGGTTCAGAAACAGTTTCATCCCAAGAACTATAAACACACTCAATCAGTCCATCAACTGCTCCTTGTAGAACTGTTTGTACCTATAAGTACAATTACCTCACTGTACACTTGCGATACAGTTATAATATTGCACAACCTGAGCCACTTTATAAAGCGCATATTGACATTTAATGACGATATCATTTTTAAAATGAAATGCAGCAAAATATATTTATTATATTATACAGAAAAAACTTTAACTTCATCTAAATAATCTATATTATTAATAATTAAACATGTGAGGACACGGTGCTGCAGCGCTACTGTTCACGGATTGTTCCTGCCTTGTGCTGTATTCTTGCTGGGGCTGACGTGACATTGGAAGGATAGATGGATAGAATAAGTAAAAACGTACTACGAAGATATTTCAATGTTCCTTAAAAGTTTTGAAGAATCGGCGTTCTAAGCTTACAGATGGCCTAATGTCTATTACAGAGCTGATTGTGTGGCGATTGGGTATTTGGAGAAAGAAAAGTAAGGACAGGAATTGGTGGTTAATACATTTGAAAAAGACAGTACTGCTACAATAAAGTGTTTCATCAAAGGTTGCGCATGGCGCAGCAAGCATCTTGCGTGAGACATGAACAATCACTGCGCCACCGTGTTCCCATGTTTAATAACATGCATTAACTCCTATCATAAAGAAAATGATATCACATATACAGTACATCTCAGTATTTTAATTATTCAGAGAGCTGTAATGTTATGAATGTAATGGATTCTGTGTCCTGCAGGAGGAAGAGAGAGCCAGAAGCACGTAGTGATTCACACACATAGAGCACATAGAAGATCAAATACAAAACAAAGCATTTAACGTGCTACTTTAGTTACGATGGGATTTGAGAAACTAAACATTAAACAATTTTAAGATGAAGTTTATGATGTTGTATTTTAATGACAAAATAAACTACGTGATTAAAGTGGAAATTTAGAGATTAAAGTTGATATTTCACGTTTTCTTCCACTGTGTGCCTATTTTTTTTTCTCTGTACCTTAATAAGCTTTCATATGACACTCAGACGGTGGGCTACGACTTGCCTTTTCACAGCGACTTTGATATGCGACAACTTCTTTTTTATTTCGGGCACTGTGCATCTTTGTGAACTTGAGGTTTCAAGTTTCTCCGACACTCTATCACTCGATCAACTTCCTTTTGTTGTTTATACCACTGTTTAAACCAACCAATAGTATGTTTTTCCTTGCCTCTACTTGGTATTCGCTGAAATTCTTCTATTTTCCCCCGTGTTTTTCCCATTGTCTTTTACACAGAAGGCTGATCTTAAGGGCTATTGATATTGATTTGCATATTCAAAGAGGTGTAATTCTGGGAGTAGTTGGGGTGGGACAGCAGGTGAGTGCACGTGCGTTACTTTTCACGCTGACCGGGATTTGTGGAGCGGAAGAACGTAGAAGTTGGCGAACGCACAGATTTATGCATCTAGATTTTTTTATGCGTAAGCACATTTCTGCTTTTGTGCTTACATAATGTTATAGTGCGAATTATGCATGAGGCCCCTGGTCAAATGATCCTTGGGCTTCTAAATATTCAAAAATATCAGAACAGTTCCAAAAATACTCAGAATGGTCTCAAAAGAAAAAAGCCAACCTCAAAAACAGTAAATGCAGAGAAAATAAGAGATATTAAGAGATAATAACAGAGTAAAGACAAAACCACCTTTACGAGAGCACAATCAAATAAACTACAAAAAATTGGAACCACCCAGAAAATATAAGAACCAAGACACAACATACATTCACAATTCTACACTAAACTGTAATCACAACTGACAAAATATGAGTAAACAATAAACAAAAATATGATATAAACAATTATAATCATAGAATTAAAAATAAATATAAAAAGCACAAAAAAGGAATTTAAACATAAGCCGGGTGGGAATCTTGGCTTAACTTAACAAAAGAATGTTCTCAACATTCTTATAGAAGTTTCATGTAACTTTATGTAACTTTATGTTTCATGTAACTTTAATTTTTCATTATAATATTTTGTCCACCCTGTTGCTGATCCGCAGCTTAAAAATCAGGGGCTGTTTTTAATAAATAAATAATTAATTGGCCATCTCACTCTTCACTGCTGTGCGTGCTTGAGCAAATTTGGGAGGTTGGTAAGGTAATCGGGGTGAGGCACACTTGCATGTGAGGGTCTCAGTTGCTTCATTAGCTTCCTTTTGGTGCACGATTGGGACACTGTGCCCATGGAGACATAAGGATGAGCCGTCATGAGAGGAAAAAAAAAAAGATTGAAAGAAACAAAAGATGAAAGAAGGTTAAAGGAGGAAAGTGAAGCAGGCAGAAAGACGGGAGAAGGAGCTGATGCAAGAACAAATGAGCGAGAGAGAAGGCAGGCATCCATGAGGAGATCTCCAGGAGGAGAGTATGCAGTTGACGCTCAGGGCTGCTAAGGTGGATCGTGCTGGCTGAGCATCGTATGCAGCTGGAGTGATCAGAGGTGTGGTGTGAGCAACTTTCCAGAAGCACAGGAAGGCAGCAGGAATCAGAGGTTCAGATTATTAGCCTTTCTGAGGTCAATGGACAGTAAGGACCCAAGCCTGGGTCCAGACTGGGAGCTCTACTGGCAGCCGTGGAAACAGCAGAGATCCAGACCTGTAGTTAGAAGGAAGGCTGTGTCTGTCAGAGGGGCGTCTCCTCTGCTGTGAGGCTTCGAGAGAGGTGAGCAGAGGAGATGTGCACCAGTGCCCACATTTTCATGGACAGCTTCCTGCACTGTTTTTAACCTCGCTTTAACTGGATTTATTTATTAGAACTTTTATCCTCCACCAACACCTTTTATTTTATGGATTATTTATCTGTTGAAGTCTTGGACTGCACTGTTTTGAATACTTTGCTTTTGACTGCTTTTAATAAAAGCTCTGAAGCCCTTGTACACCTACCCCTTGGCAAATGTCTGCTGGCTCATCCCTCAGGTATGTTATTGGCAGTAGAGGGTTCAAAAGGCACTCCTGAAGGACCCAGTAGCATTGGGCCAACCCGCACCATCACACACCCTAAAGGTGGAATTGAGAACTACTGTATATGGAAAATTCTGACATTGTTACATTCTTCACCTTAAGTCACCTTTACATTGGATATTTTTCCCAAATTATATTAGTTTTATTTATACTACTGTACTACTGTTAGGTTGATTAAAGCAGTCACAACATTCAAATATCAGCAATGATAATACATCCTTTTTGTTTCTTGGTCTTAAAGTATTCCAATATAAGTTACTGTATATTTTTGCTTTACCATAGTCAAATCCACATTATTCCAGTGGGTAACAGGAGTGCAGCCTGGGGCTTTGGCAGCTAAGGAGAAGAGCGTGACTGCATATGTAATATTATTTTTTTAAGCGCAATATTAGAAGTGTCTGGATATGAACACCAGAAAACTGAAAGTATGAAAGTTGGTCACATACTGTAAGTGTAGAGTTAAGATAAACAAGTGAACAAGAGAGAAGACAAATTGTTGAACAGGGGAAAAAAAGCCAAAACCAACTAGGGTTTTCGACCAGGAAACCTGAGAACAAGCTTTCTGGCAGAGATGATGTTATTGTAGTAACCAGCAAGATCGCAAACCAGCCAGGCTCTTCAAGCAAATATCTAATGCTTGTCTTGTAAGTATCCAAATCTGACTCTATTCTCACCATATCCATGAAGCAGCAACGGTCAGAAACTAAACCACCTGCTGACAGAGATAATGCCAGAAGCAGCTTATTTTGTAGCACGAGCCACCAAAGTAACTATTCACAATAAAATGTTCATTGATGTTCATTTGGGAACCAATGTCAGATCTAGATTCATATTGCATGAGCAAGTGTATCAAAGTACCATTATTGTCTATGCACAATGTCTTGTCTTGTTTGTGTTTTAATTTTAAATTTAAATTTAAAATTTAAACTTTAATTTTATTTCTATTTTTAATTTAATTTTAATTTTTATTTGCACTTCATGTTGTTACACTGTGGACCCTGAGCTTCGCAATTTTGTCTATCTGTATACTTGTATGTGGTTGAGATGACAAAGTTCTCTTTGAGTTTTGACTTTTGTGTCAATATAATGATATTCTGCTGTGAATTATTTTCATGAATAACTTATTATGGAAAAATTGTTATATTTCATCACTATTTTTTAAAAAAATTTCACTGAAGTTTCAAATGGAGAATTCATTTGTACCAGTGACTGTTCACACCGATAGCTTTTTGAATGGCTTAAGATTATTTGGTACTGATTTTTTTATGGCATGTTTTTTCTCAATGGATGCCACCACTAGTTATTTTGTAACCATGGCCCTGACCTGGTGGTGCTCAGGCACTTGAATCCTGTCATTATCTTGATATGTTGGATATCCTAAAAATATTGATGTTTATTTTCCTAATTACTTTTCTAGTTAAAGAACTTTTTAGCTAAGTTATTTTCAGCTTTGATATTTGCTTTACATATTGGAGTAGGATGACAGTTCTTTGAATTCCTGGTTCTGATCTTGGTTTGATGATAGAACTACATCTCCTCTTCCGATCTATTATTTCTTTCTCCCGTGTTCAGCACAATGTATATACAAGGATTATGCAAAAGCTTAGGTAAAACTTCCAATGAAACAGTTAGAAGGTTTCTTAAGAATGGCATGTTTATTCCCTATCCACAAGAAATGCCTACTGCTTTTTTATGTTATTTTCTGGCAGTTCACAATCTGCCTGATTTCTGCCAGGAAGTTTGGATTGGAAACCTGCCATGTGTAAGGTAGAGGATCATAAGGCAAGTCAAGCACGATGAAATGGCACATGGCATGCAATGTGTGGGACTTTTAAAACTGCTCAAAAGGTTTTTTTGAATAGCATATTAGGAAATATGAGGACAAGGATAGAGAAACACCTTCCTGTTTATCACTCTATTGGTTCAAAGGGTCCAAGCTAAAATTATTGTACAATACATAAAACGAAAAATATTTTTCTGTCACTAATATGTAATATGTAAATAGTACACTGTAATTCTTCCTTGCATGTCTCCTCAAAATAGTGAAAGTGACATAAAGTGAATAAATACTATAAACCAGTATAGATTGCAGCGTACTGCATTTTTATATATACCCATGTATAAGGTGTGGCAAGCAGCTGGCGTCCATGCCCAGCCGGGACACCCCTGCACACTATATTCAGGGGGAGCAGCCCTGGACACTACAATACCTCTCCCTTGACGCTAGATGGCCGCCCTCCCTGGGGTGGAGCAGTGCCTCGGTTTCCCACAGGGCTCCCTGGGAATTGGAGTTGGGTGCAGCCCTGTTGGGTCCTGCAGTCACCGCCAGGGGGTGCTGTGTTTGGGACTCCTGAGCCCATATGGGCAGCATATACATCACACCTGGAAGTGCAGCCAGAACTCGGTGATTAAGCACCTGGAGCACTTCCGGGTGAACTATAAAAGGAGCCAGCGACCACCACTCAGAGGCTAGAGTCAGGTGGAGGAGGACAAGGTTGCTTGGGATGAGTGGTGGTTCCAGAGAGGTGTGCTTAGTATTGTGCTTATTTGGACTGTGTTGTGCCTGTGAGGATAATGGGGAAGACGTGCCCCACAGGTGAAGAAAATAAAGTAATTGTGTGGATTTTATACGTGCCTCCGTGTCAGTCTGTGCCGGGTCGGGCGCTATATAGCGCTAATATCACAAAGGACATATTCCATATTTGTTACTATGACTGGCTCTTCAGTAGCCTTATATGCAAGGACATGTATAATATTTGTTATTGTTACATTCTGTTCATTTGCTTTTCATCATGTGGAAAGAAATTGTCTCTGAACCTACTGATGCTAGTGCAAGTGGTCACGTACGGCTTACCAGAAGGAAGGAGTGAGGAAAGCTAATGTGCATGATGGCTGGGGTCTTTAAAAGGATTCTTTGACTTTCTGAGATATTATATGTTATATATGTACCAGGATTGATGCAGCTAGTGAGGATGGACTCTACTGTGCACATGTAGAGAAAACAAATGGAGGCTCCAAGTTTTCCTTAGATGACTGGGCAAATAAAGGCATTGGTGAGCTTTAATGACAATAGTCAAAATTTATTGCACCCACTTAAGTTTACCATTGATGGTCACTTGAAATTTAAAGAGCTCATCCACTCAACATCATCCCTTCCAATATAGATGGCAATAATAACAGGGGCATGGTGTGAAACTCTCAAAAATCCACCAAGTAACAGTATAACCAATGGTATGGGTGGAACAACATATCATCTAGGAAGGGCTTATCCCAGCTAAGTGGTTCTCCTGTAACAAGGCCTGCATACAAATGACCGAGTGACCACTTGCTCTATTTAATGGTGTGTGTAGTACAGATTTCTGTACTGCTGTTGTTCTCAATTAAGCTCACTCTCTTGCCAACTAAATACTGTAAATCACTTAGAATCGCCATTCTTGTGCATCTTCTGGAACATAGTATTTCAAAGATTTCTATCTAACAGCATGGCCCTCCTGAAAGTACATTGGACTTGTTGCCAGTGGTGAAGCCTATAATTCAATTGTAAACTTGGTGTCTGATTCGAGTCACTATTTTGATGAGTTTGAGTCAAAAGCAGGGAGATGCTAGTGTCACAAGAGTATTTAGATTTACTAAGACTTGCTTGCCAAAGAGAAGGTCCATATTGGATGACTGATATACAAGATCATACTATTAACTGAGGTTTTCCGTCAATGTGTTGTAAGTTGTAATAAACAGAATCACCCAATTGGGATTGCTCTTAACTGATGAAATAAATGAGGTAAATCACTTTTTACACAGTATATAATATTGACCTTCAATTTATGATTTTCTGCATGAACTGATTCAGTTTGTGAAATTCCTTGCAAAACCACTCAATGATCTGTCATCCATTAACCTTTTATAGCAGTTGAGAGATGAAGAATTTTAAAGTGGTTTCCCAATATTGATACTGCATTTTGAATATATACTATCTAATATCACTTGCAAGCAAAACCAGCAGAGAATGATTATTTTTCTAATCTTGAGATCATTACAAATTGATTGAGCTTCAGTGGGTAAAGAATGCCTTAAAAATCTGATAGTAATGCGAATTGAAAGCTATTCAAACCCTGCAAATCATTTTGAATCCACAAAAAGTGTGAAAAGAGTAATAAATATAGACAATAAACTTGGCCTTTTTGTGGTTTCTGTAATCTTTTTATTTATTGTGTTTTTAGCAGTCTCTTCACAACTGATTAAGTTATAATACATTTATGTTCTGGGATTAATTGTATGTTGATTTACTGAATAGTGCTACTCACAAGTATCACTGAGTTTTGGGCTTTGCATTACTGATTGTTATAATATGTATGAGAAGCAGCCCGGACACAGACAGACGGACATCATATTTTCACCCAACACAACGTTTATTTACACTATTTACAGTTCAACTATGCACAAACCCAGTGCCTCCAGCACCAATCCCCCAAAGTCCAGGCCTCTCTTCTCAGTGCCGCCTCCACTCTTCTCCACTCAGACTTCATCCACTCCTCGCCCGACTCCAGTCCTCTTTTGCAGGGAGGCGGCCTCTTTTATATACACCCGGATGGGCTCCAGGTGCTTCCCGACACTCCTCCGCGGACACTCCCCTGTGTGGCGGAAATGCCGGCTGTGCTCCCGGAAGTCCTCCGGGTGTCCCCAGTCTTCTTCCCCCCAGCACTTCCAGGTGTGGTGGAAGTGCTGAGGTCCAGGGTTCTCCAGGCATTGGGGTGCTCACTGGTGGTGACCATGGGCCCCTACAGGGTTGAGCTTCCCAGCTCTGTACCCGTGGCCCCCAAAAAAACCAGGGCAGTCGCCCCCTCGTGGTTTGGAGGAGGCATGAGCCCTCCTCCTGAGTTCTATTCAATAAGGGCGCGCACAAAAAGGCGACCTTCAAAAGGGCGACCTCAATTGGGCGCAGAGAATAAAGGCGCACGTAAATAAAGGCAACCTTCAAGAGGGCGACCTCAATTGGGCGCAGAGAATAAAGGTGCACGTAAATAAAGGCGACCTTCAAAAGGGCGACCTCAATTGAGCGCCGAATAAATGCGCGCGCAAATAAAGGAGCGCTTCAAAAAGGTGACCTCAATTGAGCACGGCAAATAAAGGCGTTCGTAGATATTTTATTTGAAATGGCTCTGGAATATGTGAAGAGCAACAAAGGTACAGATCTACTCGTAGTCGAAGGCTATACATTCAGAATTTTGAAAACAACGAAATATGTTCAGTCATTGCCTTAATCTAATTTTTTGTAATTTTGAAAACAACGAAATATAGAGAGCTTTAGAAATAGTTCGTTAGAAGTAGTTCATTAGAAGTTCATGCATTAATTAATTGGATGTTTTAATATTCTTGCTTTCACCTTTTTATACGTTCAATCATTGCCTTTATCTAATAAATTTTCTGTAATAATTTTGTTGCGTTTGCCTTTATTCGCTGCGCCCAATTGACGTCACCTTTTGAAGCACTCCTTTATTTATGCGCGCAGTTATTCGGCGCTCAATTGAGGTCGCCCTTTTGAAGATCGCTTTTATTTATGTGCGCTTTTATTCGCCGCGCCCAATTGAGGTCGCCCTTTTGAAGGTCGCCCTTTTGTGCGCGCCCTTATTGACGGATACCCTCCTCCTGTCCTCCTGGGCGTCCCGGCTGGGTACCACCCACATATGGCAACAGTGTACAATTGGGGTTTTTATATTCTTATCAGTGTTAAATGGACATGCAGGTGTAAGGAAGTGTTACATTGAGGTAGGGGCTCCAAAATGGTAGCTCAAATTCAATGAATACCTTAATTACTGCCTGGCTGCAATGCATGTTTCAAATTGGTGTGCTTTTCAAATTGGTGACATACCCAATTGTGAGTTAAAAAGCAATAAAGAAAAGCAAATGTGTTTTTTGCATATGATATATTTGATCAGAATGATAAATAAAGAACATAATAACACTCTTTTTTTTTCTTGCTTGTCAGAGTTACAGTTATAAAGTAGACAGTATTATACTTTACATTCCAGGATGTTTAATGCACATGGACTGTAAATCTTACAGCACAAACCCAGTTATTTTGTTAGTTTTTTCAAAGATTCTGAGCAACTTCTATGTTGTATGAAGTTGGTTTGGTGGCGTGTGCAAAGACTAGACATCAAATCAACGAATAAACGACCGCACCCTTAAGTCTCTTCTTTTTCAATTAAACAAAACCCCTATTTTCTGTAAATTTTCTTTGGCAACTAAAATGAAAATAAACCTGCCATCCTTTAACTGAATCTTTAGCCACAGATGTTTAAAAAGGTAGAGGGTGTTAATGTATTTATAATGAACCTTCAGAGGGATATACTGTATATGTGTACATATAGCAAAGTCAGTCTTGGCAATCGAGATTAGCCTGGCTAATGTCTATCTCAAACACATCTCGATAATATCTTTCAAATGCTGACAAGGTGGTAGTGTTAGAGCATAAGGATGCTGAAGAGATGTGGTTCTGTAGTTTAGATGTCCTAAACAGAGTCAAAATATCATCATGTGACACTCTGTAAACCATTTGTAATTAGTGATAAAATGTGTTGTCCCTTAGGAGATGACAGTTAGAGCAACAGTAACATCATGATGCATATTGCAATAGCGCTGTGTAAATGAAGAAACTACACAGAGTGTCATGTTGGTTAGTGAAATATACTGTAAATATCTGTACACAAGAATATGCAGGAACGTTTCTCATCAAACAACTTATTTGGATGCCAAATGCTGAAGCATTTGAGATCATGGGGTGTTTCAGGGCACCATATTGTATCCTACACTGTATTTACATCATATGAAAGACAAGACCACAGGTGTGTTGATAGAGTAACCAAAGTATTACAGTATGTGTCATATTACTTGATAACATTCATGTTGCCTAATGTGCATAGTTTTACAATATAAGTTGGGTTCCATTTGAAATACGTTTTTACATTTACTGTTATTTGATTATTTTGTAGCATCACTAATATTTATGTTAAAGTGTGTTGATTATGAAAAGAATATTAGGCGCCATGTAAACATAAAAAATCATCTATACTTTTAAAATGTTGTATCCTATAAAAGGTTTTATACTTTGAAGAATGCATTACACACTAATACCGAGAATTCTATCGTACTATATTTCTTTTCTAGCCTATTCTACTGGATCATTTATATAATGTTTCTATTTATAAAGTCACTTTTAATTTGAGTAGTACATAATGCTGTATATACAGCATTCTGTACTTTAAAGTCAGCTCTGACCAGCTCTAAAAAGAGCTGATTATTCCTATGACAAATGTGTCAATTCATTCAGACAATTCTAGGTTCTTTGAACTGTAAGATTTCCTGTACTGGCAAATATAATCACAGGAGCCTGTCTTCAGCAGACCTTCTTTATTTATGGCATGATACGGTGTATAAACAGACATACAAAATAGAAGTGGGATTTCTTCTCAAAGGTGTAAATACTTTCCAATTACTCCTTTTGAGAGTTTGTTGGCCATAACCCCAGAAGTGAGCAGTTCTTTGGTAAATTACCTGGGAGTATACAGACTTGACAGTGTACCATACCCAAATTCATTACATGACCCACATACAGAGACATTCAGACAATTCAAAAAAACTGATTCATATCTACAATATTCTCAGTGACAAAGATGAGACATTTTGCTAAAAACAGTGTTTGCATTTCTATTTCAAAACTGATTTTTTTTAAGCAAGCCAAGACAACATGAGGGATGGACTACCAAACATCTGGCAGCTATTGTTCTATTAAAAATGAGTAGCATGTTTTATGCTTTTGCTGTCTTAGATGAGTTAACTAAGTTGATTGCAGTTTCTCTATCATTATTATTAAATGTGAATCATCCAAAGTATAACTAATGATGCTATATCTCCATCCAAGTATAACTAATGATGCTATATCTCCATCCAAGATATAAAGAAATATCAGTTTTTTGTAAGAATACTTATTTTAACTACTACATTTTAACTACAATTTACCTTCTTATCAAAGACAAGTGAACGTTGAATCAACAGTAAATTCTCCTTGACGTGCTCCAAACATTGAATTAAATTTTACTTCAGCACGTCTTTGAAGGTTTGTGGGGTTATTACACCGAGATATATCAATTTTAAATTTTCATCTTTAAACAATTTACAGGAGACATGTGTCTTTCAGTTACCAGAAATATATGTTGAAGTGTCCAGATCAAAAAGGTACAGCTGCATATCATTTGGGCCACCGACTTTCTCTAGTCCCAGATTTAAGCTGTCATGCAAAAGGAGTACAAGTGATAAAAATAAACCCTCCATCTGTCATTAAATTAGATTTTTTTTTTCTTCTCCCTTGATGAATGCTGATTTGTCTGACCACCAAGCCATCTCACATAGGCAAAGGCTGTTAAAGCCTTGTTTATTTTTAGATTACACAATGGTATACTGGGGCGGATGCATAAGAAGAAGGGATGCCAACAAACTTAGTATGTTAATCGGCAAGACTGGCTTTATTCTAAGCACTAGGCTGGACTCTCTGGGGGCATCTGCAGAGATAAGGAGTTTGGATAGGGTGCTGGCTATTAGTAGCCATGACTAACACATTGATGAACCTGCAGAGCACTTTCAGCACATGGTGCTCTGGGGAAAGCGCTATCAGAGGTATTTCCTACAGAAGCCATTACATGTAACAACATAACCTCTGGTCAGAATTGGTTTCTTTTTCTTCTTCTTTTTTATTATGTTAATTTTAATTAACTTATGGACACATTTATTTATTTATTTATAAACATAACAATCATGGAAATGTGCCACCCCAATGCACGTCCAACTCATACAGAGTCATCCTAGAAGTGCAAATAAATTTAACTGACATGTGTTTGGAAATATAGGATGAAAATCCAGACAATTGTGGGAAGAATGTGCAAACCCTCACACACAATAATTAGTGGTAGGATTTGAATAAAGGACTCTGGGTCTATGTGCCGCCCATTTGTTTGTTTGCTTGTTTATACCTGTTAAAAATCACAACTTATAATAAAAAGCTTTTCTTGCAATACTCAACTCTAAGATGACCAAAACCACCTAAAGTACTTCATCAAAAAGTACCACTACATTCACAAACCTTTTACTCAAAGTGACAAAATCCTTTTATATATTAGTGGCCCTGTTTCTTTGCAATCCATTTTAACAATCAATTCCATATACTGTAAACTGACAATTATAAGGGGCAGCATGGTGGTGCAGTAGTAGTGCTGCTGCCTCGCAGTAAGAAGACCTGGGTTCGCTGCCCGGGTCCTCCCTGCGTGGAGTTTGCATGTTGTCCACATGTCTGCGTGGGTTTCCTCCAGGTGCTCCAGTTTCCTCCCACGGTCCAAAGACATGCAGGTTAGGTGCATTGGTGATCCTAAAATTGTGTGTGTGTGTGTTCTGCGGTTGGCTGGCACCCTGCCTGGGATTTGTTCCTGCCTTGCGCCCTGTGCTGCCTAGGATTGGCTCCAGCAGACCCCTGTGACCCTGTGTTAGGATATAGTGGGTTGGATAATGACTGACTGACTGACAATTATAACAATGCATTAAAAACATCATACGTTATCCATTTTTCCATTTTCCCACCCTCCTGATCTAACTCAGTATTGTGGGGGCCAGAGCATGGAAGGCATGAGCACAAGGGAGGAATCAACCTTGGATCCATCTCAGAATACATTCATTCCTACACTCACTTACATATTCTTTTTTTTTTGCTCTGTGTGATAACACAGACATCAGCTTGCCTCTGTAAGCATCAATTTATTCAGTTCTTGACACACTTCTTGGGAGATTGGGGCTGTAGTATTTACCAATGATTCAGCTCTTCAGCATGACTCAGATCCCATGCATGTCAGTACAAAGCACTCTTGAGCAACAGGTTATAATGAGATCAATGTAGAGCCTTCAATGCCACCTACCAGAAATTGCACAACCCAGAGCAGCATTTAAGGAAAGTTCTTTTCTGATGTTAGTAGGGTCATAAATGTGGCAAAGCAACAACTGGCATAACCAGCTTCCACTTAAACATTATTTTTTTAAATAAATGGTATGGCTCAAAATTATTTGATAAAGACAATTTTTTAGATATAAAAAAATATCACCCTATATGTTAGATATTACTCTCCATTACAACAGGTATCAAATATATTAATTAAAGGGTAAGTTATTGAATTAAAAATAAAAGACACAAAAATGATATCTCAGACAGGGGTTAGGAACTAAAAGAGAAATTTTTAATTAACCTATTCCTATAACCCATCTACATGATCTAATGAAAATGTATGGAATCTTAACAGAAACAATGTATACAGTATTTCATACATTTTATTCAGGAGGATCTTTTCAATAAAGAATTATATTAACAACAAATTAAAATGTTAGTAAATGTAACCTATTTAGACTATTTGAGATTAACTCAAAGTATTAGTATCACCTTACAATTAACTCGCATCATTTCAGTGGATTTGTGACAGATAATACCAGCTAACATCATCAGTAATAACCATCACGTTTCTAGACCAAATTTAGAATATTTTTTTCGTAAAGACTATGTTGGCATACAGATGACTTTAGGGAAGGAAGTTAAGTATGACAATTTAGATTTCTGTAACCATTAATGTAGCAAAAAACAATGGATTAATAATAATGCTTTAAAAATTACCGACCTTCACTTTTGTGATACCGTTTATTGATCAAAATGTTCAGCACAACCAAAAAAATCCAACACTGGCTATGCATCTGCAGATTATCAAAACGGATTTACATATTTTCAGTTTATATTGTTGGGTATAGAACGTTTGACTTTTAGATCTTTTATTGGTGCAGGTACTTTTTTTATTATTTCGGATTGGTGTTTGATGCTTTCTCTGGATTATTCTCCTTTCCTAACAATATGCATAGTAGGTAAAATGAGAATTTGAGTGAGCAAATGCAAATGTGATAGCGCTGAAAAATGAAAGAGCCAGGGAAAGCAGGTTTGTTTTGGCAAAATTGAGCACATGGCCATGTGGAAAATCTCTCTAAAATAAATTGTGTACTGAAAAGTGTATGATGATTTACATTATAGAGAAAGAGCATCTGGCCATGCAATGCATGCATGTGGCAATATTACTTCTACTATTGTTACTGGATGTTTTATTTATACAATACCATACCAGGCCATTTTCTAAGCCCTCTTAATCCTGAGAATAGTTTCAAACTATTGAGGAAAGGGCTATTTTAGCTTTCAAAGGAAATCCTTATAGGTACTATTGGGGACCCTTAAAATAAAATGTTATTTTTTATGTGGCATTTAAAAAGGCCAGTCAAAATGCAGAGCAAAATGACAATATTGTATGACAACCCACTCTATTTGGCCCTTAGATGACCAGCAGTCTGAACAATGTACCTGATTTATACCGAAGACCAGATTAAAGCACTTACCATGTTTACAAGTGCAAAAGAGTAGCACAAAACCACACAAAATTTACTTAAATATAAACTGTTATGGAAATTGTTCTAACAGAAAATCTCCTCTAATGACATATGTGGTCTCACAGCAAATAAAATCCTGTCATAGAAACTACTTAGCGTTCAAGAACACTTTAATAGTTAGAATCCCATTCATTGTATTCCTCTCCTTTCCTTGGATTGAACCTTTTTTTTGTTTTGCTGTACAATCAACTTTGTTTGGGCTCTGACACCACTTGAATGATGGCAAATGTGTACTGTGCAGCTGGAAAGTCTGTTTGCAGTGACAAAAATAATTTAGCAAGAGTGCATAAATAAATCATTGTTGGTGTTTTTATTGTAGGTTTGAAGCTTACATAAGCAGATGCATATATCAGGAAATTTGATGGGTTTTGTGAGTGTATTCACAATATAGCATTTTCATATGCATGTATGATTTCACAAGTATCAAGTTAGGTGTTTATCAGTTTAATATTGTCACCTTTAAAGAGTACAGTGAAATTCTTGGTTGCATTTGCTAATCAAAACGCAACACGTCTCTATTCTCCGGCTGCAAGATTAGCGAGTATCACACTCTTATCTCAAAACGTATGCCTTTGTTACCTGAAAAATCGCAGGACACATTGTACAACGTGTTCTAGTAGTTTTTTTTGGAAAACAAGATTATACAATAACAGCAATAAAGGTAAATATGGTAATAGAGTTATAAAGGCCACATCAGAGGGAAATATTATTTATTGTATATGCTTCAAACACCAAAACAAACTTGAAGCAACTATATAGACTGGCAATTAAGTTTAGTTCAATTTTGATTAATGTCAAAATAGAGAAATAAAAGGAAAATAAAAATATTTTGTTTTGGGGCAACTTTTTTTTTTTCCTTAGCCTAGGGACCAAAGACCTTGACAGAGTCTTTTGGATGTTGTATTTTATTTTGATATGTGTCCCTATCCAGCTGCACATCAGCTTCAGTCAGTTTTATTTTACTGGGGCCAAACAACAAATTGAACATTGGCTGTCTAATTATGTTAAGCTGGACGCTCATTTATTGTAGCAGCTGTTTTGTTCTACTTCATTCAACATCAGTGAAGTGGAGGAAGTCTTGTGCTAGGTCAGTTGTACCCCTCTTAGAGAGACATTCTTCTGGCCACAGCCCCCACATATCCATTTTTTTCTTTGCAGCTGACTAACTACAACCAGTCTGTACAAGTCAGTCTGTCCATTTTGTGTTTGTATAGCGCATGAATGGCTTCAGTCCTTGTTGCTGTCTCATCTCTTCCGCTTACTGACCAAAACCTAATGACAACCACCTCGATACCATTTGTCTTGCAGCTGGCCTGCCCCTCTAAGTGTCAGCTGCTTTGTTTCAGTTTTCTGCCTGACTGCTTTAATTTTATATAGCAAACAGTGCAAGTAGTCAGCTACACAGGAGATAATCTTGTATTGCCAGCACTGACCATGGTCCGATATTTTCCTCTGGTGCAAGATGGTCTGTCCTTTTTGACTACTGATTGCTCCTGAAACTAACTTCTTTGTGTTATTTTCAGAATATGATTCTTCAATTTGTATATGCCTGACCTGTCCCATTTTAAAAATTTTCCTAGGGTGATTATGATAATACCAAGGTAAAAAAAATAAAGCCAAGATTATGGACACAGCTGCCAGTAAACAGAAATTAATGTTTTTTTTTGTTTGTTTCAGACCTATGCATTGCAGAAAAAAAATTATAATATGAAAATCAAACATAAGTTCAGTGAAACAGAGTGAAAAGATTTTTAAAATTTCTGTTTAATCAGAAATGAAATCAACACCATATTTCAAAGAAATAATTAAGATTTGTAATCATAAACCACTAATTACTAAAAAGAGAGCTTATTTGTAATAAAAAGAGATACAGTACACTGGTAGTACAACCCTCATTAAATAAAACAATAGAAGTGTAAAACAAACACAAGTTCAGGAGAATTATTTTAGATTAATATTAATGAATTCTTGACAAATTCTAAACAGTCTCTACAGAGTTTTACATAAATAAAATGTAATATTTTTTTAATTTTAAATAATACAAAATATCCGTTTTCCATTAAATTATGAAGTGTGCCTTAGTATTCTTCTAATTGAGCAGAAACAGTTGATGTGCCAATAATGTAGTGTAGAAAATAACAGACAGTTTTTCATAATAAACTAAGCTCATGTGAAAGAACTCCAAACACTGCTATAACAGGATTTGCACGTAAATCCTACATTATCTGATAGATAAAAAATCTTTTCCCAAAAGGACTTTGATTATGGTTAGTCCCAAAACATATGACCAAGCAAGGCCAAAGCTTCCTGATACAGTATAGTTAAGATAACTTTAATTTGGAGCAGTTTGTCCAGTGTATAAGTTTACTAGAGTTATAGTGTATTTTTCAGAAACTGAACAAGAATGAATGATGCAAATGATCAATTTCCACTCCATGTCTTAATATGTTTAAGTAAGAGCATTGGTGGTGGATTTGGGGAGTTACAAAAAATATTTTTACAGTGTTCCTGACCTGTAAACACAAAAATAAGTGTGTTGAAAGAATTGCATATTTACAACAGACTTGGTGAAAAGATGCAAATACCTGTATAATAATGTAAAGATATCTGAAGGTTGAGATGGATAGAACTCCGAGTCCAGCTCAGGGCGGCGAAGGAGCAGTACAGGAGAAAGCTGGAGCAGAAGTTGAAGAATAACAGCATGAAGGAAGTGTGGGATGGAATGAAGATCATCACTGGCTGCAGCTCGAAGTGGGGTGCCACCATCGAGAGAGACGTGGAGAGAGCAAACCTGATGAACAACTTCTTTAACAAGTTTGGCCACCCTACCCACTCTCACCTCAGAGTACTGCACCCTCCACCCATCCTTCTGCTGATACCAGCATAGGAGAGAGTTTCCCCCCACCCACAATTACAGCAGCCCAGGTAAGCAGTTGTGCCAACAAAGCAGTGGGTCCAGATGGAGTATCGCCACGACTGTTGAAGGCCTGT
The DNA here is from genome assembly GCF_900747795.2 of Erpetoichthys calabaricus. Taxonomy (NCBI): domain Eukaryota; kingdom Metazoa; phylum Chordata; class Cladistia; order Polypteriformes; family Polypteridae; genus Erpetoichthys; species Erpetoichthys calabaricus. The sequence goes on along the minus strand of NC_041399.2, from coordinate 144,514,923 downwards.
GCATTGGAGCTGGGGAGTCCTCTACAGCGTATCTTCAACCTGAGCCTGGAACAGAGGAGAGTCCCGAGGCTTTGGAAAACATCTTGCATCACCCCAGTCCCAAAGGTATCATGTCCTGGTGAGTTGAACGACTTCAGGCCTGTCGCCCTGATGTCACATGTGATGAAGACCCTGGAGCGGCTGCTGCTTCACCACCTGCGGCCACAGGTCCGCCATGCCCTTGACCCTCTACACTTCGCATATCAGGAGAATGTGGGAGCGGAGGATCCCATCATCTACATGCTACACCGACCCCTCTCCCTCTTGGACAGAGGCGGTGGTTCTGTAAGAATTCTGTTTCTGGACTTCTCTAGCACCTTCAACACCATCCAACCTCTGCTCCTCAGGGACAAGCTGATAGAGATGGGAGTAGATTCATACCTGGTGGCATGGATCGTGGACTATCTTACAGACAGACCTCAGTATGTGCGTCTCGGGAACTGCAGGTCTGACATTGTGGTCAGCAGCACAGGAGCACCGAAGGGGACTGTACTTTCTCTGGTCCTGTTCAGCCTATATACATCGGACTTCCAATACAACTCGGAGTCCTGCCACGTGCAAAAGTTCGCTGATGACACTGCTTTCGTGGGCTGCATCAGGAGTGGGCAGGAGGAGGAGTATAGGAACCTAATCAAGGACTTTGTTAAATGGTGCGACTCAAGCCACCTACAACTGAACACCAGCAAAACCAAGGAGGTGGTGGTGGATTTTAGGAGACTCAGGCCCCTCATGGACTCCGTGATCATCAGAGGTGACTGTGTGCAGAGGGTGCAGACCTATAAATACCTGGGAGTGCAGCTGGATGATAAATTCGACTGGACTGCCAATACTGATGCTCTGTGCAAGAGAGGACAGAGCCGACTATACTTCCTTAGAAGGCTATTGTCTTTCAACATCTGCAATAAGATGCTGAAGATGTTCTATCAGACGGTGGTGTGCTGGGGAGGTAGCATTAAGAAGAAGGACGCCTCACGCCTGGACAAACTGGTGAGGAAGGCAGGCTCTATTGTAGGCACGGAACTGGACAGTTTGACATCTGTGGCGGACCGAAGAGCCACACTGTCCTGCTCCACTGACAGACTGAGGAGATCGTTCCTCCCCCACACTATGCGACTCTTCTATTCCACCCGGGGGGGGGGGGGGGGGTAAACGTTAACATTATACATATTTACTGTCTGTTATACCTGCATTTTCATCACTCTTTAATTTAATATTGTTTTTTATCAGTATGCTGCAGCTGGAGTATGTGAATTTCCCCTTGGGGATTAATAAAATATCTATCTATCTATCTATCTATCTATCTATCTATCTATCTATCTATCTATCTATCTATCTATCTATCTATCTATCTATCTATCTATCTATCTATCTATCTATCTATCTATCTATCTATCTTCTTCCAAGACTTAAATAACGCATAATTAAGGATTTCAAACTTGCTATATGATGGAGCAGCATACAGCAATGTTTTTCCTTAAGTTTTTACTAGATTGGTCTCATATTTTAAGTAAGTAAAGCATACTCTGATTATAAATAAATTGTTGATGATTACTGATGACCAGAGCACAGAGCAGAGCATACAAAGAAGACATTTTACATTATCTCAAATTATAAAAATTCGTAGCACAGTAGTATAGCTGAAAGTCAGGTAACACTGTGCTCTTTGGTGTGCTCTGTACTTCTTTACTTGTTAGTAGGGAAATAGTATTGGTTACTAACACTCCAGATAATTTTTTTTTTTTTTTTTTTCTGTTCAAGCACTTATAATGAAACGTCACTGCTTTTGAGACTTGATTGACATTTTTGCCATTTGTGGAAAATAAGGGGACTGAATTGCATTCAGCACTTGCTGCTTACTGTACAATCTCTCCTGTTTGCAGTACTGGCAGCAACATAGCAATTTTAACTGTGTAGTGAATCTGTTTTTGAACTGCAGGGCAGGTGTTATCAGGGCACAAAGCTTGTGTTTCATTGCTTAGTGATGCCCCAGCACTCGATGCTTCATGAGGGTCTCCAATCCCCAAAACTCTTGATCACTGATCATGTGTCATTTTCTCACAGCACTGCATGCTTTGCAGAATTGCCCAACAACCTAATCGTCAATAGAGTGTCTAAGCTTCACAGGGACACATTTACAAGATTATGGGGATTAATAATGACTTAAAATATTTTTTTAGTTCAATTTGTTCACCTGCTGTACTGTATGTGGTTAAAAATTAGAAATTTGTATTCTTCATCTTCAAATGTGATATTACTTTTGTAGGGGTGCCAACATTAATCAAACATTTTCTAAGGGTGTGGAGAATAGAAAAGGTTGGGAACCACTAAGCTACATAAATTGTGTTTCTCTACTGTTTATAGTAATTGCCCATCATTTTATACAATTTAGGGAAGATGAAGCATGAAGGACAACTTTTAATGCATACTGCAGGCATTCTAAATATTTAGTTTTGCAATATAGATTAGCAAATGTGAAAATACACATAGGTCATGTTCAAGAGATTATAGATAGATGAAATTAAAATAAATTTTAAAATGGAGAATTCCATAAAAATAACTTAGTTTCTCAGTAGTGGTATAAATATGGGCCCTGCCAAAGTTACAGTCGTGCTTGAATGGGCCTTTCCTAGTTAGGTTTAAAAAAAAAAGCTAGTTGCTTTAATTAATGAGTTTCAAAAGGTATTTGATCAATTGAAAAGATGTTTTACTTCAGTTTCTTTCTGATTGTTCTTTGCAATTTAAATTGGAAGTTAATGCCTCACATGTTCAAGTGGTGCCTATTCATTTAAAGGTTTCTCGACAAAAGCAAATTTTGTGGCTTTTAATTATTTTTTTCAGAAAAATTACATCCCGGCAAAACAAAATTAGGATGTCAGCAAGTTCCCAGAAATTAAGTTGACAGTGAAAGAATGGAAGCATTGGCGTATCAGAGCTTAATCACTCCTTATTATCCATATTAATAACCAAAAACATTCATATCTGAAAACTGCAAAAAGTATAAATTCTAAACAAAGTAGATGGATTTTGTCCAGATTTATATTTCTCATTTAATGGGAGTAAACATACAGCAAGGTATAATGCTCTACCTCATCACTATCAAAAAATTCCTCTAAATTGTGAGAAATTTATTAAGGTGATTAGTGTTGATACAGTTGTGAACCTGGATAAACTGATTGATGATGAAGAAATGTTTTATACCCTCCATAAAGTTTTGATAAATTAATATTTTCTCCCCAAATATTCCTCTATGTCTAATCATCTACCAAAGCAGAAAACAATAATGATACTTTAAAGCAATCCTGGTGGGCCATCTTGAACAGAAATGTCAAAAAACATGTCATAACCTACACTAAGTGTAATAGCAATCTTCTGTCCAGATGGATTGTTATATGTTTTGCCTGATAAATTATTGATACATTGTTGGCTTTCATCATAAACTGACCTCAGAATGGGCAAGGTACTCAGGCCCATTGTCATGGGAGAATAAAAGGTTTTCTCACTTATTCAGTTTTGGAAAAAAGGATTTTTGAACACTTTTACATACGTGCATCATGTGAATTTGGTGCAGCACAAGACATTAACTATGCTTCTTGCACCAACTCCGTTCCATATTTCAAAGCATGAATACAAACAGCACCTGCGTAATTTTGTAACAGTCTTACATGTTTTTTTCTTAACATTCATGTATAAGTGCTTACTATTGATTTTATTTTCATTATGAGTCTACATTGTTTAGTTAGTAAATTGAGCTTTGGTTTACAAATTGAGCTTTAGTTTACAGGGTGAGCCAAAATGAAGTACCACATTTCTCAAGGTCATTGCGTGAGGTAGAGGCAGCCGAGTAGGTTGGGGTAGGGGTCCTTTGATAGGCGATCCTTTGTAGTTTTCAGTCGGCAACATGCCTTAATCCGGTGCACATCGTGCCTTCGCTCTTGAAGCGTTCTTCAAAAACAATGAATCCATCATCACTATGCAATGCGTCTTCTGAACGCACTTCAGCATTCCTCGTAACGTCTCAAATTGGAAAACAGTTCTTAAGTGGGTGGCTGAATTTAGACAGATGGGTACAACATTGAACAAAAAATCTCCAGGCCATCCTTGGACTGTACGAATGCCTGAAAACATCCAAGCTGTAAGGGCATCAATTTTGCAGTCTCCTAGACTTACATCACGCAAACATGCTTCTGCCTTAGGCATTTCCAACACTTCTTTGAGAAGGATTTTGCATGAGGACCTTAATTTCAGCCGTACAAAATAATAGTAGTGCAGGAATTAACTGAGAGAAACTGGGAGAGCTGTAGAGAGTTGTATGTGAACTTGTGCAAACCGTTCATCAAGATGCCATTGTCATGTGCAGCAACAAGGCACATTTTCATTTGAATAGTTATGTAAATAAGCAAAACTTTTGCTAATGGGCAGAAACCAACCCTCGTGAAGTTCATCGGTAACCCCTGCACAGTGAGCATGTTACCGTTTGGTGTGCTGTTGCAGAATTAGGCCCTTACTTTTTTGAGGAGGGGTCAATGGTCACCATCACTTCAGAATGTTACATTGAAATGCTAGAGAACTTTTTGGAACTTCCAACTGGACGAAATGGATGTGGTGGATGCCTGGTTTCAACAGGATGGAGCAATAGCTCATACGGTGTGGAGATCCATGCAAGTTTTGCAGAAGATGTTTCCGGGGAAGCAGATCTCCCTGCACGGTGATGTTGGGTGGCCTTCACGTTCGCCTAATCTTGCTCCATGTGATTTCTTCTTTTGGGGCTATCTCAAGTTGAAGGTATACACACACCAACCTTAATACATTGAGGCCCTCAAGGAACATATTTACCACATAATCAATGCTATTCCCCTTGAAAATGGGGGAAATGGCCGAACAAGTCATGTGAGCATTCAGAAATCATCTTGAATAGTGGATTGCTAATGATGGCCACCATCTTGAAGACATCATTTTTAAAACACAGTGAAAAAAATCTATTTTGTATACCCATTCTTGTGTTCTTCTAATGAATTTTATTTTATCTTGTAGGAATTTTTGTAGAATAAATATTTGAAATGTGGTACTTCTTTTTGGCTCACCCTGCACTATCTACCTAAATGAGTATGCCATGTATAATGTATTTATTCTCTAAAAACATTTATAATTACTGTAGCAGCTGTGGTCTGTTTGGAAATGTACAGGTGAGCAACAGTTAGAAGAATGATGCTGGGTGTTGTATAGGCATAAAAGGAGCTGGGCTGAATAGCAGGGTAGGTAAACTGCAAAAGAGTTAAGAACATAGACAAGTAAGAGAGCTTATGAGACAGTGATTCCATTCAGGAGGTTTAACTACTTTATGAGGAATAACCGGAGGACCAACAGCAGGAGATAGGCCACCCATGTCAATGTCACAAAATGTACTTCTTTCACCATGTCTCTGGCTGCTCCAATACATTGAATCTGTATAGGAAGCTGAATGTTACAGAAAGTCAAATATTCCTTTAAATCCTGTTTAATTTGGGCAGAAGTTATCAAAAGCATAATAACATATCAATTAATTTGAAATTCTGGTTTTATAATACCAAATTTTAGTCCTGAGTATTCATATTTACTTCACTATTTATTGTGACTGAAAGTGAAAGATACATTTCATCTGGATATTTGCACCTCTCCACTCATAATTTTAGATGCCCCCTTTCAAATTATTTACTGTAACCGGCCCTGGGGGTGCTCATTTTGTACCCCAAAAAAGTTTCACTTGGCCTAAACTCGGTTTTTGTACAAAGCCTGTAATTTGTATCATACTTCTGGTAATGTTTTTATTTAATACTTGCCACCATGACTCATTTCCATTGTTATCATTCAAAGTGCTAATTGGCAAAAAGGATAAATTAAACATGGGGAAATACATACAATGTAGTATTAATAATTATCAGTCCAATTGGTATCACTTTCTACCATGGGTTCAGTACAGTATAAAATTTGTATTTTTATCCATGAATCACCTGTATTATTCAAAGTTCAGTAGTTTGCCCCAGTATCATGTGTCAATAATGGAAAAAGTCATTTAAAGTTTGGGGTAAAGTATGCAAAAACCTAAATAAACCCAGGAATCTGATGAAAACATATGCGTATAGATTTTGTAAGTGTCAGGATAATCCAATCTACAGATTTATTTATAAAATAAATATTGATGATGAAGAGGGTTAAAATTAGGCTTCAGTGTTACAAATGGCAGAGTAAGTAGTTTAACTTTAAAAATATTTTGATAAGCAATTAATTCAGAATTGGCAGGCAGGTTCATTCACTAAACATATTATATAATCTCTTATAATTATTATTATGTATTATATTACCTCTGATCACGGGGAGATCAAACTTAAGGTCTTCTTACCTTACAATACAAATGGTTGATCTGGCTGCTTAACATTTTAATTCTGGTTATACTTATATGCTATTCTGTAATTAGGGAAAAAAAAAAGTTCCTTTATTGATTAAGCTGTATCCTCATTTTAGTTATTTTCGACCCTCATATGACAGATACTGTATCCTAAGGCTTTGCAAGCTATTTATTGTTTAACTACTAGTTGCAAGGAAATGCTTTCAAGTTAAGTTTAACATTTAAAACCATATATCCTGTTTAACTGACTGTGAGAGACTTAATTTTCTAATTTTCTTATCTGTAACAAATGTTGTATAAGACATGCAGACATAATAGCCCAAAACTATTAAAGTATGCAAAACTAATGGATAATACCCTCTTGCACTATTTTGTTACATCTCCATGCATCATTAAACATCCAAGACAGCTATTTATAAAATGATACTCCTGTAAATATGCATGTTACTATCAAATATTTTATTACGGTTACATTTTGAGATTATCATACATTTGATCTTATTCAGATCCATCTGGAGTAGCACAATGAACATGGTTAATGCAGTTTTTACAGTTTCTTTTAGTTAAATCCTGTAATAGCTATACGGCTTTAATTTTTGGCTCATTAAATTTACTGAATGTTTTTATAATCATTGCATTGTTTTATATTCTCTTTCATAGGAGTGGTCTCCAAGGGTGTTTTTAATTGTTCCTTTAGAATCAGGACCTTCTTTTAATGTACATTTGATAGAACACGTCAGCCTACTGTAGATGTTTACACATTCTGCTTTTACAAGTTTTTAGTTGCTCCAAAGACAACATTCGTAGCCATGCAGCACTACTATATTTAGATTTTGTATGTTAATTGCAGACATCACTTTTTTTCTCTTTTTGAATTTCCAAACTACAAGCTTCTGCATTAATTTTAGCCTGGCATGTTCTGTTATTATCAAGCAGTTCCTTTTGTACTCCCTCAAGCATGTTTTTTCATTCCTTGTCTGTTACAATTAACTCTTTATTATTTTACACACATTGTGTTGCCTCTTTTTAAACAACCTCGTGGATTATTTTATACTTTAATGTGTGATGATTGCATTCTGCTGCAATTGTTTAATTTCATCACATATTTCAGCATTTTTGTCTTTAGCCTCCTACATTGTTTTTCTTGTTGTGACATGGCATCTCTCTATATTTTAGTACAAAACAGTTCTTGCATCTGCTTTGTTCTTCCATAAAATCTGTCATTGTCTCTGTCATGCTTTTATTTCTCAGTTGCTGATCTCACTGATTTTAAATTGTTTGTTACTAGCACTTTTGATGTTGCCAACTCTTGTCAATTGTTACGTTTTCTTAATTGTATCCTTTATTATTTATAGGTTAATTTTCTTCATCATTTCTTCTTTTAAAATGTTGAATACCATTATGTCAGTATGATTAAAAATCTTAACTCTGTCATAGGTACAAAATGGTTGTGGTCTCCGATTCCTCTGCTTAGCAGTACACTTTTAACAGATTTATTTTACTCAAGGCCTTATTAAAGACTTTCTATCATCCCTATATTACCAGGTATAATAAGGACAAAATGAGGATATCTGTATTAAAAGTTTTCTGGTTTGATCACACTCAGTTTTTTGGAAATATTGAAGTACATTCCCTATAGATTATTGGCTTTGTATTTCGTTTTACTTTTTCTGTTCACTCGAAAAATCTCTTACATTAAAAAAACACTGCTGGCTTACACATAAATTTGAAACGAATGCCTTTAAAAGATGTTGCGTGCTGATTTGGATGTACTGATTTATTATAGCAAGCTTATTACATCATTTCAGATTGCTAATATAAGTCTCTTCAGTTAAATTTTGATGATGTTTTCAATGGAAAACGTGAGTTACAAAATTAATTTATGCATTTATTTATTTACTAGTCACGTTACTTATTGAAGGTACAGTAATGGAATTGAAAAATGTTTTCTCTCTCTTGCCCTACTTGTACTTTCAGTGCCTTTCCTCTGTATTCGCATATGTATGAATGTCTCTTCATCAGTGCTCCTTTTCTCAAGCGTGTTCTTGTAAAGCCTGTTTCACAGATTTTGGCATTATTTTTTTTTTCAGATTTGCACCTCCTCTTTTGTCACGCCTCCAAAGTCAAACTGATCAATCAGGTTGCTCTGAGGGACTGGACACACAGACCTTTGTGTTTTATTATATAGCTGATGATGATTTATTGTTGCATTAATTCAGAAATTTTGAGTTCCTATTTAAATTATTAAATCTTAAAAGATTTTTAAATGTATTTTGTGTAACCAATAACTTATAAAATAAAACAATTATTATGATGCAGCTAAACATGCAGTGATGAATTTATAGAAGACCTACTATGGACAAAAAGGTATTGTTCAATAAGTTTTTTTAAAATGATGTCGGTCAGTCTTATTTTGGAGAAGTTAGTTAAAAATAGAACAATAATGTTGCTAAGCACTTAATATGTAGCAAAAGAGAATATTTTTAATGTTGTTTGCTTGGCTACTTAAACCTAGTCCACATTACTATGAATAAAGTTAAATACCATACTTTGAAAATGTTCTCCAAAGTATGTAAATTTGAAAACACCTGGTTTCACATAGCAGTGTAGCTGGAGAAAATTTAGCTTTTTGAAAACACTGACATATGGCTGTACCGTGATCAGGCACTGAATTCAGTTTTTCCCCATGTGATCTCATGTTTACAGTGGATAGTCTTTTCATAAATGCTTTGCAGCAGCTGACAAGTTCTTTTGCATTATTTACTATGGCAGGACTCCCAGCCTATAGTTTCCATAGCTTTGGCATCCTTTAACAGAGAATAACTTTTTGATTTTTCCTTATTCTTTATGCATTTTAATTTGCTTTATGTTTACTCCATAAACAAAACCTCCCTCTTTGCTGATAAATTATGCATGCCCCATAAGAAAGATTTTGCCATTTCATAGTGGACGATAAAGTGTTACGAAACAATCTTGAAAAGCTAGTGTGAATGCAAAACTTTTAAAATAAAAAAAAACAGCATTTCAAACGTATCTGTGTTAGTGTGGACTAACTCTTACATTTTGTTTATGGAGCAGGTCATTTATCACTTAGAAAACTAAAAAACTAATAGAGGAGTTAAATTTATTTTAAAATATATATATTTTCATTAGAAAACATCATAGATATTTCACTAATCTTAATATATACCCTTCTTATGAAGTATTTGTTGGAATTTTACTAACAATGATGTACAAAAGACATCAACCAAGTTTTCCATAAAGTAAAAAGGAAAAAGAAACAATGATAAAAACTACCAATGATAATAACCTCCACACCCAATGTGACCAAAACCAAAGAGAGAAATGCATCAGAAATATTTTGATAAGAACAAGTTATTCAGCCCAGCAAAGTTTGACAATTTCATCCAGCTAATTTCTGAAAAATAAACTTTAGTTTAATTTTAAAAATTCACTAGGATTCCACTCTCTTCCACGGTACTTGTAATTTATTCCATATGTCCATGTTTCTCTGGGGGAAAAAAACTTTTTAATGTTTGGGCAAAATTTGAAAGTTTACAACTGTGTCCCTATGTTCTTGTTGAAAAACTAATTTTAAAATAACAGAAGGGAGCAACTCTTCTAATATCTAATATCTTTAGATGTGAATTTCCCCTTGGGATTAATAAAGTATCTATCTATCTATCTATCTATCTATCTATCTATCTATCTATCTATCTATCTATCTATCTATCTATCTATCTATCTATCTATCTATCTATCTATCTATCTATCTATCTATCTATCTGTCTATCTGTCTTTAATTCATTTTTAAACATTTCAGTTATGTCACCTCTTAATCTTTTTGCTTAAACTAAAAAGGTTTAGCTTCTTTAATATATACTTATAATTCATACAGGGTAGGATTCAAAAGTAATGAGCCTTTGTTCAAAAAGATAAATTTATTGAGCAAATCGGTACAACTAATTAATAGTCTTCAAAATAGGCACCTCCTGCATCAATACACTTTTTCCATGACTCGAAGGCGTCCACGTAGGCCTGTTCCGGGATGGCTGCAAGAGCTGCCTTGACATTTGCTTGGATGTCCTCCATCGAGTCGAAGCGTTTTCCTTTCAGCGCTGATTTTAATAATAATAATAATTCATTACATTTATATAGCGCTTTTCTCAGTACTCAAAGCGCTATCCACACAGGGAGGAACCGGGAAGCGAACCCACAGTCTTCTTACTGCAAAGCAGCATCACTACCACTAATCCATAATCTGAAGCCGTGGAGAGTGCCTAGTCACACTTCTCTCTACTTTTCTCTACTGCTACTATATATTTTAGTATGCTGGAAACCAAAACTGCATGCAGTGCTCCAGGTTAGACCTTACCCGTATTGTTTTATAACTTAAACATAACCTCCTTAGGCTTGTACTCTGAACATCCTGCTATATAACCTAACATTCTGTTAGCCTTCTGAATGGCTTCTGTACACTGTCTAGGTGTAGATTGTGATAAGTTCACCATGGCTCCTAGGTCCTTCTCATAAGGAGCACTTTCAAGTTTTAGACCCCATTTGTGTTTTCATATCTAACATTTTTATATTCCTAGGTGTAATACTTTACTTTTACTTACATTAAATTTTACCTGCACAGATCTGCACAAGCTTGTATTCAATCCACATCTCTTTGTAATGATTTGTCTGATTCTAGATTATCTGCAAACTTAACCTGCTTGTTATTTATAATTCTCTCCAAATTGATTTATATATATTAAAAAGAGCAGCAGCCCTAGCACTGACCCTGAAGCATAGGCTCTGAAGGGGAAAACTTTAGGCAGAAAAATGGAAAGAGACAGAAAGTCAGTCATCACCAGTCATCTGGCCTTGCAAATGTTACACAAGGGCACACTGAGTGCTATAAAAGGGAAAGGTTGAAAAATAAAGCTTGCCAAAATTTAAAAGAAAAAGGGACATTAGGATATCAGTAAAAGTATATCGATGCCTTGCAGCTATTGTAACTAGAAAAATACTGCATTCACTGGATGGAAAATAGTAAGATTGAGATGAGAGGTTAAATAAGAAAAAGATTTGGGTAAGATAATAGGTGTAAAATTAGAAGACCTAAAAACCTGCTTTTAGGAAGTAAGTTAAGTGTGGTAAACCATTCCAAATTGAATACTTTGGGCTTTCTTAGAGGAACATAAAATGTTGTTGAGTTCCAAGAGTGGGAGAAGTGTTGAGAGAAGGTTCTACTACCCAACAGATTGAATTGATAGGAGGCCATAAGAGGGCCTCACAGACAATCATATAGTGATGCCATTTGTTTTAAGGTAAGGGATAGAGGATTACAGAAATTGTAAAGTAGATGGTAGAGAGGAGATGAAGATAGGAAGACACTGTAAGGCCTAAAAACAGACCTTAGTTGTAAGTAGAAAATAAAGCAAAGGATAGAATTTCAAAATCTGGAATGTTCAGAGCCTGATATAGCTAAAAATATTGCCAACAATCAATATGCTTTAACAGGCCCTGGAGGAAAAGAAAATGGAATGACCACCTTTGTTTCCAGCTTTCTTTAGCTGGGATTTCACACTGGGGCTTACGGTGCTTATCGGATGTTTTCAGGTGAAGGACAGTTCTTAACAGTTCAGTTCAAGTTTACTGTCACAGGAGGTTTTTACATAGAAATCTCAACATCACACTGAAAACAAAGCAAACAAGAGCACTGCAATACAACTTAAACATTATACAAAAAATATAAATTATAGTAATGAACACAATACTTATGTTATGACATCTGAGCATACATATTATGTAGAAAAATTACACCAACATTAAAACTTGATTCATAACTGAAACGAAAGCTGATCATCCATAATTTAAGCATGTTGGATGTTTAATAAAATTAAACTCATTGAAAACATTAATAGCCTTTGGGATTAAGGAGTTGTGTTTTATCCTTGGAAACCTGAACCTCTGACCTGAATTGTGAAAGTAGTGAGTTCTGTTTGATTAAATACACTCTGCTTTCCTCAATACTTTCCTAATAAAAAAGATCTGTCATATTTAATAAGTTTACTGCTCCATTTTACAATTTAATTTATTCTGTGTTTCTAACATTAAAAATTTCTAAACCAATCAATCATCACATAATTAACATTGTTTCTTTTTCTTTTTTTTTACAAGAATTTACACTAAAAGACTCTATTTTCATAGATAATATAGGTCTTGTTGTCTCTTTTGGAGACCACTTCTGTGTTTTGATTAAAAGGTGGTTTTGAGTTTAAATGTTGTAAGATACTTAGGACTTTTAACACTCTCCACTGCCTTTGATTGTGTCTTATGGGCAAAGTATGTGTCTTCTGAAATCAATTAGCAATTTACTTTATTTAATGTTAGTTTGTAGAAAATATATATTACACCAGTTAACAAAGTTATCTACAACTCAACCATGACTTATTTTGTTATCACTGAATAGTCTTAAAATCTGCCGATGGTTCCGCAATTGTGATTTTTAAAATTTACAGCAACAACCATTGATGTATAGAATGTACAAAAGAGGTTAAAGAACACTCCCCTTAAGGAACCCTTTAGATAAGGACAATATGTCCAACACAACTATTTATTTGTACTTTTCAAGCCCTGTCTGTTCAAAGGTCACTCAGTCACTCTTTCACATTATACTCCAAATTAAAGTCTTTAAGTCTTCCTGCAGGATGATGGGACTGGATGGTATTAAAAGCTACAACCAGGAGCTTTCCATGAGTCTTGACACCATCCAAGGGATTATACAACAGTTGAAACAAAGTAATAGCTTCCTCTGTCCCTTAGACTGATAGGTAAACACCTAGCCAGTGATATGACAGCCACTGGTTCTGAAGTCATTTAAAGTAATGGGGCTTTTCATTTTATCTACAAGAGTTGTTGTAGCCTATTTTCACAGTTTTGAAATGTACTGCTCTTCAAGTAATAATCTGAAAACAAGATTAAAATGAGGCTGAGCTGCTCTGCACAAACATTGTAAAGGTCTTCCACTCAGATTGTCTGCCCGTGTCTTTAATTTGGTTTTATTTTGGTAAAAATCTTCTCTACATCCATACGAAGAAAACATATCTCCATATCAGAAGCCTTGTGCTTTAAGCATTACACTTCAATGGCTCATAACTTTCAACTGATTTGCTATACCCATTACCTAATTCAAAGTTGGTCTTAAAAGCAGAAACTCTAGATGAAAAGGAGGTTTAAAAAGAGATTCCGTTTTTATGATTCCTTAAAATCCTCCTTACTGGTGAACACAGAAGAGTTTACTGAACATTTGTTGGATAACACCCCATTTAGCTCAAGAAAAAAGGAATCAATACTATAATGGTATACTTGCATTACATACAGAAGCACTGCTTGAGCTCTTGGGCAATATGAAAAAATATATTGTTTTGGCCCCTCCATCCAGTCCTGTTCTGTCCATATTAGTTAATTTATTTATAAATTTATTTTTGCTGGCCACATACCTAGGTCATCTAACAGATGATAATCTTCCTGTGAAACCCTCCCACATTCTTTAAATATATGATTTGTTTTATTCACATCCTTAATTTGCATGTCTTTCTTCCTCTTATTGTCATTTGCAGTATATTCTAAGATACTAGTTTTACTTATTCCCTCATTACGCTCCTCCCTTTACTCTCCTTTCTGGTTGCATAACTGGAAGAGGGTCCTGGATATGTAGAGGATACCCAGGATAAATGATATGTTTTGCTATCCTTTAATATTATAAAAAATATTATAACAAAACCATAATTTTTGTCACTACCATAACTAAGGCACTTGGCTTGAAAATAAACATTCATCTTATAAATGAAATGGGTTGCAGCTTTAATACCTAAGGCTGAAAATTATGTTGTCAGCTCTGTGTTAAATTAAGTAAAAATATTTTCTGGTATAATGCTTCTAGGTGGTGATGAAAAGGTTGCTGAAACTTCATCTGTGCATGGCAGCAGGGCACAACTGACCAACACTATCTCACAGTAGTGTTTAATTTGTAAATGATGAGGTGCTGGAGCTCCTAGTCTGCCTTAGAGTGGAATGGTGTGCCAACAATGGCAATTCAGGCATTTGAGTGCAGCACTGCTAATATTGAATTATGTCATTGGCCTAATAGGTATATGAATTCATTCCTGTTTACATGTATACTCGCACACAGAAATTAATATTTCACTTGGGTATCTTGTAGTCTTACACTGTTCTCCTGTCTATACTCTGTAAAACAGACTTGTATTGAAGTTTTTGCTCTCCTCCACCTTGTCTGATGCATCCTTATTCCCATTGCCTCACTCCTGTTCACAGATCACTCACTGCTCACAGATACTCCTATAAAAGAAAAGCTGTCTTAGCTTTAAAATCATTAGCATCACAAATGTGTAATTTTCTACTTACTGCAAAACAGCACATTTCTTGTGGATTACTTACTATAATGATAACCACCTGCATGGTTTTTTTGACCTGGCTTCTTATTAGATGTTTTTGATCTTTGGTTGTCAGGACAAAATGAATGATCCTGTAATCCAGTGTGTTTGCACTTCGAATGGAGAATGGATTAACGATACTGACCTTTCTTTGAGAAAAATTGGGTAACCAACTGTTGCTCTTTCTTCTCTATTTCGAGCTTTTCTTGACTTTCTTTTCTTTTCTGGAATGTGGACATTGGTTTCAAAATTAATTTAAAAAAAATGAAAACACTCCTAGATGTAGTGTTGGCAAGCAAGCGTGTGGATTACCGCTTTATGGTTCAAGTTCATGAAGACTGGGCTGAACCAGTTTGGCTAAAAGAGCTGGAGGGCAAATACTGTACAATGTAAAGGCTGTCTGGATGGACATTAATTAAAGAGCAATAAAAACACAGTGAAAGTTAAAAAATGCAAGGTGGAGAGTGCAAGGCAGGTATAATAGTCAATAATCTTGTATAGTGTTAACATTTACCCCCCCGGGTGGAAGTGAAGAGTCGCATAGTGTGGGGGATGAATGATCTCCTTAGTCTGTCAGTGGAGCAGGACAGTGACAGCAATCTGTTGCTGAAGCTGCTCCTCTGTCTGGACATGATACTGTTCAGTGGATGCAGTGGATTCTCCATGATTGACAGGAGCCTGCTTAGCGCCTGTCACTCTGCCACAGATGTCAAACTGTACAGCTCCGTGCCTACAATTGAACCTGCCTTCCTCACCAGTTTGTCCAGGCGTGAGGCATCCCTCTTCTTTATGCTGCCTCCCCAGCACACCACCACATAGACGAGGGCGCTCGCCACAACTGTCTGATAGAACATCTGCAGCATCTTATTGCAGATGTTGAAGGACACGAGCCTTCTAGGGAAGTATAGTCGGCTCTGTCCTCTCTTGCACAGAGGATCAGTATTGTCAGTCCAGTCCAATTTATCATCCAGCTGCACTCCCAGGTATTTATAGGTCTGCACTCTCTGCACACAGTCACCGCTGATGATCACAGGGTCCGTGAGGGGCCTGGGCTTCCTAAAATCCACCACCAGCTCCTTGGTTTTGCTGGTGTTCAGTTGTAGGTGGTTTGAGTCACACCATTTAACAAAGTCCTTGATTAGGTTTCTATACTCCTCCTCCTGCCCACTCCTGATGCAGCCCACGATAACAGTGTTGTCAGCAAACTTTTGCACGTGGCAGAACAGGACCGGAGAAAGCACAGTCCCCTGTGGCACTCCTGTGCTGCTGACCACAATGTCAGACCTGCAGTTCCCGAGACACACATACTGAGGTCTGTCTGTATGACAGTCTGCAATCCATGCCACCAGGTATGAATCTACTCCCATCTCTGTCAGCTTGTCACTAAGGAGCCGAGGTTGGATGGTATTGAAGGTGCTAGAGAAGTCCAGAAACATAATTCTTACTGCACCACTGCCTCTGTCCAAGTGGGAGAGGGATCGGTGTAGCATATAGATGATGGCATCCTCCGCTCCCACCTTCTCCTGGTATGCAAACTGCAGAGGGTTGAGGGCGTGATGGACTTGTGGCCTCAGGTGGTGAAGCAGCAGCCACTCCATGGTCTTCATCACATGTGACGCCAGGGCAACAGGCCTGAAGTCGATTCAGCTCACCAGGACGTGATTCCTTTGGGACTGGGGTGATGCAAGATGTTTTCCAAAGCCTCTGGACTCTCCCCCGTTCCAGGCACAGGTTGAAGATCCGCTGTAGAGGACTCCCCAGCTCCAATGCACAGGCCTTCAGCAGTCGTGGCGATACTCCTTCTGGACCCACTGCTTTGCTGGCACGAAGCCTCCTCAGCTCTCCACTTACCTGTGCTGCTGTAATTGTGGGTGCGGGGAAACTCTCTTCTTTGCTGGTATCAGAAGGATGGGTGGAGGGTGCAGTAGTCTGAGGTGAGAGTGAGAATGGGTCAGGGTGGTCAAACCTGCTAAAAAAGTTGTTTATCAGGTTTGCTCTCTCCACATCTCTCTCGATGGAGGCACCCCGCTTCGAGCTGCAGCCAGTGATGATCTTCATCCCATCCCACACTTCCTTCATGCTGTTATTCTGCAACTTCTGCTCCAGCTTTCTCCTGTACTGCTCCTTCACCACCCTGAGCTGGACTCTGGAGTTCCTTTTGCACATGCTTGAGCTCATGCTGATCACTGCCTTTAAAATCCCTTTTCTTCTGGTTCAAAAGGCCCTTGATGTCATTTGTAATCCATGGTTTGTTGTTAGCATAGCAGCGTACTGTTCTTACTGGAACTACAATGTCCATACAGAAGTTGATGTAGTCAGTAGTGCAGTCAACAACCTCCTCAATGTTCTCACTATATGACCCCTGCAGGATATCCCAGTCCGTAGTTCCAAAGCAGTCTCTCAGAGCCTGCTCTGCCTCAGGAGACCACTTCCTGAATGAGCGTGTGGTTGTTGGTAGCTCCCTCACTCTTAGTTTGTAGTAAGGCTGAAGCAGAACCAGGTTACGATCTGCTTTCCCAAGCACAGGCAGCGGGGTGGTGCTGTATGCGTCCTTAGCGTTTGCATACAGTAGGGCAATAATCCTATTTCCCCGGGTTTTACAATCCACATACTGGGAGAAGGCAGGTAATGTTTTGTCCAGCGTCACATGGTTAAAATTTCCAGAGATTAGCACAAGCGCCTCGGGGTGCTGTGCTTGTAGTTTAGCAACAGCAGAGTAGATGACGTCACACGTTATCTCCACGTCCGTGCGAGGAGAGATGTACAGTGATCCCTCGCTATATCGCGCTTCGCCTTTCGCGGCTTCACTCCATCGCGGATTTTATATGTAAACATATTTAAATATATATCGTGAATTTTTTGCTGGTTCGCGGATTTCTGCGGACAATGGGTCTTTTAATTTCTGGTACATGCTTCCTCAGTTGGTTTGCCCAGTTGATTTCATACAAGGGACGCTATTGGCAGATGGCTGAGAAGCTACCCAACTTACTTTTCTCTGTCTCTCTTGCGCTGACTTTCTCTGATCCTGACGTATGGGGATTGAGCAGGGGGGCTGTTCGCACACCTAGACGATATGGACGCTCCTCTAAAAATGCTGAAAGATTATCTTCACGTTGCTATCTTTTGTGCAGCTGCTTCCTGAAACGACATGCTGCACGGTGCTTCGCATACTTAAAAGCTCGAAGGGCACGTATTGATTTTTGACTGAAAAACAAACTCTGTCTCTCTCTATCTCTCTCTCTCTCTCTCTCCCTGCTCCTGACGGAGGGGGTGTGAGCTGCCGCCTTCAACAGCTTTGTGCCGTGGTGCTTCGCATACTTAAAAGCCAAAAAGCCCTATTGATTTGTTTGCTAGAGATTGTTTTCTCTATCTATGTGACATTCTGTGCTCCTGACACGCACTCCTTTGAAGAGGAAGATATGTTTCCATTCTTTTAATTGTGAGATGGAACTGTCATCTCTGTCTTGTCATGGAGCACAGTTTAAACTTTTGAAAAAGAGACAAATGTTTGTTTGCAGTGTTTGAATAACGTTCCTGTCTCTCTACAACCTCCTGTGTTTCTGCGCAAATCTGTGACCCAAGCATGACAATATAAAAATAACCATATAAACATATGGTTTCTACTTTGCGGATTTTCTTATTTCGCGGGTGGCTCTGGAACGCAACCCCCGCGATTGAGGAGGGATTACTGTAAACAATAACAACAATGGCGTGTCCAAACTCTCTGGGCCAGTAATAGGGACGCAGACTTACAGCCAACAGTTCGATGTCCCTGCAGCAGGTGGAGATTTTGATATTTACATGTCCAGGGTTGCACCACCTTGTATTCATATAGAGAGCGAGTCCTCCTACTTTCCGCTTCCTGCAGGTATTTGCGTCTCTGTCTGCTCTACCTGTGCTAAACGTGGGCAGCTCCATGTTAGCATTTGGGATGTTAGTTGTTAGCCACGTTTCACAAAAACAAAACAAACTGCATTCTCTGTAGGTCCTGACATTTTTCACCAGCGCAGCCAGTTCATCGATCTTATTTGGTAGTGAGTTCACATTTCTCATGATCACAGAAGGCACCAAAGTGCTTGTATCGCCACTTCCTTGCTAGCCGCTTAGCCTTTAGCTTAGTGCCGGCTCTGCTGCCACGATACAGCCTTCTTACCTCGTCAGGTAAATAGGGAACAACACCGGCAAGGGCCTTTGTTCTCAGTGCTAGAAGTTGGCTACCTGAATAGATGAGTCTTGGTGTGTAAAACTCCATGTCCAAGTAGTAAAAAGTGTCCAGGAAATGAGTTCACATAAAAGAATGTGGTAGGAGTGATCAGAGAGATAGAGAAAAAGGTAGAAACATAAAGTCGTACATGGAGCTGCTGGAAAGGCTGACACTTGCGGCGATGCCCATCTGCCTACCTGCCCTGATTATGGAGCTCAGATCACTATACCCCACATACTCATCTCGCAGATGGCATCTCAACCCTGTTATTAGCTGTTATTAGCGGTTATTAGCTGATGAGAACTGTACAGGATTTATATCCCAGGAAATTGACTTATTTTTAAGACAGATTTTTTACAATAATATTGATTTATTTATTTATTGAACTTCTGTTAAAAGCCAGATTTTACCCTGGGTATAAATGTCTGTCTGTCTGTCTGCATGGATTTCTTTTCCAACTACCTGCTTTTTCTTTCATATCCTAAAACTTTTAGGGTGACTCACTAGCTTATTATGAATACATGCTTCTGATTATTTTATTGTGGCAAGGTTTTGGGGTGAACTCAGCTGAAATATAAATACCTTGTTGCAATGCCTAGGCTCTTTTCCGATAGAAACACATTAATAAGTGATTTTCACGGCCTCTATACTCTTCTTACACTTACCCATTGGAAAGGTGGCAGAACCTACAGCTGCAGTGCACTTGTATCCAGGACTATGATCTGACTTTACCCATGGTTAACTGCTACCATGCTTCTTCTCTCTAGGAGATGTCCCTCTATCTCCTCCTTTTATCTATCTTCGATTCACGGCACAGAGCAACAAGGTATGCAGTTGAGAAAGTTTAGATACTTTATTCAGTCATTATATTCTTTAACATTAACTAATATAGTAAACGTGAAAACAAAGCAAATGATTGCAGCAATCACCCAGTACAACCTGGATGTTTAGCAGCTTTCACAGTCTGTCGAACAAAGCCCCCAATGTTCAATGGTGTTTAGATGGTTCTCTGCTCTTGTGCTTATGATTAGGTGAGTCATTGCATGGAGGCCTGCACCAGACAAGCAATTCTGCATAATCAGCTGGTTTAAACCAGTTTTTACCTTATCTAAGGGCTCAAGTAGTCAATGCACACATTAAGATAAATTAGCAGAGAGAACTTGCATCCATATGACCTACTTAATACACATTTATTGTCTTAATACTTTTAAAATCTTAAAGCTAAATTATAATACATTCTTAATAATCCTATGTACAGCTATCATATTCTCCAAAGTAATGCCCTGTGCTCTGCTTTTGGCAATTATCCTATGACAAATTAAACCAACCTCACATTCAGTACAGGAGAACAGTCTTCTGTTCTCACTGTGACCATTAATTGGATAAAGAACTTTTTGAGAATGTCATGTTATGAGATGTCTGCTTTAACTTATATTTATTGGATGGTAAAAGAGGCAACAGT